>NC_054710.1:1627071-1707071 GCF_016097555.1 Gigantopelta aegis
ACTATTGTCTTGTATGGGTTTCGATTTGGTGCTATACACCCTCTAATGTTGTCGTTAAACCGTGTTACTATTGTCTTGTATGGGTTTCGATTTGGTGCTATACACCCTCTAATGTTGTCGTTAAACCGTGTTACTATTGTCTTGTATGGGTTTCGATTTGGTGCTATACACCCTCCAATGTTGTCGTTAAACCGTGTTACTATTGTCTTCTAAGGGTTTCGATTTGGTGTTATACACCCTCTAATGTTGTCGTTAAACCGTGTTACTATTGTCTTCTAAGGGTTTCGATTTGGTGCTATACACCCTCTAATGTTGTCGTTAAACCGTGTTACTATTGTCTTGTATGGGTTTCGATTTGGTGCTATACACCCTCTAATACTGTCGTTAAACCGTGTTACTATTGTCTTCTAAGGGTTTCGAGTTGGTGCTATACACCCTCCAATGCTGTCGTTAAACCGTGTTACTATTGTCTTGTATGGGTTTCGATTTGGTGTTATACACCCTCTAATGTTGTCGTTAAACCGTGTTACTATTGTCTTGTATGGGTTTCGATTTGGTGCTATACACCCTCTAATGCTGTCGTTAAACCGTGTTACTACTGACTTGTATGGGTTTCGATTTGGTGCTATACACCTACTAATGCTGTCGTTAAACCGTGTTACTACTGACTTATATGGGTTTCGAGTTGGTGCTATACACCCTATAATGCTGTCGTTAAACCGTGTTACTATTGACTTGTATGGGGTTTGATTTGGTGCTATACACCCTCTAGGGTGTATACTACCAAATCAAATCCCATAGACGACAATAGTAACATATGTGGCTAAAACTCCTACCTGCAACATATCAATCGACATAAACGCCACGGATATAAATACTACCACCCCTCACCCTTAAAGTGAATCACAAAAAAGTGGGTGTCAAGCTGCTCATTTC
Organism: Gigantopelta aegis; assembly: GCF_016097555.1. Classification (NCBI taxonomy): domain Eukaryota; kingdom Metazoa; phylum Mollusca; class Gastropoda; order Neomphalida; family Peltospiridae; genus Gigantopelta; species Gigantopelta aegis. The sequence continues at coordinate 1,628,008 of NC_054710.1, forward strand.
TGAGATAACGGGTAGCGTCTATGACTACCCTAGTTCCGCACAAAATTTGAGTACTTTTTTTTACAGGTACCCCCTACATGTTCCAAGCACAAGGCTACTTGACACAGTGGTACTAGATAAAATAAAATTGCATACATTTTTAGCCCAGATGAAACTAATTTTTTTTACAACCAACACACTCACATTTATAACCAATCACAGGACTTTTGGTGTTCACTTCTCTATCAAAAGTTGGGTGCACCTCGAACTTTGACCCAGCCGGAAGTTATTTGGTTTAGTACTAACTCTAATGCTGTCGTTAAACCGTGTTACTATTGACTTGTATGGGGTTTGATTTGGTGTTATACACCCTCTAATGCTGTCGTTAAACCGTGTTACTATTGTCTTGTAAGGGTTTCGAGTTCGAGCTATACACCCTGTAATGCTGTCGTTAAACCGTGTCCATTGCACGGTAAGTATCTGCGACCTGAGGAACAAGTGAAGTAAACAAGTACCGGGCATCAACCTTATCAAATGTTATTGTTTGTCTTTACCATGCTATACACGTATACAATTATAGTTTTAAAACCAAATTAAACAATGTGAGAGTGTGTGATTGTTAGAAAGTGAGGGCAGAACATAACCTAGTGGTAAAGCGCTCGTCTGATGCGCGTTCAGTCTAGAATCGATCCACATCGGTGGGCCCATTAGGCTATTTCTCGCTCCATCCAGTGCACCACGACCGGTATATCAAAGACCGTGGTATGTGCTGCCCTGTCTGTTGGATGGTGCTTATAAAACATTCCTTGTTGTATTAGGAAAATGTAGCGGGTTTTCTGTGTTGTCTACTAGTCAGAATTACCAAATGTTTGACAAATTATTAATTACGCAATGTTCTCTTGTGGTATCGCTAAACAAAAACACATTACTGTCCATTACAGAGTAAATACTGAAATGTGAAGGGAAAATGGGGGCAAAAACATGTACAGAGTGTCAAAATTACGAAATGTTTAGCCTACAAATTATAGCCAATGGAGTTTGTTTGTGTGTGTGTGGGGGGGGGGGGGGGGGGGGGGGGGGGTATGTACAGGGTATCAAATTAACAAACGGTTGCCATCCAATTATCAATAAATCAGTGCAGAGCTGATTTAAGGATTCGCAGGGCCTGTAGTACAAATAACAGCGGGGCCACCTTCCCAGGATATATATTTTACAACATCCTCGGGGAGAGGGGAAAATTACCTGGGAGAAATAAAAGTAGCTCGTGTTGTGTGTGCTACTAGGATAAACCGGCTCTGAATCAGTGTGTTCTAATGGTTCGAAGACAAACGTTACTTTCGATTGCAGGGCAAGGCCAAAAATACAAATCGAAAGACGTGCGATAGAAGTTTCCTGTCCAACATGAGGTCCACGTGTAGCTGGTGGAAAGCTACCTGTTGGTCGGCTGCCTATGTGTACTACCTGGCCGTCAGGGCCGGAGGGTCGAAGCGATACAAGCAGACGTCGCCATCGTGGTGCGGCGAGAGCTGGGTTTCCGGTTGCATGAAATAAGCCAATCATTTGGAAGCATGTCCGTTCAAAGAGGGAGGTAACTCCCAGTTTTGTTTCCTGTGGCGAATAAACAGAGTAACAGAATTGTTTTTGTTTTAATGTTGAGTTATTACAACCTGTAGTATAAATGTCAATATAAATATAAATGCGCGCGCGCGCACATACATACATAGAGAGAGAGAGAGAGAGAGAGAGAGAGAGAGAGAGAGAGAGAGAGAGAGAGAGAGAGAGAGAGAGAGAGAGAGAGAGAGAGAGAGAGAGATCGAGAGAGAGAGACAGACATATACAGACAGACAGACCGACCGACGGCTAGAAGAATAAACATGTTGGCACATTCCTCAACCTCAGCTGATCAGTGAAGAAATGGCCCATCTCGCAACATATGGTGGAGATGCATAGTCATCAAACTCGGCTGATCAGTGAAGAAATGGTACATCTCGCAACATATGGTGGAGATGCATAGTCATCAAACTCGGCTGATCAGTGAACAAATGGCCCATCTTGCAACATATGGTGGAGATGCATAGTCATCAAACTCGGCTGATCAGTGAAGAAATGGTACATCTCGCAACATATGGTGGAGATGCATAGTCATCAAACTCGGCTGATCAGTGAAGAAATGGTACATCTCGCAACATATGGTGGAGATGCATAGTCTTTCGATCTCTTTTGTCGGTGGGCGCATTCGGCTATTTCTCTTTCCAGCTAGTGAAACACGACTGGTATATCAAAGGCTGTGGTATGTGCTCTGTTGTCTGGAACTTTAACTTTTTTGACCCCTTCGTTTGTTGCTTTGTCGTTGTAGTTCATGTGCTTCTATTCAGGTGATTTTTTTTCCCCTTCCAACCAGTGTACCGCAACTGGTCAAAGGCCGTGGCATGTGCTTTCCTGTCTGTTTATTTGTAAAAGTTGTATATGGAGTGGTGGGGTGCATCGCAGTGTATGGAGTGGGTTAAAGTTAAAGTTTGTTTTGTTTAACGACACCACTAAAGCATGTTGATTAATTAATCATCGGCTTTTGGATATCGAACATTTGGTATTTCTGACTAGTAGCCATAGGAGGAAACTCGCTACATTTTTCTTAATGCAGCAAGGGATCTTTGATACGTACATTCTCACAGACAGGATAGCACATACCACGGTCTTTGTCGAATTGTTGTGCACTGGTTGGAATGAGAAAAAACAATCAGCTGAGTGGATCCATCGAGGTGGTTCGATTCTGCGACGCATCGCCTCAAGCAAGCACTCAACCGACTGAGCTAAATCCCGCCCTATGGAGGGGTGGAGGGGTGGAGGGTGTATTGGGGTTCACTAGGTGCATCAGGCTCAGACAGCAGGATCCCTTTTGTTTTCATTCCAACACATATTTCACACATTAACCAGTAATAAATGCACACAGTACAAGAAGAAACCCGACAGCACCCTCTTTCAATAACATTCCAGTTAAGAAGGAATTGTTTTATTTTACGACGCACTGAACACATTTTATTTACGGTTATATGGCGTCAGACATATGGCTAAGGACCACACAGATATTGACAGAGGAAACACGCTGTCGCCTTCATGTGCTACTCTTTTCGATTAGCAGCAAGGAATATTTTATATGCACCATCCCACAGACAGGGTAGTACATACCACGGCCCTTGTTAAACCAGTGGGGTGGAACAAGAAATAGCCCAATTGGTCCATCGACGGGGATCGATCCTAGACCGACCGCGCATCAAGCTAACGCTTTACCATTTGGCCCCACATCCCGGTTAAATGCATAGGTTGATTAATATGTAAAATATGTATTATCAGCGAACTCGAAAATTATCATTGAAATGTTATTTAGCGTCAAGCGCAAGGTTATTGTTGTATAGTAGACAGCCATTCCGTGTTTTCGCTATACAGGTATCTCTGACGACAGAGGGCGATCATAACCGTCAATTTCAGTTCAACTTATTTCCGTGCTTATATCCAATAATAATTCAACGTTCAGAACAGTGGGTTAGTTGTTAATTGGTATTGGTTAGTGAGAGAGAAGAGGGTGTAGTGGCCTTACACTTACCCATTGAGTCATTAAAACTAGCGCTCGGTGGGAGTCGGTACCATGCTGCGAACCCTGTACCTTCGGTACCACGACGCGAACCCAGATGCTCGACTAGCTCTATAGGTGCTGAGTACTCGGGCGACAAGAGTCTCCTGAGATGATGTGGCGTTAGATGTGTTAACCACGACGCAGACGACGCCGGTATAACCGTCCAGATGCTCGACTAGCTCTATAGGTGCTGAGTACTCGGGCGACAAGAGTCTCCTGAGATGATGTGGCGTTAGATGTGTTAACCACGACGCAGACGACGCCGGTATAACCGTCCAGATGCTCGACTAGCTCTATAGGTGCTGAATACTCGGGCGACAAGAGTCTCCTGAGATGATGTGGCGTTATATGTGTTAACCACGACGCAGACGACGCCGGTATAACCGTCCCGATGCTCGACTAGCTCTATAGGTGCTGAATACTCGGGCGACAAGAGTCTCCTGAGATGATGTGGCGTTAGATGTGTTAACCACGACGCAGACGACGCCGTATAACCGTCCAGATGCTCGACTAGCTCTATAGGTGCTGAATACTCGGGCGACAAGAGTCTCCTGAGATGATGTGGCGTTATATGTGTTAACCACGACGCAGACGACGCCGGTATAACCGTCCCGATGCTCGACTAGCTCTATAGGTGCTGAATACTCGGGCGACAAGAGTCTCCTGAGATGATGTGGCGTTATATGTGTTAACCACGACGCAGACGACGCCGGTAATAACCGTCCAGATGCTCGACTAGCTCTATAGGTGCTGAGTACTCGGGCGACAAGAGTCTCCTGAGATGATGTGGCGTTAGATGTGTTAACCACGATGCAGACGACGCCGGTATAACCGTCCAGATGCTCGACTAGCTCTATAGGTGCTGAGTACTCGGGCGACAAGAGTCTCCTGAGATGATGTGGCGTTAGATGTAGACGACGCCGGTATAACCTTCCAGATGCTCGACTAGCTCTATAGGTGCTGAGTACTCGGGCGACAAGAGTCTCCTGAGATGATGGGGCATTAGATGTGTTAACCACGACGCAGACTACTCGGGCGACAAGAATCTCCTGAGATGATGTGGCGTTAGATGTGTTAACCACGATGCAGACGACGCCGGTATAACCGTCCAGATGCTCGACTAGCTCTATAGGTGCTGAGTACTCGGGCGACATGAGTCTCCTGAGATGATGTGGCGTTAGATGTACATGCAAAAATAATCACGATGGTGCTAATACTCGTAACTGAAGATGCGGCTTTCTTCCTCAATATTTTGTCTCCATATTTCTTTCTTTTTATAAACCTCCATCTAGTAGTGTTTTGAAAATGATATACTTACCCCCTACCCCCCACCCCCCCCACCCCCCTCACCCCCCAAAAAACAAAAACAACAACCAAAAAACAACCACAAACAAAAATAGCAACAACAACAACAACAACAAAAACAACAAAAACAAAACAACAACAACAAAGAACAATAACAAAAAAAAAAGAGTGCTGGTCGTGAGATACTGATTCGTCTGGAATTCAGAGACCATAGACATTGAATACAAATACTACATGTAAACTAATACAATTATCAATACGAACGGCCTCCTTTAACGACACTGTTGACTATTATTCATTTCAATCATTTCAACTTATTTCCGTGCTTGTATCCAAATAAGGTTCAAGCACGCTGTTCTGTCGTGGTTAAGCCTTCGAACATAAGGCTGGTAGTTATAGGGTTCTCAGTCCGGTACCGGCTCCCACCCAGAGCGAGTTTTAACGATTCAATGGGTAGGTGTAAGGCCACTACACCCTCTTCTCTCTCACTAACCACTAACAATTAACAACTAACCCACTGTCCTGCACAGACAGCCCACATAGCTGAGGTACCCGCTCCCACCCAGAGCGAGTTTTAACGATTCAATGGGTAAGTGTAAGGCCACTACACCCTCTTCTCTCTCACTAACGACTAACAATTAACAACTAACCCACTGTCCTGCACAGACAGCCCACATAGCTGAGGTACCCGCTCCCACCCAGAGCGAGTTTTAACGATTCATTGGGTAGGTGTAAGGCCACTACACCCTCTTCTCTCTCACTAACCACTAACAATTAACAACTAACCCACTGTCCTGCACAGACAGCCCACATAGCTGAGGTACCCGCTCCCACCCAGAGCGAGTTTTAACGATTCATTGGGTAGGTGTAAGGCCACTACACCCTCTTCTCTCTCACTAACGACTAACAATTAACAACTAACCCACTGTCCTGCACAGACAGCCCACATAGCTGAGGTACCCGCTCCCACCCAGAGCGAGTTTTAACGATTCAATGGGTAAGTGTAAGGCCACTACACCCTCTTCTCTCTCACTAACGACTAACAATTAACAACTAACCCACTGTCCTGCACAGACAGCCCACATAGCTGAGGTACCCGCTCCCACCCAGAGCGAGTTTTAACGATTCATTGGGTAGGTGTAAGGCCACTACACCCTCTTCTCTCTCACTAACCACTAAACACTAGCAACTAACCCACTGTCTTGGACAGACAGCCCAGCTAGCTGAGGTGGGAGCCTAGGGCAGCGTGTTTGAACCTTACTTGGATATAATCACGAAAATAAGTTAAAAGGAATGAATGAATGAATGAATGAATATTTAACGACACCCCAGCACGAAAAATACATCGTCTATTGGATGTCAACCTATGGTAATGCAAACAAATAAACTGATGATCAACATCAATATAAGAATTCAAGATTTAAACAAAAACAGAGTAAAGAACTGTGCAAAAATACAAATATCACAGATATTGACTTTTACTCAAAATTTAAATGTTGTGCTGTATTGGCCATTCTCAAAGATAATGTTACACCCCTGCACCACGGTGAGGTTACAGCACGCGCAGGGGAAGTTAAAAGGAAAAGCATGAGCGCCATCTGAACACAATTTCGATTTTATTTGACTCATTTATTAATGGGGACGCTTACTACGTCAACTGACTGACTTACTTAACGGATTGTAAAGACTCGTGACGGATTGTAGAGGCAACGCATTGTGATCCTACTGGATCGAAGTCTCACGAGGCGGACAGACAATGGGTGAAACATGCTCAGGATATTTCGTGCTACTTACAGGGTCAATGGAGCATTGGGAATCACAACAGACTGTTGAGATAATAGTATGCATGTAGGTTGCACTGTACTAAAGAACCGGCCTCGTTGGTGTCACTTTAGGGACATTTTACTTACTTACTGATTTGCCATATGACATAGATGTGAACGTTGAACAGCAACCGGCTTCGGTGTGTGTGTGTGTGTGTATGTGTGTGTTTGTGTGTGTGTGTGTGTGTGTCTCTGTGTGTGTGTGTGTGTGTGTGTGTGTGTGTCTGTGTGTGTGTGTGTCTGTGTGTGTGTGTCTATGTGTGTGTGTCTGTGTGTGTGTGTGTGTGTGTGTCTGTGTGTGTGTATGTATGTATATATGCATGTATATATGTATGTATGTATGTATGCATGTATATATGTATGTATGTATGTATGTATGCATGTATATATGTATGTATGTATGCATGTATGTATGTATGTATGCATTTATATATGTATGTATGTATGTATGTATGCATGTATATATGTATGTATGTATGCATGTATATATGTATGTATGTATGTATGTATGTATGTATGTATGTATGTATGTATGTATGCATGTATATATGTATGTATGTATGCATGTATATATATATATAGTTCAGACGATTTATATAACTCCGATATCGTAATTATTACACAATGGACGTATTCTACTTTGTTGGTAGATTTTTCTATCTGCCCGTTCTAAAACGTAATAGTAGGCACCAGTCTTCTCTCTCTATTATTGTGAGATATGTCTCAAATTGAACAGTATTTGTAAACAATTCATAATTTGAAGCTTTGGATGTTCCTGTCGGACAATTCGGCCAACACACCCTGTGTTTCAAATGCATGGACACAAAGTTTAGTTAACTTACAAACCTGTAACTCATTTGGATAAAGCTACAAGAGTGAAAGAAGAGTCTGGAATATTAAACATGACATATGCTAGACTAGAACTCGAGTCAATAAACGCATACGTCTCAGAGGCACGTGCAATTTGTGAAACTACAAACACCAGGATGACCAGGAACACGTCAGCTGTACGAAAATGGATTCTCCAAACAATAAAATATAAGTAATGTTTAATTTCAGTTATCATAAATGTATCTAAAATTGAAATATATCTTGTAATGTTTAAAAACAACTAGGGTCTATCCCTTTAAAACTGGATAGATGGTTATGGGTTATGGTTTGCTTCAATAGGTTTCATTTACGTTTTAGGCATCCATATAATTTGGACTTTTTTTATGTTTGGCTCTTAAAAATGACTGTTGTTTGTAGCCCTTGCATGGGCATGTTGCGTTTCTCCCCGCCCTGTCTCTATCTTGTTGATGGTAGTCGTCGTTGTTCTTGGACTGGTAAGGAATCATGTCTTGTCCGCCATTACAGAGTAGTTCTTTGAGTACCAAGTAAACAGCACCTCGGGGAGTGGGCGAGTGATGCGGGATTATAGCAATTACCTATCGAGAGAGGACGGGTTTCTTTTGTCCAGCCCACTGTATACACACACACACACACATATATATATATATATACATATATATATATATACATATACATATACATATACATATACATATACATATACATATACATATACATATATATATACATATATACATACATATACATATATATATATATATATATATATATATATATATATATATATATATGTGTATGCGTGTGTGTGTGTGTGTGTGTGTGTGTGTATATATATATATATATATATATATATATATATATATATATATATATATATATATATATATAATATTATCATATTATTTGTGACACCCAAAAGCCGATGTGTATTTTTGTGCTGGGATGTCGATAAACACTCATTCATTCATTTTTTTTGTCTAGCCCACTGTAAGTTCCGACTATAGCAATTATATATATAGAGAGAGAGGGCGGTTAGAGAGGGGGCGGTTTTCTTTTGTCCAGCCCACTGTAAGTTCCTATCCGTGCATTGTGCAAATTGAAAGAGAAGGTTTTTTCCGGTCAGGTCATAGGGTTTAACGTGCAAGCTGTTGTAGCGCACGCCTGTCATGGACACAGGTGTCTGCCCATACCGGCTCCTCCATCTACCACAGGAGCAGGTGTTTTGTTTTTTGTTTTTATCGTGTACGCTCTCTTTATAGTTCATTAATACTGTAGAAGTCTAACATTTCGTAGTCTTGACATATTGTCTTAGGGAGGAAACCCGCTACATTTTTCAATTAGTTGCAAGGAATCTCCCAGACAGGATAACACATACTACGGCCTTTGATATACCAGTCGTGGTAAACTGGCTGGAATGAGAAATAGCTCAATGAGCCCACCAACGGGGATCGATCCTAGGCCGATCGCGCATCAGCTGAACACTGTGCTACGTCACGCCACAGAAAGAGAATTAACAATAACACATCTAGTTGCTGGCTACAAGAGACAGAATTGACAATAACACATCTAGTTGCGGGCTACAAGAGACAGAATTGACAATAACACATCTAGTTGCGGGCTACAAGAGAGGGAATTGACAATAACACATCTAGTTGCGGGCTACAAGAGAGGGAATTGACAATAACACATCTTGTTACGGGCTACAAGAAAGGGAATTGACAATAACACATCTAGTTGCTGGCTACAAGAAAGGGAATTGACAATAACACATCTAGTTGCTGGCTACAAGAAAGGGAATTGACAATAACACATCTAGTTGCTGGCTACAAGAAAGAGAATTTACAATAACATATCTACTTGCTGGCTACAATACGTAAACACTGAACAGAAACGAGTCTCGGTTACCTTTGTTAGTTGTACACAGGAAACTGAATCGGGAGTTACCTCCCTGGGTCCAATTTCACAAAACAATTATACAGGTCAGGTCAGGTCATAGGGTTTTACGTGCACATTCAGAACAAGCTGTTGTAGTGCACACCTGTCCTGAGCACATCCGTCCATGACAGGAAAGGGGGGGGGGGGGGGGGGGGGGGAGAAAAGGGACCGTCTGCGCTAGAGAGCACTAGCAGCCCGAACGTGGTCGGTAACAGGCGGAGGGGAGGGGGTTGGGGGTAATGATGCTATGAAATTTTGTATGGAGCAGAAAATGCCAAAGAGAAAAGGTGTGCAATATTGTTTGAGACATTTGGGCGCAATTTTTGAACGGTCGGCCGAAAGAAGACAGTTTCGGAGCTAATATAGGTTTTGACATTAGTGAATCGAGAGTAGCTCATTAATTAGACCTCGACGATGCTGTTGTGTCTCCCTAGGTTGCCCATATGACCCTTAAAAAGGACATGACCGCTTCTGGTCGTGGCATTACAACCCAGGGGAGACTCGTGCAATTGTGTAGACACCGGTAGGCAAGGTGCTGTTAGTCCGGGTTTTTTCCAGATTTTGTTGTTGTTGTAGTCAACGACATCCTCCACTTCAATGTCACCAAGTACCAAGTAGACTACCAGCAGCAAGTATTTGGGAGTGGGGTATCGTAGGCTGGTATTATTTTGTCTAGCTCCCCTGGGTGCAGTGCAAGTGTGTACTAGGAGCCGGTATTCTTTTGCCCGGCTCCTTATTAGAGTACGTGCTGGGCCATTAAATGGGGGCGGGTGCATTGTTATCATATATCAATGCACCCTATAAACTGATGCGGTAGTGCATGCTGTCTGTTTGTAAACCCTAGTTTCATGTTGAGGTTGTACCTATTGTCCTAAGTCCCTATTCTAATGAAATCAACGACCATTCAGGTATGTACAGGTGGTGCTCCTGTTCCGTGGTTGGCTGGTTTGGACCAATAAAAATGCTGAATTCATTCATTTCAACTTATTTTCGTGCTTACATCCAATTAAGGTTCAAGCACGCTGTCCTGGGCACATACCTCAGCTATCTGGGCTGTCTGTACAGCACAGTGGGTCAGTTGTTAGTTGGTCAATGGTTAGTGAAAGAGAAGAGTGTGTAGTGGCCTTACACCTACCCATTGAACCCTTAAGAACTCGCTCTGGGTTGGAGCCGGTACCGGGCTGCGAACCCTGTACCTACCAGCCTGTAGTCCGATGGCTTAACCACGACGCCACCGGGGCCGGTAAAATGCTGAAAGAGAAAGGTTTATAATTAACGGCTCCCTATCTTGGTTAAGTACCTGGTGGTGTTGATTGGCTATCTAATTGGCCAATTGGAGTAGTGTAAATCTCAATCCTATCTGGCTAAATAAAAGGAGTGATCTGGATTGAAAGTCTGCATTTATCATGACTGCCACGGAACCCTCCACTGGCGAAGCCAGAGGTCGGATCTTTGGTGAACGTGCCAGAACCTTCGTGAATATGGGCACGTTAAACGAGTTTCCATTCTATTCCATTCATCATGACGAGAGTAGCCATTTTTGGAAGCAGTTACGTCAAGCGACTAGGGCAACACACCCGTGACGATATGTGTGTTTCTGCTGAGTGCCTTTGGGGGGGGGGGGGGGGGGGGGGGGGGGATATGCGATCTGATGGCATACCAGAGGAGATACTCCGAGCAGTGGCAGACTATCATCCATCTTTGGTGATAATACACCTTGGCGGAAATGATATTGCACCCGGAACATAGTTGACCGTTTGTTGGCGTTACGTCAATGGCTGCTGACTGGAGGTGTGGAGAAAATATGTATGGTAGAGATTTGTCGGTGGGGGATTTTTAAGAAGTCTACCGAGATGACAGTAGCTCAGTTCAATACTTAAATAACGTGAATCGTGTTTTGAAGAGGGCCATAGGGCACAACCTGGTGCCCCTGTCTACTCGCTATCCGGATGATTTTTTGGAAGACAGAGTCCACTTCAACGTCAGTGGAATGCGGAAGTATTTCTTTCGCATTCAGAACACTATCAGGCCACAGTAGTGTTGATCCGGCCCTTTTAAGGGCCACCAAAACATTAGAAAGTGTAATATACCAGCTGCCAATCACGAATCCAAATACATTGATTTATATAAACAAGAAATAAAGAGCGTTTATGTCTATAGTTATATCTAGGTTTAACGGTTGTAATATCGTGCCTTTACCCTTCGCCGTTTGGCCCTCGGGGTGGAGTGCATAGTCTTGGTCGAGTGCTTAGGGTCGCTCCTCCATCCGAGGGACGTACAGGCGAGGGGTGATGAGTGGCTAAATATATATAATGGAGTGCATAGTCGATCGAGTGCTTATGGTCGCTTCTCACTCCAAAGGACGTACAGACGGGCGGTATTGAACACTGCCTATTAATTGATTTGCTTTCGTCTATGGGTGTCAGGAGCCCATTAATGTGTTACGGTTCCGCCATCCCACCTGCGATCAACCGGGTTGGAGGATCCACGTTGGTTGAACGCTGATGAGGCGAGTTGTACGTGACATTTAGAGTTTAGGTTTGGTGGACTGGACGAATTGGTATACTGCCTTAAAGATGTTCTACTTATGGTGTTTATCTAGGTTGAGTAGTGAATTAGGGGTGATTATTGGTTCATGGTTGGCTTCGGTTATTGAATCTAACATTAGTTTTCTATGACTGTGGCGTAGCGTGCAGTCCAGGAGATAGTGTTTCATATTTTCCGGAGTGCCACACCCACAGTCGGTACTTTTATTGGTAATTACGAATGAGCAGCTGTTTAGTTGCATTGATTTACCTACACGAAGTTTTCTGATAGTTTTATCCACATGAGAGTTTGAATGTTTAGGTTTTATAGAGTTGACTGTTGATTTAATATTGTAGTGCCATGTATTAGGTTATTGGTCCCAGCTTTCGTGCCATTTATTAATGCAATGTTTTCTTGCTTGTGACATGAGTTCTGTGATTCCTAATGGTAAGGTTGTAATTTTGCTGGTGATTGATAGTGCGGTTTTGGCTCCATAGTGAGCTACTTCATTGCCAATTATTCCTACGTGAGCTGGGGCCCATTCAAAGACTACTGTTAGGTTAAGTTGGTTTAGTTCGTGGAGTATATTGTGGATAGCTGTCATAATATCAGGTCTAGTGGATTTATTTGTTTGAAGTGATTGGATAGAGCTGAGACTGTCTGAAAAGATAACGCTTTTGTAGTAGTGTTGGGTTTTAATCCATATGAGTGCTTCGTGTATGGCTGTCAGTTCTGCTGTATATACTGATAGATTATCTGACAGCCTAGAGTATTTAACTAGTTTAGAATGTCAAGATAGTTTTTCTTCAACTACTGCGAAGCCAACCCTACCGTTATCTGGGGTTTTAGAGCCATCTGTGTAGATATGGATGTGCTCGGGGTAATTTTCATTAGCTGCGGCTTCGAACAGGATTTTCTTAAATGGTGGAAATGGAGTTGAATCTGTAGCTTGTTTAATTAGATATGGTGTGTGGCACTCGACTGGCTGATTGATATGGTATAGTGCCACTAGTGTGTTATCTATTCCTACTTCTATTTCTAGTTTACTAGCTTTAATGGCGAAAGAATAATTAAGATGTTGATTGGTTTTGAATATTAGTCCTGGTTTACCTATAATCGGAGTTAGTTCCTGAACTGGGTGATCTAGTTGTAGAGAGTGGATTTTTAGATGATAGTTAAGATGTTGAAGGTTGCGGCGATATTTTAGTGCCATAATGTTAAACTCAACTTCTAGGCTTTGTTCGCTGGTGTTTGATGGAACTTTAGCTATGATTCTAAGAGCTTGGTTTTGAATAACATCTACTTTATGTAACAGTTTGGGGACGGCGCAACTGTAGGCTTGGGCTCCATACTCTATTCTGGAGAGTATGCATGCTTTGTAGACCATAAGCATTGCCTATGTTTGCAATTCCCAACTGGTACTTGAGATTAATAAGCTCTTAATAAGTTTAGTTCTTTTTGAGATTTTAACAATGTCATTGATATGATCATTAAAGGTTAGTTTTGAGTCAAAGGTTACACCTAGAAATTTAAATTTGTTGACTCTTGCAATTATTTTGTCGTCTGATTTTAGTTGGTGATTATCTGGTTTATTGACTTTATTAAAAAGCATATAGACAGTTTTAATTTCGAATAGCTTGATGCCCCAGTCCAGGGCTCATTTGTTAAGTCTATTCATATCAGCTTGCATTAGGCTAAATAAATTAGTGGTTGTGTAGCCTGTGCGCCAGATGGCGCAGTCATCGGCAAAGAGTGCTGTGTTTAAAGGAGTGGTTGATTTTCTTTTTCCTTTAGCATTAAGTACTTTAGTTATGTCATTAATAAAAATGTTAAATACGGTTGGTGAGAGGACCGAACCTTGCGGTATACCATTTGTTATTTCAATTCTATCCGAATAGTGACCGTTAACCCTAACTGATCTATTATGGATGGAATTATTGATAAAGTTAAACATATTACCTTTAATACCGTTACTTTGTAGTTTATTTAGTAGACCTTGATGCCATACAATATTGAAAGCTTTTTCAATGTCTATGAAGATTGCTAGAACTTTATGAGATTTTCGGAATGCATCATTAATACTATTTTGTAGTCTATTTGATCTATTGTTGAATGTTTAGTTCTAAATCCGCTCTGTACATTAGTTATTAAGTTATTTTCGAGTAGGTAATTATTAAGTCGTTTATTGATAATAGTTTCTAAGGTTTTGCACATGTGGGACGTGAGTGTTATCAGTCTGTAACTCCCTGGGAGGGAATGGTCTTTACCCGTTTTAGGGAGACTAAAGCATTCTGCGTGCTTCCACGCAGTGGGCATTTGACCCTCCCTCCACATTCAGTTACAAAGCGATAACACTACCTCTAAGGCTACGCCCGGCATGTGTTTAAATAACGTGTAACTTATCTGATCAGGCCCGGTTGCAGTACTTTTGTTTAGCTTTGAGAGCTGTTTTTAATTCTATCAATGTTATCGGTTGGTTAAATTCTAAGTTATCAGTGGTTAGGTGATTTGGTGTGCTAGTAGCATTAGTTGGGAAAGAGTTTTTTTTTTTTTAATTGTTTAGGGAAATGTTCGTTGCTACTATTTTTACTAAACGTTTTGCTGAGGAGGTCGCCTTTTTTATTAGTGGTTGTTATTTTATGATTTTGGAGGACTGTGGAATTTGCGCGTTGTCCTTGAATAGCCTTAACGTTTTTCCACATTTCTCTAATAGATGTTCTATTGTTAATTTCACGGCAGAATTTATGCCAGCTGGCTTGTTTAGCATTAACAATAAGCTTACCTACTTCGTTTTTAGCTAATTTATAGTTGGTGTGATAGTCTTGTTTCCCTGTTTTCTTATAAAGTTTACGCATCCTATTCCTAAAGCCGCATTTGGATTTACTTTCGTCCGTTCACCAGTTAACTGGTCTACTTTTATTGAAAGGTTTAGCTTTAGGGATATTTGTTTCTGCTATTTCTGTTATTTTATTAGTAAGTTTAGTAGTGGCGTCGTCAATGTTTAATCTATCATAAAACTTGATATTGTTGCAGTCGTTTGTAAAGCTAGCCCAATTAGCTTTATTAAATTTAAATTTAGGTACAAATTGATCCTCTTCTGTATAGATAGTATTACATTTATAACTGGTTAGTATGGGTAGGTGGTCGCTATTGAGAGCTTTATAACACTTTCCATTGGGCGTTTGCACCTATGTTGTTAGAGATGACAGTTAGGTCGATGGCAGATGTTCCCAGATAATCATGTATAAAAGTGGTACTGCCATCGTTGAGACATACTAGATTGTTTGCATTGATAAATCCCTCAAGTATTTCTCTCTGTGCGTCGGAGTGCAGACCTCCCCACGGCGAGATATGACAATTGAAATCTCCTATACGAATTCGGTTATTAGTTGGGTTTATGAGTTTATTATAATCTCTTAACGTTAGTTCTTTATGGGCTGTTACCGGCGGGCTATAAACATTGATGACGTCAATAGGCATTTGATCATTTTGAATAGTTAGCCCTAGGACTTCTAGGTTAGTGTTAGAAAGCTCGTATTTAATTTCAGTATGTGGTATGATATTTTTAATTAGTATGGCTAGTCCACCCCTAGTGTTATTTTCTCTATTTATATAATAACTAGTATAACCTGGAATTTTGAAAACTTAGTGGGTTTTTTTGTTGTTGTTGTCTTTAGTGCCAGCTCCTAGCCAAGTTTCTTGAAGGCATATAATATCTGGCTTGTTGTTACTAGTGCTAATCAGTTGAATGAGCTCGGCACCATGTTCCATTGAATGGAGGCCTTTAGCGTTTCATTGGAGAACGCTAAGGCCTTTTTTTCCTATGTTATTTCTATTTTGGAGGCGCATGGAGATTTGTCTCCCATACGCTAGCCCGAAGTTATGTTAGGTTTATATTAGTTAATTTAATTATTCGAGTTGAGGTTGGTTTTGATTAGGGCCATTTCTGAAACTAAGTTTTCAATGACTAGTTTTAACTGGTTGATTTCCTGATTGGCTGCGGGTTTTAGTTTCTCAGCATATGTGCAACCTGCTGTGAATGTAGTTGTTGGCTTGGCCGCTGTAGGTTTTTTGTTAGTGGTATCTGTGTTGGTTTTATTACGATTATTTAGCTGGCGGAGCGCCTTTTGATAGTGATGAGACCGCGTGCCATGTGCCATATGGCCTCAGACTAGAGTTATCCACCCATTTGGTTGTCCAAAATACGGAAACTAATGCGAGAAAATATAGTTTTCTTGTGATGTGATTAATGGCTGGGGAGCTGCTTAGTATACTGGATTGTTACACTGGGTTTGACAGGTAAGAGGATGCAGTTAGTGAATATGTGCACTTGGTTTGCACTGGATACTGCATAATGTCCCCCAGAGCACATTGAAGTCATGCAAAATTTGTGTAAAATGCAGAGAAATGGGTGTGATTCGGTCCCTTGGCCCACGTGTGTTTATTTACATTGATATAACGCGGAAAAGAGCTGGACAACAGATGTCGTCCTTTCGAGTGTTCAATGGGCCCAGGCAGGTAATGTTTCCCGTGAAATGCTAATGGCCTGGTGAAATTAATAAAAGTGCTACAGCCACTGGGGCTACATGAGAATACATAGTGAAATTAATTGTGGTCTGAGGCCTGATATAGTAGGATGTTTGACACAGGGTGACACACTTTGATACCTAATTGTGAGGTAACTATGACAGTTACAGCACTCAAAATGTACATGCTAATTGTCCAGATAGGTGGAAATGTGAAACTAATCAGTTTGGGTGGTGAATATTTTATTTTGTTTAATTAAATTAAATTTTATTATATTTATATTTTCAAAATTTGTAATTTCACAAATTATGACATGATTCAGCCTGCATTGTACCCCTATCAGGTCATAGGTCATTCTTTTCAATCAGACTGTATCCCTACACCCTATGAGAGCCTCACTTTGAAGGTTAAGGTCAAATAAGTCAATATGGAGGATTTCTTCAATGATGTTTGACATAGGGTGACACACTTTGATACCTAATTGTAAGGTAACTATGACAGTTACAACACTCAAAATGTACATGCTAATTGTGCAGATAGGTGGAAATCTGAAAGTTATCAGTTTGGGTGATGAATATTTTATTTCTTTAAATTAAATTAAATTTTATTATATTTATATTTTGAAATTTGTAATTTCACAAATTATAACATGATTTGACCTGCATTGTACCCGTATCAGGTGATAGGTCATTCTTTTCAATCAGAATGTATCCCTGCACCCTGTGAGAGCCTCACTTTGAGTAATTGAGCTAATTGAATAAGTGAAAATGGAGGCTTTTTTTCAAAAATACCAGATGGTAATTTTTTCAAAATGTGATCCTGGGCCAAATGGTGAATGTATAATATGGAATGGGCCTCCCAGACCAAATGGATATGGTGCTATTAAGTTCTAATCACCAATCACAGGCCAGTATCGTACAGTAAATGCTCACAGATTAAGTTTCATGGTCTTTAATAAGAAGATGGACATAGATGGCAGTGACATCAGTCACCTGTGCCATAACCGTCTTTGTATGTTTAAAGATCACTTATCTGCTGAGCCACATGCAATTAACAGCTCGCGCATACAATGTGTGAACCGGGATGTCTGTCAGGGACATGGACAATACCCTCCCTGCCTCTTGCATCTCAGAATGCATAACATATAAGAATGTAAAACAATAACAAAGTTTAATTTAAAGAAATATTTTATGTCATAAAATCACATATAAATATCACATATAAATATCACATGATACATTTATTCAAAAGCATACATTTATTCACATTACTATTTTTTATTGTTTAAAGTCAGTCTTCAATGTCTAGGGTTCATGTCCACAGCAGAAATGCAATCATGCAAACTGATATTTCCTATATTATATGTATCACTTGAAAGTTTGTGACAAAAATTACTTTGAATAACTGTGGTCACAGGAGTTGTCTGTTCTTTGACTGTCAATATCTAATAATCCTTTCTTGTAGTCAGCTTGTTGATCTCTGTGCAAATGTTTATATCGTAAGTGATCTCTAATTTTACTTCCTTGCTGGACTAAGTGCCTTTTAATCACCTGTGGATTGTTTTGATATCTTTTTTGATAGTCCGACTCTTTGTCCATCTGACCGCAGTGAACGCCTCACCCGAGCTGACAGTTCGATGCCACAGTACTTGCACTTTTCTATCATCGATGTTCCCGGGGAATTGTTCAGCCTGTGGATGGTGGATGCAGCTCTCCCAGTCATCGTTCGTGAATAGTTCACATTCTTAGGTAAGGAAACACTGAGAGAACGGTTCGCAGCCTCACATTTCTGTGTGTCTGTATACAGTTTCATTTGCTCTACAGCTGAAATACTTAGTTTAATCTTCAGAAGTTCCAGTACTAACATTTTGTTATTTTCATTCATATTCAGCTCTGTGATTCTGTGTGTAGCCAGGAACATGGATCGGTGCCACCAGTTGTTCGTTATTCCTCCACTGCAGACGACCGAGTACCGCGAACACTTTGAACAGTCACCACCGTAGCACGAAAGTGTCGATTGCAGGACCTTTGGTAAGTTTCGTTTCAGTACACCGACATTACCAGTGTGTAGTTTCATCAGTTCTTTAAGAATTAAACTGCACCTTGCTTTCATATCCTGGCTGAATACCTTCTGTGCTTCACGCTTTTGTTCACGGGTGGACCCAGTAAACATGTCGGGACTGAAGTTAGCTTTGTAACACTTACGAAACTGACTCTGACCTAAGTGGGTTGGATCAGCTAGCCGCTGCACTTTCCACATTGGATGTAGAAGTTTCAAAGCACTATCAACTCCAGCAGATGATCTGGAATCTCCATCTGTTGTGACGTATTTTATGAGAATACCTTGTAGAGCCAAGTCTGTTCCGATATCTTTTCCCATCTCGTATTCCGACAGCGGAGCAAATGGCGGCAAGTTTGCTGTGCAGTCAGGATGACCACCGGGACATGTCACATGAATACCTTTGTTTCTTAACCAGGCTCCGGTCCAACAAAGTTTATTCTGGAAGCAGGCACTTACAATGAATTTTCTTTCAGTCATTGTTTCACATCAAGTCCTATAGCTTGTGATGCATTCTGGCCCGGTTTCTTCTGACTTGTTATTGTCGTGGAGTTGTATCTCCCATCCATGGCTATGTTAATTTCATCACGTTCATTTCCACGTTTCATGTTAATGTCTTTCAGTAGCTCAACTTTTTGTGCCATATCTTTTTCATTTAGATCTGTTACAGCCGTTGATACCTTGTATGATGTTCTCTGCATGCTGCTCCGACACGGTGGTGGAATGTCCATGCCTGCCAATAGCACTCTCGCTCTCGTATTGCCGACGGGAGTATCTTGGAGACCGATAGCAAGACCCACATTAGTTTTTGCTGCATTTGGGCCAGGTTTATTTGTCTTCACCTCATTGTACAATTTGCTTTCAGGAGCAGTGAAGTCACAATTCACACAGTGTAGTGTGACTTTCCAACAAAGACCCCACTTAACCTCTTTTAATATTTGCATTTCAGGCTCGTCGCACTCAGGGGAAGCTGTTGAGTGGTATCTGAAAGCTGCATTCCATGCATCTACCATTCTGTCATTGTCCATTATTCTCATGCCTTCTTTGTCTTTACACTGTTTGTTCTTCTTTCATTTCAGACGCAGTACATGTACTCGTAATGGGACGTAGCAGGCGGACTGGCTGTGACGCACCTTCGCAATCTGGAGTGGATATGGTGGCTGAAGTGGAACTCGACTTCGTGACCAAGGCAAACTCGTCTATATTCATCCGGACTACTGGTCGCAACTTCTCAGTGTGAGATTCTGGACTTGCATGTTCATGCAGCAGAGTTGCACCCTTATTCCAAGGTGCATGCCCCTTCTTGAACTGTGTCTTTCGTCTTGTATTGCCTTCCATGGATGTGACTCGTAGTGTATAAAACAGTGAAATACTTATTGTGGTATGCATGTCCACCCTTATATATATGTTCATCTGTGATGTCACTTTCAGTTCTGATGCATTAAAACATTTCAGTGCAGTGGCAGTTGACAGCTTTTTTTGTTCACTGTGTATTCGGTACTGCATCTTTGCAGACTGGTGCCCTGTCCTCTGCATTCAGGTGTGACCTGTTACGGTGTGCAGACACCTTGCTAATTACCGTCACCAGAATGACACTCGAGCAGTCCTAATTTGTAATTGGCATATGTTGACTGTGTGCAGTATCCAAAATTTTACAGTTTTAAAGATTAAATTTTGTTTAAAAAGAGAACTTTGTGGGATTTTTTTTTTTGAAAATGTATCAATTTAAATTAAATTGAATTTTTTTTGGAAAAAATCATATTCCTGCCAACTGCTATATTTCAATTGCAGAGAACACAATAAGGAGCAAGTTTCTTTTTGTTGTTCAGAAAAATGTCTGTAACTTTTAAAGTTATTGCATAATTACTAGTCCACTATTGGGAATAATTTGACGCAGATTGCCGCCTTTTGCAGCACAGGCAGTCCCCCATTTCACAGGCTCCAATAGCCATATTTGGTATCAAATATTCTTTTTATTGCCTGTATGCAACTTGACATATGTATTTAAATGCCATATGTGAGTTTGAGTGTCATGGTGAAAACAATTTTGGTCTGATAGGCCTCAGACTAGAGTTATCCACCCATTTGGTTGTCCAAAATACGGAAACTAATGCGAGAAAATATAGTTTTCTTGTGATGTGATTAATGGCTGGGGAGCTGCTTAGTATACTGGATTGTTACACTGGGTTTGACAGGTAAGAGGATGCAGTTAGTGAATATGTGCACTTGGTTTGCACTGGATACTGCATAATGTCCCCCAGAGCACATTGAAGTCATGCAAAATTTGTGTAAAATGCAGAGAAATGGGTGTGATTCGGTCCCTTGGCCCACGTGTGTTTATTTACATTGATATAACGCGGAAAAGAGCTGGACAACAGATGTCGTCCTTTCGAGTGTTCAATGGGCCCAGGCAGGTAATGTTTCCCGTGAAATGCTAATGGCCTGGTGAAATTAATAAAAGTGCTACAGCCACTGGGGCTACATGAGAATACATAGTGAAATTAATTGTGGTCTGAGGCCATATGGCGGCTGAGGCAGTTAGGACACTGCATCGGCCTTGTGCAAGGAGAGTTTCGTGAGCATCTTTCGTGCTTCTGTCCGCACCTGTGGCAGGTGGGAAGTCCCCTGTGATGACGGCATTTCGCCGCGCCGTGTCTCCATTGCTGGCAATGTTGACACTTTCTCGGTTTCCGTTCAAATTGGATGAGCTGGTGTATGCGACCGTTTACTATAATGGAGTGGTCAACGTCTACTGACTGTCAATCTAGGAGTTTTCCTAACGGCCTTAACGAGGCCACTCACGTGGACATATAAATAGGACTTTAAACTTTTAGACCTTCGTTCAAAAGTTTATTTCGAAATTACTTCTTTTTTTTTAAATGTTATTAAATAGTCCGATCCTCTCCTATTTATTTTTGGACTGTCCTAAAATGCTCCAAATTATATAAATATTCGACCGAGCAGTCAATTCTTTTTATTTTTGGCTTGTAACTTTGTTTTTCTTTTTTTTAAATTCGATTAACTTTTTTTTTACTAATTGCTGTTTTCAAAATTCTGCCCATTTTCAACTCTACCCCCCCCCCCCCCCACCTCCACCCCGAGTCAGATCACCGATCTTATCTAATTTCTTTTTGACCACCTGATCTAATCTAGCGCCCAAATGTAATGAGTAGAATTTTCTTTATTAATTATATTAATTAGAGATGCAGATCAACATTTTAAAGTCCCACTATTTAATTTTTGGATGTAAATTTCAAAATTGTCCGCTTAATGTTTGGTCTGTCCCGGGACAAGCCCCTGACTATCCAGAGACAGGCCCCGGGACGGACATGCTCGAAACTCTAGTGGTATATGAGCATGTACAAATTATTCGCACCCGCACTCACACTGAGCTGTCTACCCGAACTGTCATGGCGGGTTTGGTTATCAAGTCAGCCTGGATAGCCTGGTCTCTGCCTTCATTAAAATTAATTCTACGTTGACTTTTTTTCATAGCTTCATTTATGCTATCATGGATCTTTCTACCACATTCACTGGTTGGTTTGTAGTGGGATTTGGCATTTGGGAGGGGAGTTGAAATTGAGTTGGCGAAAGTAGGTTTGGTACCGGGGGGGGGGGGGGGGGGAGATCGAAATGGTTACCAATCTCACCGTAGATGTGTCCTCTAAGTTGGGCTCTGAGATGAACTGGAACAAAGTGTCTACGTTTACTAGTGCCTCCTCGTCACCTTTGATGAAGGTTTCGCCGTTGGTTAGGCGTGTGTGAAATACTACTTTAGTTACATTGTTTTGAGTTCTCTCCTCCTGAATGGCCGCTACAGCCTGCTGCCAGTAAATGTACTGGTATAGAGTGGGATTTGTCTGACTGAAAAGTACTTTCCTGATCCCTACGATTTTATTGGGGACTGGCGAAGAGATGGGTTTGGCAGCTCTCGTCGCTCGTTTTAGTGCCCTAACTTGACATGTTTTTTTTTAGTTGAAATCTGGAATTGATTGCTAGTTTCTATCTCTGGATGCACTACTTCGGTCCCTACGTCAATATCATTCTCTTCATCTGAACTGATTTCCACTCTTAGGTCGGGGGATCCCTTCCGTTTGGAGGCGCTCCGAGGGGGGGGGGGGGGGGTTGATATTTCCTTTCCTAACAGAGGAGTTGAGCGCTAATTTGATAGCTAAGTCATTGGCACGGAGATTTGGACAGATTGGAACGAATTCCACGTTCTCGTCAATTACGTATTCCAAGTCGGCCGCCCGTGGTCCGGTGGTCAATGTCCTAGTCGTTGGGGGGGGGGGGGGGGGGGGGGGGGGAGTCCGTCATTACCTCACTAGTTGTCATTATTCTGTTTGTAATCTCGCTCAGTCTCTCGGGTTTTAGCGGTCTAAGCCCTTCTACCTGGCTAACGTTGGGGTGGGTAGCAATGGCTACCATTTTTATTAGGGTGTGTAATCGAAATGCGTGAAAATAGTAATGTTAAGAGCGTTACGTGGTTTGGATCGGTATGCTACTTAAGACTAGAACGCGTAAACACCAAAATATATGCACTCACTAAATACAGTAAACTACAGTTAAATAATATAATGTCTCGACTGAAAGCAATAAGTACACAAATCCTAATGGAAAATGCTAATTAAGTACAACAAATTGCCTACCGTAATCGTAAGTCCGAGAACTGCTCCTACTTGTGTGATCCAACCGTGTCCCAAGTCGAGAGTGACAAATATACGTTTGTGACTGACAGTTATACCGGTATAACAGGAAGGCAGGTCTGTGGGAAGAGTAGACCTATTGGACATCCAGTTCTTAGAACCCTAGTCCTACCCGGACTTTTATATGTGGCTTAATTTCATTTTGTTTTCCCTAGGACTTGTACTCTTACCGGATTCCAATTCCTTTTACAACTGTTCCCATGGCCTTGCAATCCATTTACACCGGCCATATATGTTTGGCATCCATTTACACCGGCGATATGTTTACATGTGTTTGGCATTCATTTACATCGGCGATATGTTTACATGTGTTTGGCATCCATTTTCACCGGCCATATGTGTACATGTGTTTGGCATCCATTTACACCGGCCATATGTTTACATGTCTTGTCACGCAGACACTTGCATCATTAGGGAAGATGGAGCATTTTAAGGACAAAGTAAAAAATACTTCGAATTACGTGTGCTGTACTGTTAATAGTAATACGAATTGTAGTTTAGTCGTAGATTTACGTTTACGTGCAAAACTAGTCTTTTATGGAGAATGCTCAGTAAGTTGTGTAACTTGTACCTAATGCATTTGCTCGTTTTGAAAAGAAATACAATATGTTTCAATAAGTCAATCAATCAAATCCAATCAAAACTAGGTTGACAGTCTTTTGAGAAGCTGGGCCCTGTTTTGACAGACGTGTGTGTGTGTGTGCGTGTGTGTGTGTGTGTGTGTGTGTGTGTGTGTGTGCATACATATATTGATATTTATACTACAGACTATAATAAGTGAAACTTAAAACAAAAACAATTTTGTTACTTAGTTTATTCTCCACAGAAAACAAAACTTTGGACAGACATGCTTCCGAATGTTTGGTCTATTTCATGCAACCGGAAACCCAGCTCTGGCCGCACCACCATTGCGCCGGCTTATTGTATCCGTTCGACCCTCCGGCCCTGACGGCGAGGTAATACACTTTGGCAGTCGATTGACAGTAGAAAGTGTGCCAACGACACGTTTTCATCATGTTGAAGAAGAAGTCAAGATCGCAGGTGCCCCGACTCACACCTCTAGACTTGCCCTGCAATGGACAGTAAGGGTTGTGTTTGTTTATCGACACTACTAGAGCACGTAGTCCGAAGGGGCGTTGAAAGTGTGGTTCTTTCTACGTCCGAATAGTGTTACGTACCCTATATATAGCTGGTATTCAAAATGTATGGTACCATGTTTCAACCGTTTCTCAACCGAAATAGTGCAACAAATGGACACACAAACCAAAAATGCATATCCTACCGTATTCACTAAATCCCGATTGAACTACTTTCATCATTAGTAACAACAACATAAAAAATTCCCCACCATTTTAAATTTAGTAAATAGAGGGAAGCAACTCGCCCTGCACATGAAGGAACGTATTAACTTAATATGCGTCCTCCACTATAGACTTAAAGGTTGCTTAAAGGTCCTATGTCAGGATTGAAACTACAATGTAATAAATAACTAGTAATTAATCGATCCCACTCATAATCGTCCATACATAGTAGCAGAGTTGAAACATTTAGTGGATTGGAATACAGACAGAGCTGTTCAAACCAAAACAAAACTGCTCAGTCTTTTATCAAAACATATATCATGTTTTTATATGTCCTTGTTATGCTTATTAATAACAAGAATACCGGTGAGGTACATGATACGCCCGTCAGGAGTTTGATGGAAAACCATAGATATTAATAATAAATATGTTACGAGTATGATTCAATTCTAACTATGTTACCGTTTTGCAATGGGATGGATGAACAGTTTGTTTTGGACCAACTACTGGTGATACTGTATCCAATCGAGAAGGTGCTGTAGGATTAATTGAAGTTATTCTTCTTTATTAGAAAGGGAAAGGGGGGGGGGGGGGAGCTGAGATCGAGGGCGGAAAGCAAAGTTTCAAGGGGTACAGGGATAGGCTCCCCCGTACAGTTTTGAAAACTAGATGTTCTGAAATGTTAGCTCTTCTCCATCGTGCCTGATGTCACATCAATAATACGTGGTGTTAAAATATCTAAAAAGTAAAGTTTTATTTAACGACGCCACTAGAACACATTGATTTTTTATCTTATCATTTGCTATTGGACGTCAAACATATGGTCCTTCTGACACTAGCTTTTTAGAGGAAACTCGCTGTCGCCACATAGGCTACTCTTTTACGACAGGCAGCAAGGGATCTTTTATTTGCGCTTCCCACAGGCAGGATAGCACAAACCATGGCCTTTGCTGAACCAGTTATGGAACACTGGTCGGTGCAAGTGGTTTACTCATGGTTTGGAGTCTGAGCTTGGAGCCATTGCAGCACTCACTCAGGGTTTGGATCGGTATCTAGATTAAAAATCCCATGCCTCGACTAGGATCCGAACCCAGTACCTACCAGCCTGTAGACCGATGGCCTAACCACGATGCCACCGAGGCCAGTTTGAAATATTTATACATAAGTCACACACAACGTGTCTGTTACAAATAAAATACTCACACAATAGTAACACACGTCGTGTCTGTTACAAGCGGCCGTGAATCGATCCTTGTAGACAAAGGGGAGATCACCGGGGATGCTACATCCGTTTACTATGTAGCGCTTGCACGTATCACCGGCTACTTCCGGTACAACTACAGCCAGCCAGACGATCAGAATACACAGCACTGCTCTCAACATGGTGTTCTTATTTTCTGAAATGTATATATATATAATATATATATATATATATATATATATATATATATATATATATATATATATATATATATATATATGTATATGTATATGTATATGTATATGTGTATGTATATATACTCTTCAAAAAAGAAGAAACGCAAAACCACATTGTCGTAACATTTGGAGAATTGATTTCATTATTGAATGGTGAGTCCGATAATTACCAAATGTTGCAGGATTGTTCACAATTCACTCTAGTCCATTGTGAGTAAGTGATAGGACACACCACCAAGGTCAAGGTCATCTGGAGTCAATACCGGGTGTGGCCTCCGCGTGTGTTGACAACTGCCTGGCACCGCCTGCCCATTGAAGCAACCAGAGTACGGATGACGTCCCGGGGGATGGTGGCCCACTCGGCCTGCAAGGCTGCTGCCAGCTCGGGCAGGGTCTGGGGCTGTGGTTGTCGCTGTCGGAGGCGTCGGTCCAACTCGTCCCATAGATTCTCAATTGGGTTCAAATCCGGTGATATCGATGGCCAAGGAAGGACATTAATGTTGTTGTTCTGTAGGAAAGCCGTTGTGAGACGTGCTGTGAGGCCTGGCGTTGTCATGTTGGAACACTGCGTTGGCGTTGGCCATAACTGGAACGATGTGTGGCCGGAGGATCTGGTCAATGTAGCCCTGTGCATTCAGGTTGCCCTGCACGTGGACCAGGTCAGTTCTGCCAGTGTGTGAGATGGCTGCCCACACCATGACACTACCCCCGCCGAATCTGTCCACTTCCTGCACGCAGTTTGCCGCATAACGTTCACCACGACGCCTATACACGCGACATCTTCCATCATGACGTCGGAGCAGAAATCGGGACTCGTCACTGAACCACACCTGTCTCCATCGCAGTTGAGGCCATTGTCGATGAATCTGGCACCACTGCAGTCGGAGTCGACAGTGTTGTGGTGTTAAGATGACACCTCGAACTGGACGTCTGGCACGAATTCCTACCTCACGTAGGCGGTTCCGTACGGTCTGGTCGGATATCCTGCGCAAACCTGGTATTGCTGCGACTGTGGAGGTGGCAGTAGTCAATCGTTCCCGAAGGTGGCGTACCCGGATGTAGCGGTCCTGCCCGGGGGTAGTGACCCGTGGTCGACGGGATCTAGGGAGGTCACGTGTTGATCCATGTTGCTGGTAACGGTCCCACAGTCTGGAGATGGTGCTTGGGGACACATGGAATGCCCTGGCAATGGCCGTTCTGGATTCGCCTGCGTCTAGTCGGCCGATGGCATTGTTTCTCTGCGGTTCACTGAGACGTGGCATGTCCTGGATTGTCAACTGTCGGCCAGATACAGAGGCCAGGCAAGCGAACACCCTGTACTTTTATACTGTCGGTGTTCATGTTGCATGTGCAGACAACGCACGTGCAGTGGTGACATGGTTTGCACGTGGCTGCGTTTTTGCGAATATTCACATTTTGAAACTTTATTTTACAGTAGCTGCGTTTTATCGAATGTAACCGTGGGAATGTGTTTGGGACATGCAATGACCTTATATTCACAAAGCATGAACCGGTAGGAAACATAAAATCGGAGTTATAACCCATTTGTACCCTTTTGCGTTTCTTTTTTTGAAGAGTATATGTATATGTATATATGTGTCGAATTAAAAACTTCACAACCGTTTCATTTTGGCTAATTAACAAATATGACAGAATAGCGTGTTAAATAAGGTATTTTTATGACGTCCAAAGAAGGAATAGGAATAAATGTTGAGTCAAAAATCTGTTCGGTGCGGCCACAACATTCGTCAAAACCACAAACAGTCAAAATGGTAATTCACACGCAGGGTCGTCTAATGAAGTCACAGGTTCAGTAGCGTATGGCATCCATGTGTACCCTCAACTACAAGGCAACGCCTCTTCATTTACTGCCTGATGCATGTATAGACTGCATTAGGGATACAGCGATGTGATTTGATGCAGTTTAGGCTGTAGTGGTATCGGATTGTATTAACACTCAGCGATGGGTCATTCCACGCCAAAGATAACAAATTCCAGAAATTTTCCCAGGTGACCATCTCCGATTTGTGCATCGATATAAATAATGGGTGCATGCAAAATTTGAAGTCCAAATTCTAGGTAGTTTCGTAATTATGACTGGTCAAATGCAAGGTTCGTTGACGCATTTTTTTGCACTCACGACTGTGTCATGTGGTTTTGGAAAACATGTTCATGCTAGTAACTTTTTTAATTACAAAGATATCAAGCTGCGATGTTGCAGTATTACCAAATTCATACCTTGAGAATCTATAATTGTACTCATTTTGCACATAGTTGTCATAGTTTCTGACCAGGATAGCCCTAAAGTTTAATTTGTTATCATTCGGAAATGATATCTTTTTATATTTTGGGGGACTATTACTCCCTGATTGATTATCACAGATACAAAATGTTATTTGATTTGAAGTACACGCCTGCAGATATTTCCTTATGAGAAAGCTTATTTGAATCAACTGAAATATTAATGTATAGTTAGGGTCCAAAATTGAGAAAAAAAATTCAAATGTGAAAAATATACCTGGATATCACGGGTGGTTTGACCACGTGGGTAATTCCCCAGCACCATGGACTTTTAACATAAGTAACTCATGTGCATTTGCTATATATGCATCAAGGTTTGTGGCTCAACTCCTTGATAGTTAAATGAACTTGCATTTATAACCCCCGTACAAGAGTTCGTGAACGGAGTAAACATTTAAAAAATTAAATCAAAATGTATCCACAAAGGATTCATATTTTAAATGTGTTAATATTCAGGTTCAAGTTTGTATTAAATTTCAATTAAATTTCAATTAAAAAAATACTGGTACTTACCCCTCAACCCTCTAGCTATGAGTCGTTGGGGTTGATATATTCTTAATGTATACACACTTGTTTGTATACATGTATATAACTCACAACACCACCACTCTACCAATTTCATTTCTCATCTAATTTTCACATTTCACCTACAGGAAAAGGATCATGGTATCTTAAACGGGTTCGCGTGTTTTGCCTGTTTCAAAGGTCCAGGTTACTGTTATTAAAATTAGAAATTATGATGTCTACAGACTTCGTTTCTTATTCTATTTGCATGAAAATTTGCTCTAGTATTGCCAAACAACAAGGGAATTGTTTTTTATGTGTTGTTTATTTTTAATCTGAATATCATCCTGGGGAGATAGTTTGTAATATCAAATGAAATATCAATGTGTGATTAGGGTCCAAAGTTGACAAATAATTATGAAATGTGAAAAATGTACCTGCATACCAGTGTTAGTTTGAATATATGGGTAATTACCTAGAACCGTGAACTTTTAATATGACTGAGTAACTAATATGAATTTACTATATACATGGGTATATACGCATAATATAAATATAACATTAATATAATATAATATAATATAATATAATATAATATAATATAATATATTGACTTTTAATTTGTGACTGGACTCATTGATAGGTAAATGGACTTACGTTTCTCGCTCCTATTCCAGAGTCTGAGAAAAAAAAAGCAAGCAATTGTGTTTTTTTCCAGTGCATAACCTCCTCCCCCCCCCCCCCCCCCCCCCCAGCATTTTCCATTCCAAATTATACAGATTCAAAAGAACTAACCATATCTTAGTTATATATTTTCATATTCAGTTGCATTTTTAATGCAATATTTTTTTTTTTAATGAAAGTAATTTTTGTTACATACAAATGTCATCCTTGTGAGACAGTTTGTAAGATCTCCTTTGTGCATTGTTATATTCCATGTAGATGAAATGCTTAATGGTATGTTGAAGTTGTTAGAACGTATTATTTGATTAGCTTCTGGATACTGTGGATTTTTTGTTTTTAATATTCTAGGGAAAACACAACCTGGTATAAAATCCTCAAAAGATGATACATTTAAGAAAATATTGCCTACATACTCTAATCGTTTTAAACATGTTCATAAAGTAAATTAACTAATAAATACATAAATTTCATGTATGTATCCTCTGTTACTTTTCACTTGTAATATATTGTTTTGTGAGCAAAAGTTTTTTTTTCTCTCACTGAAAACAATACAATATACCATCACTTTCGCAATCTGATTCCAAAACCTATGGCCAGTTGTAGCCTGAGAAGTATGATTGCATATATTTATAACACAGAATGGCGTGCAGGATTTATTGTTGAACACCATAATGATCAAATTGATATGCATATTGACAGTATGAAGCATTCCAGTGCAGGATTTCTCTCCTGGCCTTCACCTTCAGCTTTACAGAAAAAATCAGTATTGTGTGCAGTTTGAAAACATCTCGGCCTTTCAAATGCAGGAACATCTTACTGTCTCTCCAGGATGATTTTCAGATTAAAGGCAAAAACACTGAAAATCCCCTTGCATGTTCGTAATAATATTGTGACGTTTCATGATAATCTATAGACATAATTTTTAGTAACTGTATACTTGACATTTGATGGAGAGCAGCGAAACGTGAACTTGTTCACGATACGATCAGGGACTATACCTATATGTGAAGTTTCATTAAAATCAGATGAGAAATGAAGTCAGTAGAGCAGTGATATCATAAATTCTATTTTTAAACTCTGACAGACAAAAAGCAGTCATTCCAAGATACCGTGATTCTATTCGTTATATGTTGCGTTTCGTGAAAACTGGATGAGAAACCATAGCTTAGATCTCACTAACTTGGGAACAACATGTGTTTAGTCTGTTCTGAGCTCACCAAGATATTTTTAGTGTAGTAATGTTAACCATAGCTGATAAACAGTACGATACACAAATTCAGAAGTGAATTTCAAGTTATTTTAGTTTAATTACAACTTATTGATTTTGGGAACTGTTTTAAGGTTAACATGTTTGAAGTTAATTTGAGAGAATAATTTTTTGAACACAACTTTTATCGACTTATCTTTAATGGAACCTACAGCCCCAGAAATGATGTGATGACATTGTATGTCACATATGGGCAAACTGACTCATCCCGAGGGGATAATTACGAACATTTAAAAATGAATATGAAGTTAAACATGAATATTGACATATTCTTAATATGAATATTTTCTGGATAAATTTTGATTTTTATAAATAAAAAGTGAAGTCTTTGTGCATTGATACAGTGTTTTACTTTGTTCTCGAACTCGTGACGAGGGGTAGAAACCCAAGTTCATTAAACAACAAGGGGTTGAGCGACAAAATATGTATCAAATATGCATTAGTTAATCATACTAAAAGCTTATGGTGCTAGGTAATTACCCACATGGTCAAACCACCCCTGATATGAAGGTATATTTTTAACATTTTATATCTTTTTTCTCAACTCAACCTTGGACCCTAGCTACAAATTAATATTTCATTTCACTTCAGATAAGCTTTCTCATAAAGAAACATATATAGATATATACTTCAAATCAAATAACAGTTTGTATCTGTGATAAATAAGCAGGGAGTAATAGTCCCCCAAAATATAAAAAAACATATCATTTCGGAATGATAAAAAAACTAAACTTTAGGGGTATCCTGGTCAGAAACTATGACAGATATGTACAGCATGAGTACCATTATAAAATCGTCAGGTATGAATTAGCTCATACAGCAAATTGCATCGTGATATCTTTCTAATGAATTAAGTTATTAATATTCAGAGGGTGCCTTGAATCTCATGACACAGTCGCGAATGTCAAACAATGGGACAACGGGCCCTACATTTGTGATGTATAGTTCCATTATCTTCGTTGGCATGCATGCTGATTTAGTACATCACGGGTGTTGATATAGTACATCACGGGTGTTGATATAGTACATCACGGGTGTTGATATAGTACATCATGGGTGTTAATCATTCTAATTCTATTTGTTTTTAATTAGCTGAATCATCGATACACCTACGGGAGGACGTAGCCCAGTGGTAAAGCGATCGCTTAATGCGCAGTCGGTCTAGGATCGATCCCCGTCGTTGGGCCCATTTGGGCTATTTCTCGTCATAGGCAGTGAACCACGACTGGTATGTGCTGTGGCTGTGGTATGTGCTATGTTGTCTATGGGATGGTGCATATACAGGATCCCTTGCTACTAATGAACACAAATTGCGGGTTTCGTCTCTAAGACAATATGTCAACGTTACCAAATAGTGGGTTTCGTCTCTAAGACAATATGTCAACATTACCAAAAGTTTGACATCCAATATCCAATGATTAATAAATCAATATACTCAAGGAGTTGTTAAACATAACACACTTTAACTTTAACCATGGACAGTTGCAGTTATTAAACACAAGTACACACAAGTACATTTTGTTGTGAATTTGGAGTGAAAAACTCATGTTGTTCCCATCAAAACATTCTTAATCTATGTCTTTTTTTTCTTTGTTGAGGCCCATTTTGTAATAAACGACCGATTTTGTAATATGTACCATTTTTAATATGTACTCATTTTATAATAAGCGACTCATTTTGTAATATGTACCCATTGTGTAATAAATTACCCATTTTGTAACATGTACCCATTTTGTAATAATTGACCCATTTTGTACTATATACTCATACTTGTAATAAAACATTGTGTAGTAAAACTAGGTAAACATTCTGTAATAAAAAAGTAGGTGCCCATTTTATAATAAAAAATAGATGCCCATTCTGTAATAAAAAATAGGTGCCCATTTTCTAATTAAAACGTAACCCATCAATAACCCATTTTGTAATCAGCGCATTAAGATCTGTGATTAATTACAAACATTGGCTATCATGAGCAGTTTTTCTTGATTGATTTAATATTATTATTATTATTATTATTATTATTATTATTAGTAGTAGTAGTAGTAGTAGTAGTAGTAGTAGTAGTAGTAGTAGTAGTAGTAGTATTAGTATTTGTTAAATAGCATAACTCAAAACATAGTATAGTGTCCATCAATCTCTATTTATATAATATAATATAATATAATATAATATAATATAATATAATATAATATAATATAATATAATATATATATATACAGTCAAACTTCGATAACTCGATCTTGAAGGGTACGAGGAAATAGTTCGAGTTTCAGGGAGTTCGAGTTTTCGAAATTAATATATAGCAGTTCCAATTTGAAACTGCATTGCAGCTGGTTGATTTCGCTAAAATATTGTAAACAAAAAACAAAAAAATATTGTAAGAAGCGTGCGCTTCGCTGCCTACCTCTGAACTCTGACGACTATCATTATCATTATGTACTGGTATAATAATATAATAATAATAATAATAATAATAATAATAATAGTTTAACTATAAAAATGTTATATTTGCTTTATATAAATGATCTTGTTATTATATAATTTTAAGTTTGTTCAATTTTTGTCAATAATATTACAGGCGCGTGTACATAGGGTGTGGGGTGGGGTGGCGTGGTCTAAACACCCCTTTTCAAAACAAATTTCTACTTGCCACAGTCTATACCTCCCCCTGCATAGCTTACTGAACATGTGCCTGTTTTGTCAATTTTTGTAATAACGCTGATTGTACTGTGCCGAGAGCGTCGATAAATAAAACAAGTTAAAGTTATAGCACATTTATTAATCTTCGGCTATTGGGCATGAAACATTTGGGTCTCTCTCTGTCTCTGTCTCTCTCTCTGTGTCTCTGTCTGTCTCTCTCTCTCTCTCTCTCTCTCTCTCTCTCTCTCTCTCTCTCTCTCTCTCTCTCTCTCTCTCTCTCCATTAGTAGCAAGGGATCTGTCATATGCACCATCTCACAGACAGGATAGCACATACCGCAATCTTTGATATGCCCATCGTGGGGTACTGGATGAGACGAGAATAGTTTAATGGACCTACTGACAGCAATCAATCTTTATGTATATATTTTTAAATTGGAAATAATCACAGTGTAAAACAGCATTTTTAGGCGTAAAAAAAAGAAGAAAAAATCCCCGAAAACCCCCCAACAAAAAAC
The DNA here is from genome assembly GCF_016097555.1 of Gigantopelta aegis. Classification (NCBI taxonomy): domain Eukaryota; kingdom Metazoa; phylum Mollusca; class Gastropoda; order Neomphalida; family Peltospiridae; genus Gigantopelta; species Gigantopelta aegis. The sequence continues at coordinate 1,662,001 of NC_054710.1, forward strand.
AACAACCGTGGGTATATTAATATTCTCGAGGCAAGAGGGGATAAAACTACGATTTACCGTAATATGGGCTTAAAAAAAGAAAACGATCTTAAACAGGACAACACAATATACTATTGCATCTAAACATAAAATAATGTAGTTATCATTTTACTGCCCCACGGTATGTCTTGTCTGTAGGAAACGTGGATATTGACGATCACCTGCTGCAAAGAGAGAGAGAGAGAGAGAGAGAGAGAGAGAGAGAGAGAGAGAGAGAGAGAGAGAGAGAGAGAGAGAGAGAGAGAGAGAGAGAGAGAGAGAGAGAGAGAGAGAGAGAGAGAGAGAGAGAGAGAGCGCATGTCCGAATTGCCTAATGTTTGACATCCAATTGCTGATGATTAATAAATGAGCCGTGGTGCTGTCGCTAAAAAAACTAACACAAAAAAACAACCCCAAAACCCCAAGAAAACTGCCAAAACCCAACCTTAAAGTGACAGACCTCAGTTTTTATGCACTACGACGTAGTCTTCACTGTTAAAGCCGTCTTTGATCATTTAAATTAGAAGTACTTACTTTTTTTATTACATGTATTTAGTATATTCATTTTCATACAGCTGAAGTGCTTCAGATCATTCAGGTTTTTGTAATACCCCAAAATGCATCTTTTTGTCAGATTGACTCTCTCATTACCTGACCCTGGTATGTTGCAGGTTTGTAGATTAAAACATCACAGACTTCAGATTGACTCTCTCATTACCTGACCCTGGTATGTTGGAGGTTTGTAGATTTAAACATCACAGACTTCAGCTTGACTCTGTCATAACCTGACCCTGGTATGTTGCAGGTTTGTAAATTAAAACATCACAGACTTCAGATTGACTCTGTCATAACCTGACCCTGGTATGTTGCAGGTTTGTAGATTAAAACATCACAGACTTCAGATTGACTCTGTCATTACCTGACCCTGGTATGTTGTAGGTTTGTAGGTTAAAACATCACAGATTTCAGATTGACTCTGTCATTACCTGACCCTGGTATGTTGCAGGTTTGTAGATTAAAACATCACAGACTTCAGATTGACTCTGTCATTATCTGACCCTGGTATGTTGCAGGTTTGTAGATTAAAACATCACAGACTTCAGATTGACTCTGTCATTACCTGACCCTGTTATGTTGCAGGTTTTTAGATTAAAGTCACAGAAGCCACTTTCAACCAGTGTAAATGAACACTAAGTTTGATTAATATACAAACCAGTAAAACTATTTGGATGAAGTTACAACGGAGTGAAACAAGAGTCCATGACGTCATAATTTTGACATAGCCTTAAACACAGACACGAGTTCGCCTCCATAACCGTTACTTCTCAGAGGTACGTGCTCTAACAAAAACATGAAAAATGTATTTCGCGGTATTAAAAACACAAGGATGACGACAAACACTTCGTATATACGGAATTGGGTACTCTACAAAATAAAATGAAGTAATGTCTGATTGCAATTATCAAAAACAACTCTAATAGTACGTAAATGTAAGTACGTCTAATGTAAATTATCAAAAATAACTCTAATAGTACGTAAGTGTAAGTAGGCCTACGTCTAATGTAAATGATCAAAAACAACTCTAATAGTACGTAAATGTAAGTACGTCTAATGTAAATTATCAAAACAACTCTAATAGTACGTAAATGTAAGTAGGCCTACGTCTAATGTAAATTGTCAAAAACAACTCTAATAGTACGTAAATGTAAGTAGGCCTACGTCTAATGTAAATTGTCAAAAACAACTCTAATAGTACGTAAATGTAAGTACGTCTAATGTAAATTGTCAAAAACAACTCTAATAGTATGTAAATGTAAGTACGTCTAATGTAAATTGTCAAAAACAACTCTAATAGTACGTAAATGTAAGTACGTCTAATGTAAATTATCAAAAACAACTCTAATAGTACGTAAATGTAAGTAGGCCTACGTCTAATGTAAATTATCAAAAACAACTCTAATAGTACGTAAATGTAAGTACGTCTAATGTAAATTATCAAAAACAACTCTAGTAGTACATAAATGTAAGTAGGCCTACGTCTAATGTAAATTGTCAAAAACAACTCTAATAGTACGTAAATGTAAGTACGTCTAATGTAAATTATCAAAAACAACTCTAATAGTACGTAAATGTAAGTAGGCCTACGTCTAATGTAAATTATCAAAAACAACTCTAATAGTACGTAAATGTAAGTACGTCTAATGTAAATTAACAAAAACAACTCTAATAGTACGTAAATGTAAGTACGTCTAATGTAAATTATCAAAAACAACTCTAATAGTACGTAAATGTAAGTACGTCTAATGTAAATTATCAAAAACAACTCTAATAGTACGTAAATGTAAGTAGGCCTACGTCTAATGTAAATTATCAAAAACAACTCTAATAGTACGTAAATGTAAGTACGTCTAATGTAAATTAACAAAAACAACTCTAATAGTACGTAAATGTAAGTACGTCTAATGTAAATTATCAAAAACAACTCTAATAGTACGTAAATGTAAGTACGTCTAATGTAAATTATCAAAAACAACTCTAATAGTACGTAAATGTAAGTAGGCCTACGTCTAATGTAAATTATCAAAAACAACTCTAATAGTACGTAAATGTAAGTACGTCTAATGTAAATTATCAAAAACAACTCTAATAGTACGTAAATGTAAGTACGTCTAATGTAAATTATCAAAAACAACTCTAATAGAACGTAAATGTAAGTACGTCTAATGTAAATGATCAAAAACAACTCTAATAGTACGTAAATGTAAGTACGTCTAATGTAAATGATCAAAAACAACTCTAATAGAACGTAAATGTAAGTACGTCTAATGTAAATTATCAAAAACAACTCTAATAGTACGTAAATGTAAGTAGGCCTACGTCTAATGTAAATTATCAAAAACAACTCTAATAGTACGTAAATGTAAGTACGTCTAATGTAAATTATCAAAACAACTCTAATAGTACGTAAATGTAAGTACGTCTAATGTAAATTATCAAAAACAACTCTAATAGTACGTAACTGTAAGTAGGCCTACGTCTAATGTAAATTATCAAAAACAACTCTGAATAGTACGTAAATGTAAGTACGTCTAATGTAAATTATCAAAACAACTCTAATAGTACGTAAATGTAAGTACGTCTAATGTAAATTATCAAAAACAACTCTAATAGTACGTAAATGTAAGTAGGCCTACGTCTAATGTAAATTATCAAAAACAACTCTAATAGTACGTAAATGTAAGTACGTCTAATGTAAATTATCAAAAACAACTCTAATAGTACGTAAATGTAAGTAGGCCTACGTCTAATGTAAATTAACAAAAACAACTCTAATAGTACGTAAATGTAAGTACGTCTAATGTAAATTATCAAAAACAACTCTAATAGAACGTAAATGTAAGTACGTCTAATGTAAATTATCAAAAACAACTCTAATAGTACGTAAATGTAAGTATGTCTAATGTAAATTATCAAAAACAACTCTAATAGTACGTAAATGTAAGTACGTCTAATGTAAATTATCAAAAACAACTCTAATAGTACGTAAATGTAAGTACGTCTAATGTAAATTATCAAAATTAACTCTAATAGTACGTAAATGTAAGTACGTCTAATGTAAATTATCAAAAACAACTCTAATAGTACGTAAATGTAAGTAGGCCTACATCTAATGTAAATTATGAAAAACAACTCTAATAGTACGTAAATGTAAGTACGTCTAATGTAAATTATGAAAAACAACTCTAATAGTACGTAAATGTAAGTACGTCTAATGTAAATTATGAAAAACAACTCTAATAGTACGTAAATGTAAGTAGGCCTACGTCTAATGTAAATTATCAAAAACAGCTCTAATAGTACGTAAATGTAAGTACGTCTAATGTAAATTATCAAAAACAACTCTAATAGTACGTAAATGTAAGTACGTCTAATGTAAATTATCAAAAACAACTCTAATAGAACGTAAATGTAAGTAGGCCTACGTGTAATGTAAATTATCAAAAACAACTCTAATAGTACGGAAATGTAAGTACGTGTAATGTAAATTATCAAAAACAACTCTAATAGTACGTAAATGTAAGTAGGCCTACGTGTAATGTAAATTATCAAAAACAACTCTAATAGTACGGAAATGTAAGTACGTGTAATGTAAATTATCAAAAACAACTCTAATAGTACGTAAATGTAAGTAGGTCTACGTAATGTAAATTATCAAAAACAACTCTAATAGTACGTAAATGTAAGTACGTCTAATGTAAATGATCAAAAACAACTCTAATAGTACGTAAATGTAAGTACGTCAATGTAAATTATCAAAAACAACTCTAATAGTACGTAAATGTAAGTAGGCCTACGTCTAATGTAAATTATCAAAAACAGCTCTAATCGTACGTAAATGTAAGTACGTCTAATGTAAATTATCAAAACAACTCTAATAGTACGTAAATGTAAGTACGTCAATGTAAATTATCAAAAACAGCTGTAATAGTACGTAAATGTAAGTAGGCCTACGTCTAATGTAAATTATCAAAAACAGCTCTAATCGTACGTAAATGTAAGTACGTCTAATGTAAATTATCAAAAACAGCTCTAATAGTACGTAAATGTAAGTACGTCTAATGTAAATTATCAAAAACAACTCTAATAGTACGTAAATGTAAGTACGTCTAATGTAAATTATCAAAAACAACTCTAATAGTACGTAAATGTAAGTAGGCCTACGTCTAATGTAAATTATCTAAAACAACTCTAATAGTACGCAAGTGTAAGTACGTCTAATGTAAATTGTCAAAATCGGCTTTAAAAGTGAAAAACAAGTCGTAGCGTTTAAAAACTAGGACCTGTCGCTTTCACTTTAACCGTGGATCTTACCTTGAACCCGTTCTAGCTGTTAGTGTTTCCGGTACCGTGTGGAATCTACTATGAAACCAAATCTCTATGTAGGTGCTTATATTCCACCCGGGTCGCCACCTCCGATATATGTCGTTCGTATCGAACGACACACGCTGTGAAAAATCTATTATACATGTGTTTTCGTCGTGTATTTCTGATTATAGCCAAACAGAATGAAAAACAAACAGCCTCACTGACGTCATCAACATCTACAGGTGTCTCAAGCAGGTGGGAAATGTTAACGGTTAATTAAAGATCCAGACGTGTATAGACAGGAGGGTCCGAGGTCTCGTATTATATTAGGTATGTGTACAATGCAACTCAAGATAATAGTGTTGCTAATAACAAAGTATTGAAACAAATTAATGACTGAATAATGATCGCAATATTGTTTTCATGCTATTACAGCTCAACAGTGCACTTCTGATTGACGACCAAATGTGTTTGAAAATAATAATACAAATATTGAGTTAATGATCACCGGCTTTTGGATGTCACCTATTTGGGAAATTTGACATGTAGTATTTCTTAGAGAGGAAATCCGCTATATTGTTTTCCATTAGTAGCAATGTATCTTTCATATGCACAATCCCACACACATGATAGCACATACCACGGCCTTTAATATACCAGTCGTGGTCGTGGTACACTGGCTAGAACGAGAAATAGCGAACGCTTTGCCACTGGGCTACGTTCCACACTCAACATTACAAACAAATACAACAATTATGTATGTTGTTTAACTGATCTTAATATAATATCTCTGTTCGTATCGTTTGAAGTGATACAACAGTTATGTATGTTGTTTAACTGATCTTAATATATTATCTCTGTTCGTATCGTTTGAAGTGATACAACGATTATGTATGTTGTTTAACTGATCTTAATATATTATCTCTGTTCGTATCGTTTGAAGTGATACAACGATTATGTATGTTGTTTAACTGATCTTATTATAATATCTCTGCTCGTATCGTTTGAAGTGATACAACGATTATGTATGTTGTTTAACTGATCTTAATATAATATCTCTGCTCGTATCGTTTGAAGTGATACAACGATTATGTATGTTGTTTAACTGATCTTAATATAATATCTCTGCTCGTATCGTTTGAAGTGATACAACGATTATGTATGTTGTTTAACTGATCTTAATATAATATCTCTGTTCATATCGTTTGAAGTGATACAACAATTATGTATGTTGTTTAACTGATCTTAATATAATATCTCTGTTCGTATCGTTTGAAGTGATACAACAATTATGTATGTTGTTTAACTGATCTTAATATAATATCTCTGTTCGTATCGTTTGAAGTGATACAACGATAACATTTCCTGATATACGGAATACGACATTATGTGTACCCGTAGAAAACAATGCAGGAAAGTGAAGTAAATTAATAATAAAACCGGGACTGATGTGTTTAACGACACCCCAGCACGAGAAATACATCAGCTATTAGGTGTGAAACTGAGGTAGATGGAAACATGAAAATCAGCACATAAGATCTGTGATTAATTACAAACATTGGCTATCATGAGTAGTTTTTCTTGTTTGATTTAATATTATTATTTTTTTGTTGTTGTTGTTGTTTATTTGTGTTGTTAAATAACATAACTCAAAACATAGTATAGTGTCCATCAATCTCTATTTATATAATATAATATAATATAATATAATATAATATAATATAATATAATATAATATAATATATATACAGTCAAACTTCGATAACTCGATCTTGAAGGGTACGAGGAAATAGTTCGAGTTTCAGGGAGTTCGAGTTTTCGAAATTAATATATAGCAGTTCCAATTTGAAACTGCATTGCAGCAGGTTGATTTCGTTAAAATATTGTAAGAAGCGTGCGCTTCGCTGCCTACCTCTGAACTCTGACGACTATCATTATCATTATGTACTGGTATTTGATAATAATAATAATAATAATAATAATAATAAATAATAATAACTTAACTATAAAAATATTATATCTGCATTACATAAATTATCTTGTTATTATATAATTTTAAGTTTGTTAAAATGTTTGTCAATAATGTTGCAGGCGCGTGTACATAGGGTGTGGGGTGGGGTGTCTTGGACTAAACACCCCTTTTCAAAGCAAATTTCTACTTGCCACAGTCTAGACCTCCCCCTGCATAGCTGACTGAACATGTGCCTGCTTTGTCAATTTTGCTCATTTTCAAAAATTGATTTGGTCTAACATATGAAAATATCAGACTCTAGTCTCTATGATATTTTAGTCCCAATAAAGCATACCATCGATAAACAATATGTTAAATGGTTTTCAATAATGTTTATCAATTAACAGAAATATCAATGACTAAGAGTGGGTTTTAGCAGCTCAATGGTCTACTACACCGACTAAAACAAAACAGTAACCCCTGAACAATTATCATACTGTCAATAATATGCACATACAATTTACAAAGATCCTTTTAAACAGACTAACTACTCATGACACTTTTACACCTGACAGTTTTGGTAACAATAGGCATTCAGACTCCATTTTTGGAAGTGTGTGTGTGTGTGTGTGTGTGGGGGGGGGGGGGGGGGGGGGGGGGGGGGGGGGGGTGCTGATTTTTATTGCCCGAATGAACCGAAAATGTCCAAATCTGGAACATAACGTATATTTATATTCGTATTACTACCAAGACGCTATATAGGATTCCAAACAAATCAGTCTGCATTTTTACATGGATTACAACTAATATTGTGAGTAAAATGATGAAAATACATGGTGAAGATTTTAGGCCAGCACATTTTGCCCGAACGTGTCCATTAAATTCATAGAATGGAAGTTCGATCGGACAAAGATTAAGAAAATCACAATTAATCATATTGTGACTTGCCGTCAAAATATAAACTTACAAAACATATTATTAAAAATGTTAGTGTATATAAAAATTGTCTTTTGCTGTTCACCAAATGTTAAGTTTTTTGGAGTTACCAGTTTTCATATATATATTTTTTTAAATATTGTGGGGTACATATTGGGGGTGGTGGTGGTGGTGGTATATTTATTCGTGTTGAACACATGGACATATAGCCTACTTTATATCTGTAGTTACATTATATACTTTTGAAAAATGCAAGATATTTGTCCTACTTCAATATGCTAACAAAAATGTAAGACGATTACAAAAATGCACACGTGCCTGATCCACAAGTCTGTAACGTAAAACAATAATTAAGTTAATACTCAAACTTAACAATATTTTTTGACATGAAGATTTGAACCCAAAATAATGTTAAGAGACTCGTACACTTATCCATCACACTACGAGGGAAGGATGCCAAAACCTCACTTTTTTCTCGTGTCTTTCTGGCAGCTCGTGCAAATTGCAGAGTATAATAAACGAACATCTAATTTGCCGGAATGAATGAGTGTTTAACGAAAACATGAAGTGATGATCAACATCAATATAAAAATTCAAGAGACAAATAAAAACACAGTGTAAAGAACTGTGCTAAAAATACAAATATCACAGACAGATACAATTAAAATTTAGAGTAAAAGTCAGTATCTCGAAGAAATTGTAAAACAAATTCTGGATGGAATCAAAATGATTCCATCACATTTCTCTGACCAAATATATCTTTTCGAGTTTCTTTCAAATACTCACACTCCACCAAAATATGGGTCAAGTATGTATGACCGATGCGAGCACGATACAAGACTATTTCATCCTTCCTGCACTGCCTATAGGAGGACTGCCACTCTCCCAAGACTGGCTTGATAGAATGAAGCTTGTTCGCAATCGCACCGTCCCAATCATGTTTCCAAGTCGAGAAGATAAATTCGTTGATATTACGTTTAAAATCAGTATTAGGCACACCAACCCTGGCATGAGGCAAATCCAAAGTGGACTTGGCAGCTGAATCTGCCTTTTCATTACCCCTGATGCCAACATGGCTGGGCACCCAACACAATACAATAACTTTATTGGCAATGGATAAAAGACACACTTTCGTATCACCATCCGAATTAAGGGATGGTCCAGCTTCATATTGCGTAAAGCTTGGAGACACGAAAGTGAGTCAGTAAAAATAATAAATGTGGCTGCAATCGAATCCTTCATTTCCTCTAAGGCTTTAATGACTGCCCAAACTTCAGCACTAAAGATCGATGCCGAGTCAGGCAGTCTCATGGAAAGGATTGTGTCTGACGGAAAAACTGTAGCACAAGCCACATAATTCCTATCCCGTGATCCATCTGTATACACAGGAATGTAATCACGGTACCTGTCTTGAATTTCCATGAACAATTGTTTATACACCACAGTATCTGTACGATCTTTTTTCAGATGCGCCAGATGAAACACAATTTTAGGTGGTGTAATATACCAAGGTGGTAAAGCAAAATATGAAGGAGTTTCCAAAGTGTCAGTTAAATCAATGCTGGAAAGCGACCCCCCCCCCCCCCCCCCAAAAAAAAAAAAAAAAAAAAAAAAACAACCCAAAAACAACGCTGAATGCGAAGACCAAAAGTACGTATAGCATTCGGTCTTGCATCAGACAACTTCATATATTAAAACAAATTTTTTTGTCAAACACCGCATCATGTGTAGGATGTTTTTGTAACGACCTAATCTTTATAGCATACTGCAGAGGAAGCTCTGCACGTCTAGCACCCAAGCAAGATTCGTGTGCATCAACGTACAAGCTCTTTACAGGAGATGTTCTAAACGCACCAAGACAAAGCCTCAGTCCCTGGTTGTGTATACGATCTAGCATCTGCAAGCAAGACTAGCGTGCCGACCCATACACAATGCATCCATAATCTAGTGTTGACCTCACAAGAGATCTATTTAATTTGCCGGACTAGTATTTCTGTCACTGCTGTAGAAGGAATTTAAGTCCGGTAGGAATACAAATAAAAACAACTTAAAAATAAATCAGGTATGAAAGTCCGGCTAGGACTATGGTTCCTAAGCTATGGAGGTTCAACAGGACTACGGTTACTGCATATTAACCACTCTTGACCAATATCAAAATGACTGGGAAAAACATTCTCTCTCCCTCTCTCTGTCTCTCTCTATGTCTCTTTCTCTGTCTCTCTCTCTGTGTCTCTGTCTCTCTCTGTCTGTCTCTCTCTGTCTGTCTGTCTCTCTCTGTCTGTCTGTCTCTCTCTCTCTCTCTCGTGTTAATGAGAGAGAGAGAGAGAGAGAGAGAGAGAGAGAGAGAGAGAGAGAGAGAGCGAGAGAGCGAGATAGATAGACAGATAGATAGACAGATAGATAGACAGATAGATAGATGCCTCCCCAATGCCTCCCCAATGTCCGATAAACTGTCAGCACAATTTTTCTCTTTTTTTTTTAACTGCACCCTATACAAAGCCTTTTGGTCCGTGTTTTATTCCCAGCCGGACCGAAATAAGGACTTTACCCGGCCCGAAGTGACGAGTTTACCCGACCCATAATGCAAATTTTATAAAACGAAAGTACATGAGAAATATATAGAAATAAGTACACAATTACTTTTACAGCTTAAGTTGCATCATGACGTTGATATATCAGGCATGAAAAACCTTCATCAGGACCATTAAAAGAAAAATTTAAGGTATGCAACTAAATAAAGTAGTTAAACAGAAACACACTTTAAAAACAAACATTTTCGTTTATTTTGTGCTAATCAATGGCATTACCGTGGGTGTGTATCATAACTACCTACCTAAAAAGGGCAAACGTGTTAATGAAGTTTTAACGTTTTTAGCATGGCTTAGTATGACTTACATGGAATGAACAGTCGTGTGTCCATTAGTTTCATTTGCCACAGTTTGGCATTAGCTAGTACCTAATTAGCATAAAGTGTCTTATTTCTACTGTTCCTCAATTTTTTCAATATCAAAGCAATGCTTGCTGGGGGGTGGGGGGGGGGGGGGGGTATTATATTTATTTATTATTATTATTTTATTTTATACATATATTAACTCTATCCTTAGTTATGGTGCTGATTCTGTCCTAGGCGGAGAGGCCCAGGACAGACGTGCGCTAAAACAGCTTGCTCTGAATGTGCACGTTAAACCCTATTGGATTGGATTATGGTGCTAAAGTTTGGGCCTTTCACTCGGGTCATGATGTTGAAAAAGTACATATACAATTTTGTAAAAAAAAAATATTGGATGTAAGAAAAGAAACGTGTAGCGAATTTGTTTATAGCGAAATGGGACGATTCCCACTTTAAGTAACAAGAAAACTGATAATTTTGTAAATATTGGATAAAATTACGTAACACTTCAAATTGTATTCTAAGGGGTATATATGAAGAAATGGCACACTATAACGATAATTGGTTAATTAGCATTAGGCACGAACTGTATTCACTTGGATTAAACTATATTTGGAATGTATCGTATGTTGACGACAGTATCTACATTATAATCAAAGAAACGATATTAGATATGTTTACGTAGTTATGTTAAAGAAAAACAATGGCTAAGATTGCCAATGGAAACGCGTTATATAAAAGAAATATGTAAGATTAGAATCAGCGCTCATAAATTGAATGTAGAATGTGGCGTGTATCGAAAGATCAAACAATATACTCTGTGTAATCCTAATGTTATATACGACGAATATCACTTTATAATAGAGTGTCCACAATACAAAGATATGCGTTGTAAATATATAAACATGTATTATTATAAGCAGCCAAGTGTGTATCGATTTATACAGTTATTAATCACCGGTAACAATAAGGAAATGAATAACCTAGGCAAATATTTAGTGCAAGCGAATACAATTAGAGGTCGGTTAATGCAGGATGATAGTTAATGTATTATATATAAATCACATTCTCCATTGTTTTGCACGTGTGTATTTTGTATAGCTATGTTGTATTATTTATGTTATGTATTCAGCTGATGAGTTGTAAAACTCAAAGCAAATAAAGAACTTGAACTTCAACTTCAACCTAAACTTGAACTTCATTGTTCAGTAATTATTCATAGTAAACATATCAAGCCAGTTGCTCTCGTCCAACAGAACGTTTCTAGTTACACATATTTTCATTAACTATTCTGGGGTGGGTGTTGGGGATTGGGGTAAACGAGATAGAGAACGAGATAAAGAAAAGTAGATACAGATACACACATGCCAACAGAAACGCAGAGGGCATGGCTTATGACATCATTTGCTAATCTACTGCCGGGTTAGCAAACGTCTACTTCATGATTATATCAATTCGAGATCAATTTTATCAACAGCTTTATGCAGTCATGTTATTATTACATTACACAATACCCCCCCCCCCCCCCCCCCCCCCCCAAACAACCCCAACAACAACAAAAAAGAAGAAAAAAAGAAAGCTTTGTTTTGATCGAGTACTTTCACACAGGTGTTTGCTTAATTAAGTGAGTGGGGGCTGTACCTGTAACAGGTTGGGGATAACTGGCTATATAATCAAATTTGATACGACTGGCTGCCTAAAAGGGCCTTATGGGCAACCTAGGGAGACACCACAGGATCGTAAAGGATAAAATTAACGAGCTATTATCGATTCACTAATATCAAAACCTATATTAGCTCGGCCATTTACCTTTCGACTGACCGTTCAAAATTGCGCCAAATTCCCTCAATCAAAATTGCGCACCCTTTTCTCTTTGGCATTTAACTGCTCCATTCAAATTCCATAGCACCACCCCCACCCCCACCCGCCTGCTACCGATTTGATCGGGCTGTTGGTGCTCCCTTGCACCTGCCAGTGCAGGCGGTCCCTCCTCTCCCCTCCCCCATCTTTCCTGTCATGGACGGAGGAACCGGCCAATGCCGGCTCTTGTGCCCACGACAGGCGTGCGCTACAACAGATTGTTCTGAATGTGCACGTAAAACCCTATGCCATGACATAACATGACTGGCTGCCTGCCCGTTTGCTGTCGTAACCACTAGAAAAAGAAACGAAATCTTGCCTCGAAATCTTGCCGCGTTTCTTAGTTGATAATGCAGACCAGTGATAGCATTGTCTGCGGTTTGAGAGGAAATTAATATTTTAAATTATATTATTTCATTTTATTACTATTTCTTATGTGGCAAAGAATAATGACAGGGCGCCGATAATCAGGGTTATGGAGACAACAACCATCATGGCGGCACAGAACGGCGACGGGGCGCAGCTAACGACACACTATTTATTACCAGCAAGAACACTGTATTCATTCAGGTGTTTTTATAGACAGAAAGATAGATGCTGTTATGTTAATTTCTGGCTTCATCCCACTGAGCCCGGCCTCGGTGGCGTCGTGGTTAGGCCATCGGTCTACAGGCTGGTAGGTACGGGTTCGGATCCCAGTCGAGGCATGGGATTTTTAATCCAGATACAGACTCCAAGCCCTGAGTGAGTGTTCTGCAAGGCTCAATGTGTAGGTGTAAACCACTTGCACCGACCAGTGATCCATAACTGGTTCAACAAAAGCCATGGTTTGTGCTATCCTGCATGTGGGAAGCGCAAATAAAATATCCCTTGCTGCTAATCGGAAAGAGTAGCCCATGTAGTGGCGACAGCGGGTTTCCTCTCAAAATATGTGTGGTCCTTAACCATATGTCTGACGCCATATAACCGTAAATAAAATGTGTTGAGTGCGTCGTTAAATAAAACATTTCTTTCTTTACTATTCTGGGAGTGGAAGTCCTCTTTATGGCGATGCAAGAGGGATGCACTCTCCAGTAAAGGATTTCCTCGGGAGTGGCTGTCCTTCTATAGACAAGGCACTAGACAACGATTGATGGAATCATCCACTATTTCGCCAAATACCAATTCGATTCTGCAGAAATAAGGCCCTGATCTCATACTACGGTTTTGTCGTTCAGATTATCTTCGATGTGCTATCAATTGCCTTAAAACCTGTATCCGATTTAGACTATGCAGTTTATATATATATATGTATATATATATATATATATATATATATATATATATATATATATATATATATATATATTATTATTTACACTAAGAAAACGTTATTCCCGATGAAATGTGTTTAACTTTAAAATTTAATAAATTAATAATATTTTGTGTATGACTTTTGTATTTACATGCCAATTAATTGACTTTTGAAATAATCCCTGTAGTAATGGACAATTTCATTGTTAGTGTGAGTTAAAACGACAAGATATATTTTGATTTTGTCCCAGAATAAAATACCAGTAAGCTAAATATACATTTTGAGCTGTATGTCTTTACAGTTCGGACCAAAATCGTAGAAGAGACAGAGAGAGATACACGGAGGGAGGGATGGAGAGCGAGAGACGTGGAGGGAGCTAGAGAGACATGGAGAGAGAGAGAGAGAGAGAGAGAGAGAGAGAGAGAGAGAGAGAGAGAGAGAGAGAGAGAGAGAGAGAGAGAGAGAGAGACAGACAGACAGACAGACAGACAGACAGACAGAGATGTAGAGATGGATGGACAGAGAAAAGGATAATTGGAAGGAGAGATGGACGGAGAAAAAAGAGACACATGGAGAGATGGATTGACGGAGAAAAAATAGACATATGGAGAGATGGATGGACGGAGAAAACGAGACACATGGAGAGATGGATGGACGGAGAAAACCAGACACACGGAGAGATGGATTGACGTAGATATAGAGACACATGGAGAGATGAATTGACGGAGAAAAATAGACACACGGAGAGATGGATGGACGGAGAAGAAAAGAGACATGGGAAGATCGATTGACGGAGAAAAAAAGAGACACATGGAGAGATGGATTGACGGAGAAAAAGAGACACATGGAGAGATGGATGGACGGAGAAAAAGAGATATATGAAGAGATGGATGGACGGAGAAAAATAGACATACGAAGAGATGCATGGATGAAGAAAAAAAGACAGATGGATGGATGGAGATAAAAAACAGATGGATGGATGGAGATAAAGAGACAGACGGATGGATGGAGAAAAACACACAGATGGATGGATGGAGAAAAAGAGACAAGGAGATGGTTGGATGAAAAAAAAGAGAGGGAGACATGGAGGATGGGTGGGATAAACACAGACAGAGAGATACTGAGGGATGAACTGGTTTGCCAAAACCAGATAAAGAAATAGAAATATTTTATTTAACTCAACACATTTTACTTATGGTTATATGGCGTCGGACATATGATTAAGGACCACACATATACTGAGGGAGGGCTACTCTTTTCGATTATGAGCAAGGTATCTTTTATATGCACCATCCCATAGGCAGAATAGCAGATACCACGGCCTTTGCTGGAGCGAGAAATAGTCGAATGGCCCCACTGACAGGGATCGACCACACACCGATCGCGCATTAAGTGAGCGCGTTACCACTGGGCTACGTCTCGCCTACTCCAGATAAAGAATGCGTACTTATATACAGACACAACTATGGAGACTCTCTCTGGCTCCTTCTCTCTCTCTCAACCCTTCTATTTATCTCATTGTCTCTTTGTACCTCTCTTTCTTCCCCGTTCCTCATATCTACTCCTCTCGCTCCCTCAGTCTCTATCTGTCCCTTCCTCTCCCTCTGCCTGTCGTTTCTTTATTTTACTGTCTCATGTTTAATTTCTCTTTCGAGCACACACGTAGAGAAGAAAAACGTGTTTTGTTCCTTTACACCATTATTCACACGTGATCCAGATATTTTGCTACGAAAACTCCTCCTGGGTCCGCTTTTCAAATAGTCTCCATCGTCTCTGTTGTGTGCACTTTTTCACAGACAGAGCAGCACACACCACAGACTTTGATATGTCAGTAATTGACCACTGGTTGAGACGGGGAAACCCCAACCAGGGAATTAGTGTACTAAGAGAATTAGACTCTACGATCCAAATACTTCATGTCAATTATGTAAACTTCATGACAATCTAACGTTTGACGTACACAGTACATATTTGATGCAGGATTGGTATTTCTGATGTGCCTAGCATATTATGTATATAGTATATAATAAACACATAGTTTATTCCGTATTTACGTAATGTGTACTTACTATATGTACTGTATATTGGATATACTTTGAGCATGGTAAATGCATGCTATATTAGTTCATGTGCATATAAGTATGTAATTTCGAAACTTTATTGTTCGTAAATAAGTGTGACACAATTAAAAATGGACGTCTACAACTTTGGTGTCATATTATTTATTAATATTACAGTGAAACTCCGTTATTACGACGACTTATTAAATGTTTGTTTGTTTGTTTAAATTATAATCTATTACTGCAAACTGGCAAGCCTATTTTAACGACGTTTGTGAGTTTGTCCCTTATTTTCTTAAAGGAATGATCAGGCAAGGCTTTTAGAGTCTGACTTACTGTGCATATTCAATAATATTTAATGTACATTACTGCTTTAAATATTGGTATATCAATTAAGAAAATGGTAATGACATGAGTTGACAAAACAGTGTGGGGCGAGCTGTCCAACCGCGTTGGGTGTGAGTTGGGTTTGGGGCGAGTTGACCTGTTCCTTTTGTAACAGGGAATGGTGACTGGTGAATAATAATAATAATAATAAATAATAATAATATACATACATATATACATACATACAGGCAGACAGACATACAGGCATACACACACACACACACACACATATATATATATATATATATATACACACACACACATTATATACATATACATAATACACAAACATACAGAGAGAGAGAGAGAGAGAGAGAGAGAGAGAGAGAGAGAGAGAGAGAGAGAGAGAGAGAGAGAGAGAGAGAGAGAGAGAGAGAGAGAGAGAGAGACAGACAGACAGACAGACAGACAGACAGAGACACAGAGGCAGACAGACATACAGACAAATAGAGACAGAGACAGACAGACAGACAGACAGACAGAGACACAGAGGCAGACAGACATACAGACAAATAGAGACAGAGACAGACAGAGAGAGATACAGACAGAGAGACAGAGGCAGACAGACAGACAAAGACAGACAGGCTATATGTTTTACCTCATAATTAGATACCAAATTACTGACATCCAATACCCGATAATTAATCAAACAATGTGCTCTAGTGGTGTCGTTAATCCACACATATTTACTTTTAACTTTTGTCTTTAAGGAAATACGAGTGTATGTATCAGAGTGATAGAACAGGGTAAGCCAGTGAACGGTTCTTGTATGTGAGTGTTTATTGTTTTAATATATTTGATTTATCGAATGTAAAGTGTAAAGAAAAAATATTTTTTAAATAATAAGAAAAGAAATACAATAGTAATATAATAATAATAATATGAAGAAGAAGAAGAACAACAACAACAAGAGCAAGAGCAAGAAGAAGAAGAAGAAGAAGAAGAACGAATAATAAAAAGTAATATGAAACCCGGTTCCACAATAACCTGTTATGTAATTATTTTTCTTTTTACTAAATTGGTATTTTTTAACTTTAATGTTTACAACTCTGCAATCGTGGAATATTTATGCCTAAGAAAACTTTAACGTCCTATCGTAATATGTTTGTATGCGTGCGTGCGTGTGTGTGCGCGCGCGCGCGCGCGTGTGTGTGCGTGCGTGCGTGCGTGCGTGTGTGTGTGTGTGTGTGCATAGCCATCATTACTCTAGTATTACCGAGTACATCAAACTCCGAGTCTCGTTACAGCCAAACAGTTACACATTTGTTTTGTTGGAGCACATTGATTTGTTAAGCATCGGCTGTTAAATGTCTAACATTTGCTAATTCTGTTGTAACGGCTTTTGATATACCAGTCGTGGTGCACTGGCTGGAACGAGATATAGCCCAATGCGCCCACTGAAGGGGATCGATCCGAGACCAACCGCTCATCAAGCGAGCGCTTAATGGAGAACATCCAACAGCCGATGAATATGATCCAATGTGCTCTAGTGGTGTCATTAAACAAGACAAACTTTAAAGGGACATTCCTGAGTTTGTTGCATTGTAGAATCTTTCCGACTAATAAAATATTTCTACGACTTACATGATACATCATTTCTTGTTTAGAATATCAGTGTCTGTATTCAGTGCGTTTCTGGTCGTCTTAATATTTGTAAGAAACCCACACTGGATTATGTCTTGAAATAATTTCGTACGTACGAAAGAAATATATTTTAGGAAATAAAATGAAAGTTAACCTGGTACAAATATTAGAACGATCAGAAACACGTTGAATGTACAACCACTAATATTTAATGCAGAAACAAATCGATATGTAATTACAATCGTTAAAAAGTATTTGTTAGACAATAACGATGTTAAAAAATGCAGCAAACTCAAGAATATCCCTTTAACATCCCCTCTTCCGAGACATGGCCTTTCTTATGTCATTCCTGGTGTACTAGTTAGAAAAGGAAAAATGCAATCAGAGAATTAGTCCAATGTTTTGTGATTCGATTCTACGAAGCAAGCATTTCGGGCGATCGTTCTACCCACTGAGCCAAATTGTGGTAACGCGCTCACTTGATGCGTGGTCGGTCTGGGATCGATCCCCGCCAGTGGGTCCATTGCGCTATTTCTCGCTTCACCGAGTGCATCACGACTGGTATATCAAAGCCGTGGTATGTGCTATCCTGTCTGTGGGATGGTGCATAATGTATAAAAGATCACTTGCTACTAATGGTAAAATGAAGCGGGTTTCCTCTCTACCTCTATGGTAAAATTACCAAATATTTCACATCCAATAGCCGATGATTAATGAATCAACGTGTTCTAGTAGTGTCGTATTATTGTATGAGAAGGCAACTGGAAGACGGAATGGCTGAGAGGGCGATCATGTGACGCAACGTCACGATATAAGTCGGCGATCTTAGAAGTCTGCTGTCCGGAATTTGCCGAAGCTTAGCTGAGTGTGGATGCTGTCGGGTTTCTTTCTGTAGTGTGTGTATTAGTGATTAATGTCTGATTTTTTGTTTT
This sequence comes from Gigantopelta aegis, assembly GCF_016097555.1. Taxonomy (NCBI): domain Eukaryota; kingdom Metazoa; phylum Mollusca; class Gastropoda; order Neomphalida; family Peltospiridae; genus Gigantopelta; species Gigantopelta aegis. Next base: position 1,680,779 of record NC_054710.1, read on the forward strand.
AATCAAGGAACTCGAAAATAGTCGATGTAAATGTATTTGACGTCAAACATAGGACTGTTGTGATGTTAGAGCGGAAATCTTTAACTACTTTTTGGTGGTCGGCGATTGTTAAACAATTACATAGCTTGGTCTCTGACTGTAATGAGATCGTATTTATGTCCAAATGTCCGTCTAGCTCTCTTACAGTCAGAGTACTCGGGCTGTTCACGCTAACTACAGCTCTGTACTTTGCACGACTGGTAATACCAAAGCCCATGGTATGTGCTATTCTGCCTGTGGGATGAAAAATGTACAGGGTTTCCTCTTTAAAACCTACAAAACAAACTTTTACATTATCTCCATATCCTCATACACCCCGTTGGTGAGCCCATTGGGATGTGTTTCGCTCCTGCCAGTGCACCACGACTGGTATATCAAAGGACGTGGTATGCACTACCCTGTCTGTGGCACGGTGCATATAAAATATCCATTGCTACTAATGGAAAAAATGGAGCGGGTTTCCTCTCTGATACTATATGTTAATACACCCAATAGCCGATGATTCATAAATCAATGTGCTCTACTGGTGTCGTTAAACCAAACTATATTTTGTCTCCATATCAGTACAAAACGATTGGACATTTTCAGTCAGAATATGTTAAGCTGCGGTGTTTAATATCGCCAGGAATGAAAAGTTAAAAGTAAAGTTTGTTTTGTTAAACGACACCACTAGGGCACATTGAAATATTCAAGATGGGAGTGGAGGGGTCATCTAGCGCAGTCGGCTGATTACTCACCTGAGGTGCGTGCGTCGCAGGATCGAACCACCTCGGTCGATCCATTCAACTGATTGGGTTTGTTTTTTCGTTCCAACCAAAGGTCGTAGTATGTCTTTTCCTGTTTGTGGGAAAGTGCATAGAAAAGATCCCTTGCTGCATTAGGAGAAATGTAGCGAGTTTCCTCTGGTGGCTACGTGTCAAAATTACCAAAATGTTTGACATCCAATAGCCGATGATTAATTAATCAAAGTGCTCTAGAGTATTTTATACATCATCGGCTATTGGATGTCAAACATTTTGTAATTTTGACATATAGTTTTTTCGCGGAAACCCGCTACATTGCTCCATTAATACCAAGGAGTCTTTTATATGCACCGTCCCACAGACAGGATAGCATATACAATGACCTTTGACATACTAGTCGGACAGGCGCTCTACAACTGATATGCTACATTACGACAAAATAATAAACGAAACATAGTTCCTGATAGTTCAGAGTAAACAGAATAACACACATTCTGGAAGCACTGTAGTACCTCATAGATAACAGTGAACGAAACAACACACATTCTGGAAGTAACGTAGTACCTCATAGATAACAGTGAACGAAACAACACACATTCTGGAAGTAACGTAGTACCTCATAGATAACAGTGAACGAAACAACACACATTCTGGAAGTAACGTAGTACCTCATAGATAACAGTGAACGAAACAACACACATTCTGAAAGTAATGTAGTACCTCATAGATCATCAGTGAACGAAACAACACACATTCTGAAAGTAATGTAGTACCTCATAGATAACAGTGAACGAAACAACACACATTCTGAAAGCACTGTAGTACCTCATAGAACGAAAACAACACAAAAGATTTGTCTCAAGTAAAGAGGGGCGGGACGTAGCCCGATGGTATAGCGCTCGCTTGATGCGAGGTCGGTTTGGGATCGACCCCCGTCGATGGGCCCTTTGGGCTATTTCTTGTTCCAGCCAGTGCACTACAACCGGTATATCAAAGGCCGTGGTATGTGCTATACTGTCTATGGGATGGTGCATATGAAAGATCCCTTGCTACTAATGCATGAAACTGTAGCGTGTTTCCTAAGACTGTATGTCAAAATCACCGAATGTTTGACATCCAATAGTCGATAATTACTAAACCAATGTGTTCTAGTGGTGTCGTTAAACAAAACAAACTTTAAGTTGAGCGTGAACAGAATAACAAATTCTGAAAGTTGTATTGCTCATCTGTTTATTACGATTCAGTTTAGAAGCGATGTTTATAATTCTAGACTAAAACATATTACTGTTCTTTGAAAACCCCGTAAGTGAAAATGTTGAGGACACTAAAATAAAAGACTGAGCAGGTCTATGGGACCATGATGGAGGTGATGTTATCTGTCTCGGGCAGTTTGTGAGAACGAATGTTCATTAAGGACCTTCTCTTGAGTGGCTGTCCTCCTATAGACGAGGTACTAGATAGTGATTCAAGATCTTCTCTTGAGTGGCTGTCCTATAGACGAGGTACTAGATAGTGATTCATGGTGTCGACCATTAGTTTGCCTAGTGCCCTGTACATGCTCTTAATTTTTGTTTTCGCCTGTGGCGATATTAATTGTGTTAGACGGCCGTGTGCAGTCCAATAAGCACCTAAGCCCAGGTGGACACTTGGTTACGTAATACCTCCGCGCGACCGTACCTTCTAATACACTTAGCGAGGTGCGGAGGCCATGTGGCGAGTAGTTACGTAATACCTCTGCGAGTGCGGTTTCGACGACCGTGATTTTGGCGACCAAGGCGTCAGTAAGTCTGGCGATCAAAGAGAAAAATGCGTCTCTGGGATTTGGGGATATATCAGATGATAGGGGGAGGACCGCCTTATACCCCCAGGCGATTTCTGATTTTATAATAAATAGCTAGGGTTTAGAGATATAGGGGAGAAGCAAAAAGGACAGAACGAGAGGAAGGTATCCCGGGGGAACGTTAGTCCAGTTGGACTTTGGTAAATATTTTATTTCTGCTCTGTTGTATAACCTTGATGTGATTGATGTGACTTTTAAATATTTTAATACTGTATTATACCAATATTCTTTAGACTGTGTCTTCGGTCATCTGACGAAGTAAATCGTAAACTTTTTGTTCTAACATTATACGAGTATTTGGTAATATAAAGCTTAGCCAGTCATCCTAGAAGACCTAGGTAAACTGTTGGTTATTGTCTTTATTGTGATAGGTACCAGTATTAATTTTGTGTTACAAGGTTACTGAATGAGTAGTTAAGGGTTAATTAAAAATTAACCAGTTAGGAATAGTGTTGTAATTCCTTTATTAATTAAGTTCTCCTGGCAGCGTTTCTCAATTATCACACGTTATTGAACGAGTAGTTAAGGGTTAATTAAAAATTAACCAGTTAGGAATAGTGTTGTAATTCCTTTATTAATTAAGTTCCCCTAGAAGCGTTTCTCAATTATTACACGTGTGGGTGTTGTGTCACGGTGAAGTGATTAGCATATTGTGTAAACTAGACACCTAGAGATTAACTAATTAAGTGATCAGTTCTGGGTTGTTATTATTGTTGTTATTAATTAACTACTGCGGCTGTACATTTGTCAGCGTAGGTTAATACAGATTCCAAAGTGTATTGTGTTTTTGTTGTGTTTTCTAGTGAACTAAACGTGCTATAATAATATATACTTTATATAAGATCGTATCTCTGATCATACCTAGACGAGCCAAAGCGGGTTTGAACTGCCCGTTACAGAGAGATCTAATAGATATACAGTTAGGAGAGATATTTGGATAATCGTGTTTTATTCAGTTACGGGTATTATAGAATCCCCGTGACATGCCCACTGTATTATTTAGAGATCACGCATTACGGTTTTGCATTTCAGATTTACTATCCAGAATGTTTCTCAATATTGGGCGGGACGCAGTCCGGTGGGAAAGCGCTCTCCTGATGCACGATCGGTTTGGGATCGATCCCAGTCGGTGGGCCATTTGTCGTTCCGGTCAGTACACCACAGCTGGTATACCAAAGGCATGTGCTGTCCTGTATGTGGGATCGTGCATATAAAAGATGCCTTAATACAAATGGAAAAATGAACAGGGTTTCCTCTTTATGACTGCGTCTCAATGGCCAAATGTTTGACATCCAATAAATCACTGTGCTGTATATTAACAGTTGTCTGTAAATGTTCTGGTATAACGTTTTCAAAATTAATCAGTTGATTCTGACTGGGGAATGCCAGTGAAACATATCGTTTTCTTTAAACTTAGATATATCTGACTTACAAGGTTTTGAAAGAACATAATGACTGAATGAAAAATTCAACGAAATATTTAATAATGTTCTCTAAATATAGTCCATATAATAGTGGTTAAGCTAGCACGGTTCCGTCATGTGTCTGCTACAAAAAAATCAAATAAAATCAAACGTGTGGGGTTTTTTTCTCCCGAGAAGCTGATTAAATGGTGTGAGTATTCACGCCCTCGTCTTGAGACTTCTGGTTGGACCTTCTCTTCTTGACAACCAACAAGACCACAATGCAGATGACAAGCAGCAGGATGATCACTATGGCAACGCCAGCCACAATCGGGGTTGTGACGTCATTCACAGAAACAGATTTGTTCTTCGAAGAGTCAGACGTCCCTGTAAAACAGTTAAAGTATTTTACCCTATAACTTACCCATGATATCCATGTAATAAACCTATGTTATAATTCAGTGTACTAACCTGGTTAATAATGGTATGCAAATCTAGGTAATGTGTTGCTGTGAATGGGTCATTTGTTTAGAAACCAAACATGACCTGTATACCCGAGCGTAACGTTTTCAAAGATTTAGATAAAATGCGTGACGTCAAACTAATTTGTGACGTCATATTACCGATAGCGGCGATTGTATTACTGTGATTTACTAAGTATTTAATTAAAATGTCATTTTAGAAGTGTTATAGCATAAAGATAGTTCGCTACTCGTGTTTTTTTTTTTAATATGTAAAATATCAACCTCGTCTAGAGCCTAGACAAATACCAATTAACATAGACTCGTTTGATATTTTCCATATTAAAACAATACTCGTGACGAATCCTCTATATATTCTTAAAGTTGTTCTAAAACAAATAATATCAACCAACTGACATATTTGTGGATGGATATTATACACTATATTAATATTAAGCTACTCACTTATTGCCAAATATGTTATTTAAAATAGATTAATATCAAGCTCCTCGTTTATTTATAGGGAGTATACTACGAAATCAAATCCCTTAGACGACAGTAGTAACATATGTGGCTAAACCTCCTACCTGCAGCGAATCAATCGACATAAACGCCACGGATATAAATACTACCAACACTCAATCTTAAAGTGAATCAGAAAAATGGGTGATCAAGCTGCTCATTTTTTAAATAACCGGTAGCGTCAATGGCTACCCTAGATCCGCACAAAATGTAGTACTTTTTTCACAGGTACCCAACACATCTTTCAAGCACAAGGTTATTAACACAGTGGTACCAGATGAAATAAAATTGCATACATTTTTTGCCCAGATGAAACTTCTTTTTTTTCCCAAACAACACACTCACATTTATCACCAATCACAGGACTTGTGGTGTTCACGTCTCTATCAAAAGTTCGGTGCACCTCGAACTTTGACCCAGCCGGAAGTTATTTGGTTTAATACTACCTTTAGAGGGACAATATACTCTGTCAAAACAGAAACACATAGGTAATATAGACAGAACAAACGTGTTTGATTTTACAAAATATCGTACAATGTTGCTGAATGACCATGTTTGTTAATGTTCATGGAATGGGACAGCATGCCCAAATGCACCCTAAAACTAATTTAACGCACGTTGTACGACAGTTGCCTACCTACCTACCAACTACTACTACTACTACTACTACTACTACTACTAGTTACTATACTCTGTCAAAAAAGAAACGCATAGGTGATAGGAAACGAAGAAAAGCGTTCGGGTGTTTGTTTGTTTTTGTTTGTTTTTCAATGTTGATAAATGACCATGTTTCTTAATGTTCCTTAATGTTAATGGGACATCATCCCCAAATGCACCCTAAAACGAATTTAACGCACGTTGTGGCACGTTTTCCGACAATTGCAGGACATCGGCGTGGAATGGTTAAATTTTGGCGAATGCACATGCAATTCGGGGAAAAGATTGGAGTAGTGATGGGTATTTAAAGCTGCAAATTTCGCAATGATGCCTCATTTCCATTTCGACGTAGACAAGTTACAAGATGCCAAGACTAAGCCTACCGAATCGAACCATTGCAATAGGCCGCCTCCATTTAGGTGGATCACAGTCAGCAGTCGCACGCCACGTGAACGTCCATCAGAGCACTACTTCACGTCTCTGGGACAGGTACCACCAGTTTCAATCAGCTGAAAAGTGGAAGACCTCGCATAACAACTGCAGCACAAGATCGCTACATCCGGGTTCTGCACTTGCGTCACTGTTGGACGCATACCTGGTTTGAGAAGGGTGTTTGCACAAGCCATTCGGAACCGACTTCGAGAAGCTGGTTTACGGGCTAGGAGACCGTATGTTGGCCCCGTCCTGCGACGTCAACATCGACATTTACGTGTTCTCTGGTGCGCGAATGTACAGGGGGGTGAACTTGGGAAACTGGCGGCGAGTATGGTTCAGCGACGAGTCACGTTTCCTTCTACAGCGACGTGATGGACGACAACGTGTTTACAGACGCCGCAATGAACGTTTTTGCCGACAACTGCGTCGCCAAAATTGACAGATTCGGTGGACGGAGTGTCATGATGTCGGGAGTCATCTCATACGCCGGCAAAAGTGAACTTGTGTTTGTAAAAGGCAACCTGACAGCTGTACGCTACCGGGATGAAATTCTTCGCCGCCACATGCTTCCCATTTTGGATCGACAGAGAGTTCTTTCAGCAGGTCAATGCCAGGCCGCACACGGCACGTGTAACAATGGATTTCCTACAAAGTGAGAACATTAATGTGCTGCCATGGCCATCAAGATCGCCAGATCTCAACCCCAATGATCATCTATGGGACGAACTGGACGGACGTGTACGCCAGCGTGTTCCGGAGCCTCAGACGCTTCCGCAACTGTCACATGCACTGCAGAAAGAATGGGCTAGAATTCCACGTTCCCGGATTCAGAGATTCATTCAGTGTATGCCAAGGAAATGTCGCGCAGTGATTGCTGCTGCTGGTGGCCACACAAGGTACTGATTTCAGCACCCTCGTGCAACGCTGTTTTGTGACGGAAACGGCTCGACTGCCGTCAGTCCATAGCAAGAACACTGTCACATATTCATGTAAAAATGTTCTGTGATACGATCATAAATAACGAAATTATGCCACTTTGTATTAAAGAGATAATTCCATGAATATTTCGCTTATGCGTTTCTTTTTTGACAGAGTATATATTGATTTCAAGCTACTCTATTTCTAGAGGCAAACACAAAATAGATTAATACTCGCTTGTTTGAAGATATATATATGAACTCACTTGTCGAACTAGCATATGGCCCGTGCTTATAAAACTGTTTAGAGTCTAGACTCAAATCTGTATATATTCCACTGAGCTCTATTCTGTGTAAGTTTGGGTTTTCTAAGCTAGTCCTGGGGTTAGCAGTCTTCATACGGTTGGTGCAGGATGGATGAAACACTGTATTGCATATCTCCTGGGGGAGTGGCGGTCCTCCTAAGGACGAACACCTGATGGTGGATCACGGACGCCTTACACCCTTTGGAATCTGCCTTATGCAGAGATATGATTTTGAGAATACATTACGGTTTTGTCGCTCCCATAAAATGACACATACAGTTTGTATGGTGTTGCACTAATGTTAAAGTGTCATATTCTATTAGTCTTATGTCTAGACTTTAAATGTTTTACAAGCACGGGGCCTGGTTTCTAGAGGAACATTCTAAATGGAAACCAAGCTACTGTTACTGCTCACTTGTAGATTCGAATTCTGGGTCCAGGATGAGGATCGTCCTTCTAACTCGTTCATCAGAGATTTCCGCTGATCTTCGTTTCCGACGATTCGATCCACTGCAGTCAGGCTGCAAGAAGAAGTTTGTTATGTTTAATGACGTCACTGGAGCACATTGATTAATTAACCATCGGCTATTGGATGTCAAACATTTGGTCATTCTGACATATAGTCTTAGAGAGGAAACCCGCAATATTTTTCAATTAGTAGCAAGGGATCCTTTATATGTACCATCCCACAGACATGATAGCACATACCACGGCCTTGGATGTACCAGTCATGGTACACTGGCTGGGACAAGAAATAGATGTACGTTCGCACAAACAGAAAGACACATACCACGACCTTGTACCACTTGTTGTGCACATGTTGGACAAGAAAAACCCAAATCAGTTGAACAGATCCACCGAGGTGGTTCGATCGTACGACGCAAGCACACCCTACGAGTGCTTAACCGACTGAGTCCCTTCAAGCTAAAGAAGACGTATTTACTGTTCATGACTGTAAATCGACTGAGTCCCTTCAAGCTAAAGAAGACGTATTTACTGCTCATGACTGTAAACCGACTGAGTCCCTTCAAGCTAAAGAAGACGTATTTACTGCTCATGACTGTAAATCGACTGAGTCCCTTCAAGCTAAAGAAGACGTATTTACTGTTCATGACTGTAAATCGACTGAGTCCCTTCAAGCTAAAGAAGACGTATTTACTGCTCATGACTGTAAACCGACTGAGTCCCTTCAAGCTAAAGAAGACGTATTTACTGTTCATGACTGTAAACCGACTGAGTCCCTTCAAGCTAAAGAAGACGTATTTACTGTTCATGACTGTAAATCGACTGAGTCCCTTCAAGCTAAAGAAGACGTATTTACTGTTCATGACTGTAAACCGACTGAGTCCCTTCAAGCTAAAGAAGACGTATTTACTGCTCATGACTGTAAACCGACTGAGTCCCTTCAAGCTAAAGAAGACGTATTTACTGTTCATGACTGTAAATCGACTGAGTCCCTTCAAGCTAAAGAAGACGTATTTACTGTTCATGACTGTAAATCGACTGAGTCCCTTCAAGCTAAAGAAGACGTATTTACTGTTCATGACTGTAAATCGACTGAGTCCCTTCAAGCTAAAGAAGACGTATTTACTGCTCATGACTGTAAACCGACTGAGCCCTTTCAAGCTAAAGAAGACATCAGGCGAGTGTTCAACCGACTGAGCTAAATGTCGCCCCTTCAAACTAAAGAAGACGTATTTACTGTTCATGACTGTAAACCGACTGAGTCCCTTCAAGCTAAAGAAGACGTATTTACTGTTCATGACTGTAAATCGACTGAGTCCCTTCAAGCTAAAGAAGACGTATTTACTGTTCATGACTGTAAACCGACTGAGTCCCTTCAAGCTAAAGAAGACGTATTTACTGTTCATGACTGTAAATCCTCAGCCCAAACGTATTAGGGCTTTTCCGTATACCTTAGACAGGCCCCAAGCAGTCTGTAGATAATTCCACCTAGGATCTGGCTAATTGGATAAAAGCTGTCTTTGTTATGGGATGGATAGCTTCAATAATTTTGCACCTACTAAATACATATTAAAAGAATAGAATGATATAGGAATTTTTTAATATATGGTGCGTTATAAGTAATATATTAAATAATATTCAATAATGATAGATCCCAAATTACTTTAATTTTTGATTTCTTTTTTTAAGTGGTCATACCACATTATTCAAAATTGTCCCCTGCCTTTTCTCATACAAATCCCCCCCCCCCCCGCCCCGGAGTCAGTCACTGGCGAAGTCAGAGGCTGAATCCGGGGTGGGCGTGCCTGAACCCTAGTGGATAGGGGCACGCTAAACGAGTTGCCATTGCCATTGCTTCAATAATGTAATTAATAATTTACGGATTGAAGGTTAGCTTATACACATGCGTAGGTATCGGCAGTTACAACTTTAGTGATTATACTAAATTATAATTATGTATCACAAAGGTACAGTTTGTAAAAGTGTCGGAAACAAACTGACTAATTTACCATGGACTTCATCTTTACGGACAATAACTCCTTGGACGTTTTTTGTTGATCAAACTTAATGAAAGACATGTGTTCACTGTCTATTTCTGCATGTTTAAACTCATTCAAAAGTGCATGTTTAAACTGTTCAAATGCAGTAATTAATATTTCGCAATCACCTGCAAATTAACAGCGGCTTACATTGGTGTGCGGTGTGCAGACATAATGTCAGCGGTGAAAATATCAGTGGACAAAATGTCAATGGTCAATACGTTTACAATTAATGTGGTACCTGGGTCAAAATGTCATTCTCTCTCTCTCTCTCTCTCTCTCTCTCCTCTCTCTCTCTCTCTCTCTCTCTCTCTCTCTCTCTCTCTCTCTCTCTCTCTCTCTCTCTTTCTCTCTGTCTCTGTCTCTGTCTCTGTCCCTCCCTCTGTCTCTGTTTCTGTCTCTGAGAGAGACCTGTTGAATTATCCTTCATAGAGTATCATATCTAACCAAGATGTTTATGTTTGACGCGGAGACAGAGGGCAGTTCTTACCCTGTCTACTGATGTTTTATTGTAGAGATGATGTAACCTGTTGAATTATCCTTCATAGAGTATCATATCTAAAGTTAAAGGCAAAGATAGAAACAAAAGAGGCGCTTGGGTTACCAAAAAACAAACCCCAAAAAACAAACAACAACAACACATAGGACATATTTTCCCACCAGACTTAAATTCCTTTTACACCGGTTGAACTTACGTCCGAACACTCCGAGAATTTTTTCCCGTTGCACACTTTAACCGTGCACTCTATCGAGATGGCGTTGTTGTGGTTGAACTTGAATGGGTGCATCTTGAATACTACTTGGTTGTCAGTAATTTTGGATGGATCCTGTTTCATCAGTTTACCCACCATCTGAGACGGACAGCTGAACAGAAAATAAAAGAAAGGAATGCGTGTTTAACGACACCTCGGCACAGTTTTATATTTGTTGTCGAAAATACTGTTATTAAGATACTTCATTTAGGCAGTGACAGGAAAACAATGTTTGCTTAAAGGAGGGTCTTCCTAAATCTCCCCAGAAAGATGAGCTGACTATGAAGGGAAATAACTCTATTTAACTCTAGTTTTCCCTCCCATTCTCAACTGTCTAGACGACATGCACAAGACTAACGTTAAAAACATTCTCAAGACGCAATCGGTCTTCCTAAATCACTCGGGAAAAGTAAGCTGACTCTAAAGGGAAACAACTCCTGTTAAAGGAAGGTATAATTAAGACATTTGGCCTTGTATGCATATTCAACGATATATAATGCACATTATTGCTTAATAACAACAATTATAATCGTATAGTTAATTAATAAAACGGTTAAATGTGACGGCTATTATATATAATGGGCGCAGCCATTTTGTGCCATCCCATCTAGCGGACTGGTAGTTACGTAATACCTAACGTGTCACGTCAGTAATTAGTCTTCGAACTGAAAAAACACACAAAAAACCCAACATACCTGTTTTTTTGCGGATGTAATAAAAGCTATCCCAGAAAGCCAGCAACAATTATATATTATAATAAACCACCATTGTCAAAGTGTTGAAATAACTGTATTATGTTATGTACATAAATTAACCCTTGTACTGAAATAATAGTCGGAGTGTTTTCTTGGTTAATTGTTTTTTTTTTCCGTGGCCTGTACCTGTGGTTCCTGATTAGCAGGTATATATTTAGACGGTCCCCAGACATTGTGTCCAGACACACTAAAAAGACGTGCCTATTTTATTAAGATCACAGGGTATTGTGTGATAACCGCACGGATACCCCTCAAATCGTAATGGACATTATCAGCCGTCCTGCTTTATTACTCTAAGTAATTCTTTAAAAGCCTTGATTAAGTAGACTTTCCCATCTAAAATCACAAAACTGACCAATTACGTCATCCCAAAGAAAAGAAAAATATGACTTGGGTATCGTGAGTGGTCGTTTTTGCTCGAATGTACCCTACCAATACGTATAATAATATGCATATTTTCTTTGGATTTTTTTTGAAAAATAAAAATACTATAACTCCATTTCGTTCTATTGATGCAAATTGAAATATATTTTGCTTAATAGTTTATTATACTATCAAGCTATTTATGTTGTTTCACGAGTCGGGTTGATGAAAGCGAAGCGCCTTGTCGTAAATTAGAGCGTTTGTTTACACTGTGCATAGAGGAGATTGACGGAGCTGACGTCACTTCGCCCCAAGCTATACCACCGGACGTCACAAAAAACGAAACAAAATGGCTGCCCCCAGTTAGCTGGAATAATCATGTTTGTTTTTTTATTAACTCTAAAATTACGCGTTTTTCATTTGTTAAAGTGTCATAATTTATTGGTGGTCCGTGTATGCATCTTTACAACATATACGGCTCTTGTTTGAGTTGACACTACCTTTAATGCAATCTTAGCATAGTTGAAACAATGCAATAACCGCAGTTGATTTTTTTATCTGTACTTTCCTACAGACAAGACAATACATGACATGAACTAGAATATCGGCCCACGAGGAACGTCGATTTCGTTGGGACCGGGAAATACACAGTGTATCCATCAATTCGTTTGTATCGGGGAAGAGGGGGAGCGGGGAGGGGGAGGCACCTAATGGCAAATGGTATCCCAAGCGATCTACGTATTGTCTCTGGTGTAGACAATGTAAGCGTTATCACTGAGCTACGTATTGTCTCTGGTGTAGACAAAGTAAGCGCCGTCAATGAGTTACGTATTGTCTCTGGTGTAGACAAGGCAAGCACTGTCACTGAGCTACGTATTGTCTCTGGATAGACAAAGCAAGCGCTGTCACTGAGCTACGTACTGTCTCTGGTGTAGACAAAGCAAGCGCTGTCACTGAGCTACGCATTGTCTATGGTGTAGACAAAGAAAGCGCTGTCTCTGATCTACGTATTGTCTCTGGTGTAGACAAAGCAAGCGCTGTCACTGAGCTACGTATTGTCTCTGGTGTAGTCAAAGCAAGCGCTGTCACTGAGCTACGTACTGTCTCTGGTGTAGACAAAGCAAGCGCTGTCACTGATCTACGTACTGTCTCTGGTGTAGACACAGCAAGCGCTGTCACTGAGCTACGTATTGTCTCTGGTGTAGACAAAGCAAGCGCTGTCACTGAGCTACGTATTGTCTCTGGTGTAGACACAGTAAGCGCTGTCACTGAGCTACTTACTGTCTCTGGTGTAGACAAAGCAAGCGCTGTCACTGAGCTACGTACTGTCTCTGGTGTAGACAAAGCAAGCGCTGTCACTGAGCTACTTATTGTCTCTTGTGTACACAAAGCAAGCGCTGTCACTGAGCTACGTACTGTCTCTGGTGTAGACAAAGCCAACGCTGTCACTGAGCTACATATTGTCTCTGGTGTAGACAAAGCAAGCGCTGTCACTGAGCTACGTGCTGTGCTTCTAGCCAGTAACGCAAACACAGAGCTCTGTAGAAACTGGATACTGGCTTCCTGGTGCTTCTAGCCAGCAACGCGAACACAGAGCTCTGTAGAAACTGGATCCTGGCTTCCTGGTGCTTCTAGCCAGCCTTGCGAAAACAGATCTCTGTAGAAACTGGATCCTGGCTTCCTGGTGCTTCTAGCCAGCAACGCGAACACAGAGCTCTGTAGAAACTGGATACTGGCTTCCTGGTGCTTCTAGCCAGCAACGCGAAAACAGATCTCTGTAGAAACTGGATCCTGGCTTCCTGGTGCTTCTAGCCAGCCTTGCGAAAACAGATCTCTGTAGAAACTGGATCCTGGCTTCCTGGTGCTTCTAGCCAGCAACGCGAACACAGAGCTGTGTAGAAACTGAATACTGGCTTCCTGGTGCTTCTAGCCAGGAACGCGAACACAGAGCTCTGTAGAAACTGGATCCTGGCTTCCTGGTGCTTCTAGCCAGCAACGCGAAAACAGATCTCTGTAGAAACTGGATACTGGCTTCCTGGTGCTTCTAGCCAGCAACGCGAACACAGAGCTGTGTAGAAACTGGATACTGGCTTCCTGGTGCTTCTAGCCGGCAACGCGAACACAGAGCTCTGTAGAAACTGGATCCTGGCTTCCTGGTGCTTCTAGCCAGCCTTGCGAAAACAGATCTCTGTAGAAACTGGATCCTGGCTTCCTGGTGCTTCTAGCCAGCAACGCGAACACAGAGCTCTGTAGAAACTGGATACTGGCTTCCTGGTGCTTCTAGCCAGCAACGCGAACACAGAGCTCTGTAGAAACTGGATCCTGGCTTCCTGGTGCTTCTAGCCAGCCTTGCGAAAACAGATCTCTGTAGAAACTGGATCCTGGCTTCCTGGTGCTTCTAGCCGCGCAGACGCGAAGCCACAGAGCTCTGTAGAAACTGGATCCTGGCTTCCTGGTGCTTCTAGCCAGCCTTGCGAAAACAGATCTCTGTAGAAACTGGATCCTGGCTTCCTGGTGCTTCTAGCCAGCAACGCGAACACAGATCTCTGTAGAAACTGGATACTGGCTTCCTGGTGCTTCTAGCCAGCAACGCGAAACAGACAGAGCTGGTGTACGCGAAAAAACTGAAACTGGATACTGGCTTCCTGGTGCTTCTAGCCAGGAACGCGAACACAGAGCTGTGTAGAAACTGGATACTGGCTTCCTGGTGCTTCTAGCCGGCAACGCGAACACAGAGCTCTGTAGAAACTGGATCCTGGCTTCCTGGTGCTTCTAGCCAGCCTTGCGAAAACAGATCTCTGTACGAAAACAGATCTCTGTAGAAACTGGATACTGGCTTCCTGGTGCTTCTAGCCAGCAACGCGAACACAGAGCTGTGTACAAACTGAATACTGGCTTCCTGGTGCTTCTAGCCAGGAACGCGAACACAGAGCTGTGTAGAAACTGGATACTGGCTTCCTGGTGCTTCTAGCCGGCAACGCGAACACAGAGCTCTGTAGAAACTGGATCCTGGCTTCCTGGTGCTTCTAGCCAGCAACGCGAACACAGAGCTCTGTACAGAGTGGATCCTGGCTTCCTGGTGCTTTTAGCCAGCAACGCGAACACAGAGCTCTGTAGAAACTGGATCCTGGCTTCCTGTTTCTCCTAGCCAGCAACGCGAACACAGAGCTCTGTAGAAACTGGATCCTGGCTTCCTGGTGCTTCTAGCCAGCAAAGCGAACTTAGAGCTCTGTAGAAACTGGATCCTGGCTTCCTGGTGCTTCTAGCCAGCAAAGCGAACACAGAGCTCTGTGGAAACTGGATCCTGGCTTCCTGGTGCTTCTAGCCAGCAAAGCGAACACAGAGCTCTGTAGAAACTGGATCCTGGCTTCCTGGTGCTTCTAGCCAGCAACGCGAACACAGAGCTCTGTAGAAACTGGATCCTGGCTTCCTGGTGCTTCTAGCCAGCAACGCGAACACATAGCTCTGTAGAAACTGGATCCTGGCTTCCTGGTGCTTCTAGCCAGCAACGCGAACACAGAGCTCTGTAGAGAGTGGTTTTATAACAACTCTACACTTCGTTACGAAATATCGCACGACACAAACAACCATGTCATGTGGAGGTGATGGGAAGTTTGTCCATGCTTTTAAAATTACACTTGTTTAAATTACTCTTTTTTTTCAAATTCGATCATATGCATTGGTGATTATCAAACTCAAAATCAACGATGCAACTCTGACCTCAATATATGTATCCTAATCATTTACAAGGGAGATAATTCAATCATGAACTTGTTCACTAAAATATAAATCCAACGAAAGAACAGTGAATATATTACTTTTCACCGAAAATCACGTTTATTGTTTCTATAGATCTAAATATGTTATCCAACGAATATCATGATTAGTGTAGTCCTAATTTGTATACAATTGCTTATTCAGTTCTCGCAATTGTGATCTGCCTTCGTGATCTGCAATGGTGCTCTCGACCTCGTGAAGGAAATTAACAAAGACAATGAATGAATGAATGAATGAATGAATGAATGAATGAATGTTTAACGACACCCCAGCACGAAAAACACACCGGCCACCGGGCGTCACACCATGGCAATGCAAATAAACAAAGCGATGATCAACATCAACATAAAAATTCAAAGTCTAAACAAAAACAGTGTAAAGAACTGTATTTTACTCTAAACTTCAATTTGTGCTGTATTGGCCATTCTCAAAGAGAATGTTACACCCCTGCACCACGGTGAGGTTACAGCACGCGCAGGGGTTCTCAAAGACAATGTTACACCCCTGCACCACGGTGAGGTTACAGCACGCGCAGGGGTTCTCAAAGAGAATGTTACACCCCTGCACCACGGTGAGGTTACAGCACGCGCAGGGGTTCTCAAAGAGAATGTTACACCCCTGCACCACGGTGAGGTTACAGCACGCGCAGGGGTTCTCAAAGACAATGTTACACCCCTGCACCACGGTGAGGTTACAGCACGCGCAGGGGTTCTCAAAGAGAATGTTACACCCCTGCACCACGGTGAGGTTACAGCACGCGCAGGGGTTCTCAAAGAGAATGTTACACCCCTGCACCACGGTGAGGTTACAGCACGCGCAGGGGTAACAAAGACAAGGGAGGAAGGAAATGTTTTATTTATCGACGCACTCAACACATTTTATTTACGATTATAGTAAAATCGGAGATATGGTTAAGAATCATACAGGTATTGAGAGAGAGACAAGGGTGCATACAAAAGATCCCTTGCTGCTGATCGAAAAGAGTAGTCCATAAAGTTTACGATTATATTAAAATCGGAGATATGGTTAAGAATCATATAGGTATTGAGAGAGAGAGGCAAGGGTACATACAAAAGATCCCTTGCTGCTAATCGAAAAGAGTAGTCCATAAAGTGGCGACATCGGGTTTCCTCCCTCAATATATGTGTGGTCCTTAACCATATATCCGACGCCATATGACCGTAAATAAAGTGTACTGAGTGTGTCGTTAACTAAACCATTGCCTTCATACCTTCCTTCACTCAGCGAATTTAATAAAATAAAAAATAGTTTTTATTAAAATGACAGGTTAAACAATTGGAATTTTACATGGAAAGCGTACAGTTGTAGCCTGATGGTCAAAAGTGCTCTAAAAATTACCGAAGTGGCAACTATCATACTACCAACTATTTTTTTGTAAAATTATTATTCAAGTATAGGTCCTGACCATTTCCTGGGTAAAAACATACCTAGAATGCCTGTGGGGGAATCTGGTAAAATGACGTCATCAATATGGCATTCTGGAATTTGATATGTTTACATCTAGTTCCGATAGGGTCTTCATTATATTTAGTTGTTTGACATTTTAAGCCTGTTCAAAGGTTGAACATGTTATATTACAGTTTAAAAACAACATTTGTTAATTTTTTGGTGTTAATATTTTTTTAAACAGTAGAGAGCGTTTCCAATACGGCTGTCTCCAGACCAATAATGCTGAAATAAAACTTATTAAAATTAATCCGTACTAGCTTGTAAGCTTGTAGATACTACAATGTCTTGGATACTAATACAAATTCATTTTAAAAACATTGTTTTATACTTTGGTTCCTGATATTTAGTGACCGATGGTATCCTCATAAGAAATATGTTAGTATTAATCTAGTCAAAAGCGTGTGTACGTTTGAAGATATCTAGCTATGTATGTAATTAAGTTTGTTTCAAACACTCCTACACATGCAGTCATGTAAATAACTTTGTTTCAAACACTCCTACACATGCAATCATATAATATTAGAGAGAGAGAGAGAGAGAGAGAGAGAGAGAGAGAGGGCGAGAGAGAGAGAGAGAGAGAGAGAGAGAGAGAGAGAGAGAGAGAGAGAGAGAGAGAGAGAGAGAGAGAGAGAGAGAACATATGCTCCTGTCACCGGTTTTAGTTTTCTAGATTCATCATGACACAAGAAGTCTTACCCTGGTATATGAAGCCCTTATACAGATCTTTATTACAAATATTTTGAAATAATTGGAAGATCAACATCATCTTCAGGATGAGCTGTGAACTATTGTGAATCATATGTGTGATGTAAAGAAGATATTCATCGAGTAATACATATATATTATTGTTATAAATTTATAATAATAATATGGACAATAAAGAAATTAGTACACTCGCGTGTATGTCGTACTGATTTTGCGAAACGAGTGTCAGTATTTTTTTATTGCCCGAGCGAGAGCGAGGGTAATACATAAATCCTGACACGTGTTTCCTGAAATCAGTACGACACACACGCGAGTGTAATAATTTCTTTATTGTCCATAATATTATTACAATTTTTTTTTATGAATAGCAAGGCCCAAGGGCCGTCTCAAAATGTTTCAACCACAACTAGAAGGAGACGACGAAATGGCGTTATATTCCACATGCACAGTCTGGGCTAGGGCTGGGGAAAACAACGTCATGTTATAACGTCGCTTGCCAAAATTACGTCATTACACTTGGTATTACACATGTGCTGCGTGTGATTATCATTAACTCGGTTATCTTGAACAATGTGGATAATAAAATGGGTACTGATGTCTGTAAAGCTGCAGTGTTTATTGTGAGTCTTGCCAGTTTCTTGTTTTGGTATCATTTTGTTCTTTAAGTACAGAACACTAGGCAATCAATGTATGCATGAGAACTTCCTTTGGAAATAAAGAATAAAATATAGTCATGTCATATGTTAACCCTATTAAGAATTGCAATACGTACAAGCATACATCATACAAAATGCGTCACTGATTCAATACACTCATGAAGATGTACGATGTTTCTAATGAACGTTTTACTTCTTACAATAGCAAGTACATAGTTCAGCGCACTTCCATCGGGCTTATTTTGGCATATACATCTAGTGTCACATCCGCTTAAACTCTTGTAAAAAAAACACTGCAGGCTTTTTGGGGGTTGGGATCACATATATGGTACTGCATACAGGATCTCAAAACTGGCTTTATCAGAAGATGATCCCAACCCCTCTGAGGTAGACGCAAGATATTATTTCTGTACACTGGTGAACCATATTCCAGCTTGGTAGGCAACTCGTTTTGAGTGCTGTATTCTAGGTAATTGGAATAGTATATATATTATTTGCTACGTCAACATGTTCCAGGGCATTGGTCGTACATACAATCTTACTGTGAAGCGTTTTAGTAGATGGAGTGCGGATCATTTGCAAATATTTTGGTAAAGACACTGGTTACCTTTTATCTTCCATCAAAGAAAGCAGAAGTAGTATGTCATCATGTTAAGCTGTGGTAAACAAGCAGGTACAGATATTACTCTTTACCCAGGACGTGTTATATACCACTCGTGTGATATGGAACTTGTGTAGCAAAGGCAACTCATATTCTCAAGATGTTTTACCCATGATAAACAAATGATGGGAATTGCCAATTGCGACGACATATATACTGAGAGGCATAAATAACGCAATGGGCATTTCACCGAATAATCTCTTACAGCAATATCAAATCATACATACTGAGTATGTGGACAAAAGATATATTGGTAACAACTGTAAGTGAAATAGGATTTTGGTCAAATAAAAAAATGGTTTTAATAAAATGAGTTTTCAGCAAAAAACATAACTGGTGTGTTTAATACAACAACACAACATTGCATATGGAAATCTTTTTGCATGTGCATTGCCTGCTCTCGTCTCCCTATAAAAACAACCTTTTATTTGTGTTTTCTATCTTTTCTTAATGTGGCATGGTAAGTAATTAAAAAAAAAATTGCTCTTTTATTGCCCCCAAAAAACTAGTTGTGTTTTTTGTTTAAAACCATATTTTATTTTCAAAAAATTCCGATTTGAACAATATCTTCTTTCAGTTACAGTTGATACCAATAATATGCCATTTGCCTGCATGCCTAATATCGATGATATACTATTTCTATAAGAAAATATCAGCGAAATGCCCATATATTTGTGTGAACAGTGTGCACAAAAGAGTCGGTACAGCCGTTCAGAGTAACGTCCTGTACATGAATTAAAACTGTGGTGTGTGATTCATCGTAGTCGCATGGTGGCATTGAATGAATACTTGCTCAAAAACCTCCCAAATGAGCCTCAATCTGCACGTCTATAACATATAGCGGCGGGACTTAGCACAGTGGCAAAACGTTCGCTTGATGCGCGGTCGGTCTAGAATCGATCTCCGTCGGTGGACCCGTTGGGCTATTTCTCATTCCAGCCAGTTCTCCACAACTGGTGTAACAAAGGCCGTGGTATGTACTATCTTGTCTGTAGGATGGTGCATATAAAGAACCCCTTGTTGCTAATCAAAAAGAGTAGCCCATGAAGTGGCGACAGCGGGTTTCCTCTCTCATGTGTTAAGTGCATCGTTAAATAAAACATTTCCTTCCTTCCTATAACATATATTTAATTAATCAGGCGCAGATATTCCGTGAGCGTTGCCCAACACATTAAACGTTCACTGCTCGACAGCTGCAAGAGTTATAACATCAAGGGCTGATTTCGCAGTTTCAACTCTATTCTGTTGTAAACTACTATTTATCCTATAACGTATATTGCAATACTATATTATTTCATATTAATATTAAAGTCGGATAGCATTAACGTTAATCAAACATTCAAATTCAAGCGTCAAACAATTCATCAATTATTATTCACTAAAAGTTTCACTAAAATGTAATGTTTTGTAATAGTTTTGTAAATTGTTATTGTTATATTTTTCTTGTTATTCTGTTAATAAAATGTGGACTGGTGATTAGCGATTCACCCGTCCATTTCTACAATTTATATTTTGTCCAACCAAATGGAAGTGAACCATTATGTGTGGTTTCAAGTCTGAGGGGATGTGGCAATAGCTGTGCATGCACCAGAGTCTACTGGAATGTATCTGTTACTGTGATAATTAAAGGTTCAATAGAAACTCCATGCCTGTGAGGTGGCATATCAAATCAGCAAAGCATCGTCAATTATATATATATATATATATATATATATATATATATATATATATATATATATACATATACATATTGCAATTTTTAATTGGGTAAATCTATGCTGCGACAACAATATATGATCTATTTTCAAGTGTGTTCTCATGAATGTATTGATCGGATATGGAAAAGGCTCGTCCATGGACAGCGGCAGCGGGTTTCTTCTCTAATTATCTATGTGGTCCTTATCGATATGCCAGACGTCATTATATTTTTTGTGCGCCGTTCAATAAAGATTGTTTTCTTTATTTGTAAATTTTTTCGTCTTAAAGACTATCTAAAACACAACACTACTGAAGCGAGAAGCTGGTAATGAACAATAGACTTTTGTTTTCCTCGATAGTATTTCTCTGTATTTCGTTCCTTTTATAAAAAATCTAGCTAGTAATATTTGTAATTATAAAATTGAGTTCCTTGCCCCTAAATGTGTTAGGCTAGACCAAACAATTACGATCCTAGGTGGCATGGTGCTGAGATATTGGTACTAATAGATTTTACATGGATGCCATCTTGAAAATTCAACTTATCCACCATAATGTAATTTGGGCAAGTTGTTCATATTAAAAGTTTATGGTAATGGGCAACTCGAGGACGAAATTGGATGTTTTTGTCTGGAATGTTCACGTCGTTTTACTAGGCTGCTTGAAAAAAAAATACGAAATATGGTCGCCATTTTGATGACATCATTTGAGCATGTTCCCACACAGGAATTCTGGGTAATTTTCATCTGTGACACAGTCAGGACATAATACTATCAACATATACCTAAATTAGCTCGTAATAGAGTAGTTACCACGTGACCTCCCAAATGAGCCTCAGTCTGCACGTCTATAACATATAGGGGCGGGACTTGATGCGCGGTCGGTCTAGAATCGATCTCCGTCGATGGACCCATTGGGCTATTTCTTATTCCAGCCAGTTCTCCACAAAATACAAAAAGACCGTGGTATGTACTATCCTGTCTGTGGGATGGTGCATATACAAAATCCCTTGTTGCTAATCAAAACGAGTAGCCCATGAAGTGGCGACAGCGGGTTTTCTCTCTTATGTGTTGAGTGCATCGTTAAATGAAACATTTCCTTCCTTCCTATAACATATACTTCATTAATCAGGCGCAGATATTCCGTGAGCGTTGCCCAACACATTAAACGTTCACTGCTCGACAGCTGCAAGAGTTATAACATCAAGGGCTGAGTTCGCAGTTCAACTCTATTCTGCCTTACCGAATACGCTACGAATCAAGACGATTAATGCGGAACGCGTCAAGAATTACTACGACACGACTACGAATCCACACGACTGCTTCACGAATCAGTACGACTGAAGCAAGACGCCTATATGAAGGCTGCCGCAAGACGCCTATATGAAGGCTGCCGAACAGGCCAAATTTCATTCGACGTTCTGCCTGCATGCAGGGAACATCACCATGCCACTCTTCAAGAAGTCAGCAACGGGCTGCAAGGGACGAGGGAAGAGCCAGCGTACCCTTGGAGAACCAGAGGTAGAGAAATACCCTTCAATAGTCGTACGAATACCCCACGTATAACCACGAATATCCCTTCATTCACGATTGCTCTCGACAGTTTTGAACATGTTCGAAAGGCCAAGAATACCCTACGGTCTCAGCACGTATATCCAAGAATCACCAAGAATTCTTAAATCGGGCCATTCGGGATATAATTCGTGTATGTGAGACTGGGGTTTTAGCAATTGAGTTCTGTGAGCCAAGAGATCCATTTATAACAACAGTTTGCTAGTTGAGATATAGCATCACCATTTAAAGTTACAGTGTCTGGTTACCATATAATAATATCATGTACAAATATGAAATACAAGTTCAACTGCACTTTTAAAAAAAAATCGTATTTGTTCGCTATGAACGGAGAACGTCAAAAGTATATACTCGATTCGTCGCCTGTGCGGCCATTGCTCGGCAAGCCACACACGACATCCTGTTGTCAATGTCAGTTAACAGGTGCGTTTACGGATTTGAAATTGTAGGGTTCGTCTCAAAAAATAAAATGAGAATTCTTGCACTGTACAAAGAACGATCGGTTAAGGATACGTACTATTCTTTCGTTAAAACCGGTTTTGATCTTGACAACGTACTATCGACAATCGTACCTTCCTATTTAAGAATTAATATTTCATAAAGTGTTAGTAGAACTTTCAAAGTTTAGTTTGCATAACACATTGATCATGTATATATTTTTAATAAAATATACTAAAGTAGAAAATGACCATTTTCACTTTTTAATTTTACGTGTGGTAAAATCGACAAATTCAAACAAATATTATTTCGTTTGGAAAGGGTAAAGTTAGTTTGTTTTGTTTAACGACATCAATGTTAGAGCATATTGATTTAATAATCATCTGCTTTTGGATGTCAAACGTTTAGTAATTTTGACATATAATCTAAGAGAGGAAACGGGCGATCCTAGACCGACCGCGCATTTAAAAAAAACACCACATTTTTAGGTCTAAGTAATGAATAGAAATAACATATAGTCTTCATAAATGTTACGTATATCAAACATACCGCCCTCTTCCTCTACCCCTAAAGCGTTAATTAATTATTAACACCTCCTTACATGTAACGCGTATGCCAACCGCTGGTCACTGTCAAAATTTCAAGGCAAAACCCCCACCGACCCCTGGAACGGTATTGTACCATACCTCTATGGATATAAATATAGTTTGGTGGTATGAGACGACCCCTCAATCAAGACAGTTTAATTTGTTCAAAATCAGGTGAGAAGCTCAGCGCCTGAGAAAATCGTGTAAATTCCCAGTTCTACTGGCGTCCCGCGAATTGAAGAAAAACATGCTGGCCATTGGGTTTGCAGTCGATCTACATAATGTAGATAAGCGAGCATTGCGAAACTATAGCGATGTGGTGGGCCTTTTATGTACCAAACAGAACTGGATCATCTATTCTAAATGCTTAAATAATAAAAATATTCCAGACACTGCAGCTTTAAATTCAAGATGGCCATGGTGGAAATCAACTGTATAATGTATGATTGTGTACTCTGTGGAAAGCGCTATATATATCTTGCAACCTCTCCTTGCGCTATACTGTTCACCATGATTATAAATAGATTTGCTGGGGTTTCGAACACCTGTGGATCCGCCATAGCTAATAAGAATCTAATACGGAATCTTGAATTAATTAATAATTCCAGTCCATATTCTGATTGGCTGAAGTTTATTATAATAGCACGAGTGCTTCGAGCTTTGGACACACGAACACTGGACACACACACGAGATACGTTTCCAGGTAAGGTTTAGACATGAATTAAAATGTTAATTACAGTTTTCTAGATGCAGTAGTACATTTTGATTATTAGGACAAACTATTACTTTGAGCTAAAATAAATTCAATAAAACAGAGCATTTAACTTCCCATATTATAGAAATTCAACAATATTGTATTGTGTCAATAATATATATCAAGATATTAGTATTATTATTTCCATATAATGTATATGTGATGATGTTTTGACATTGTAAGGTCATGACCTCAAGGCACCCCAACATTGGTATGGCCATATTGCTATGGGGACAATGAAAGAAAGAAAAAACGAAGAATAAAAAATGATTTAAAAAAATGACACAGAGCAAGTAATAGAAGATGTCTATATGGTTTGTGGGTAGGGAATGTGTGGGGGTGGGGGAGACTTGTTCACCAAGAGAACGTGAACACGAATGTAATCGTAAACGTGAACGCAAACGAATGCATATATATTTTATTTTTTTTAATTATTATTATTATTATATATTTTTAAATTTGGAACAGACATTAAACGTTTGATTTATGGGGGATTTTTGTTTGTTGGAGGTGTGCGTTTTTTGTTGATGGTTTTTGTGTGGGGTCGTTGAGTTTTTTTTTTTTTTTTTTTTTTTTTTTTGGGGGGGGGGGGGGGGGGGGGGGGGGTGGTGGTGGTTTTTGTGTTTGTAAAATACAAAATCAAGTGTTATATTTAATGTAATTACTAATATGCATTTGTAGAAAGTGGTTGTAGGCAAGATAAATCTAATTTGGAAATTTAAAATTATTCAGCATTTTTGTAATTATCATATAAAAGTATGAAGTAAAAAACTGTATATGTTTTAATGGGTGATTCTACAAACAGTGGCAATACTGACATGTATCTATGGATATAAAACAAGTATACTGTTTTAATGGGTGATTCTACAAACAGTGGCAATACTGACATGTATCTATGGATATAAAACTGTATATGTTTTAATGGGTGATTCTACAAACAGTGGCAATACTGACATGTATCTATGGATATAAAACAAGTATACTGTTTTAATGGGTGATTCTACAAACCGTGGCAATACTGACATGTATCTATGGATATAAAACTGTATATGTTTTAATGGGTGATTCTACAAACAGTGGCATGTACTGACATGTATCTATGGATATAAAACTGTATATGTTTGAATGGGTGATTCTACAAACAGTGGTAATACTGACATGTATCTATGGATATAAAACTGTATATGTTTTAATGGATGATTCTACAAACAGTGGCAATACTGACATGTATCTATGGATATAAAACAAGTATATGTTTTAATGGGTGATTCTACAAACAGTAGCAATACTGACATGTATCTAGGGATATAAAACTGTATATTTTTTAATGGGTGATTCTACAAACAGTGGCATGTACTGACATGTATCTATGGATATAAAACTGTATATGTTTTAATGGGTGATTCTACAAACAGTGGCTTGTACTGACATGTATCTATGGATATAAAACAAGTATACTCTTTTAATGGGTGATTCTACAAACAGTGACATGTACTGACATGTATCTATGGATATAAAACAAGTATACTGTTTTAATGGGTGATTCTACAAAAAGTGACATGTACTGACATGTATCTATGGATATAAAACAAGTATACTGTTTTAATGGGTGATTCTACAAAAAGTGGCATGTACTGACATGTATCTATGGATATAAAACAAGTATACTGTTTTAATGGGTGATTCTACAAAAAGTGGCAATACTGACATGTATCTATGGATATAAAACTGTATATGTTTTAATGGGTGATTCTACAAACAGTGGCAATACTGACATGTATCTATGGATATAAAACAAGTATACTGTTTTAATGGGTGATTCTACAAAAAGTGGCAATACTGACATGTATCTATGGATATAAAACTGAATATGTTTTAATGGGTGATTCTACAAAAAGTGGCAGGTACT
This sequence comes from Gigantopelta aegis, assembly GCF_016097555.1. Lineage (NCBI taxonomy): Eukaryota > Metazoa > Mollusca > Gastropoda > Neomphalida > Peltospiridae > Gigantopelta > Gigantopelta aegis. The sequence goes on from NC_054710.1 coordinate 1,706,699, forward strand.
GACATGTATCTATGGATATAAAACAAGTATACTGTTTTAATGGGTGATTCTACAAAAAGTGGCAATACTGACATGTATCTATGGATATAAAACAAGTATACTGTTTTAATGGGTGATTCTACAAAAAGTGGCATATACTGACATGTATCTATGGATATAAAACAAGTATACTGTTTTAATGGGTGATTCTACAAAAAGTGGCAATACTGACATGTATCTATGGATATAAAACAAGTATACTGTTTTAATGGGTGATTCTACAAAAAGTGGCATGTACTGACATGTATCTATGGATATAAAACATGTTTATTGTTTTAAAATTCTGGGTGATTCTACAAAAAATTACTGACATGTATCTATGGATATAAAACAT
>NC_054710.1:1712071-1732071 GCF_016097555.1 Gigantopelta aegis
GAAATGTCAATCGGAGTACCTGTGATGTCCGGAAAACGTGAAAACAAGTATACTAGGTGTCAAAATGACCAGGTGTTATTATTTGCCTCCTGACCATGTTCCCAATATAGAATTCTACTTTAAACTGAGTGTGTAATTGTTAGAATGTGAAGGTATGTGACTGATGGGCCAAGGCAGCAGGGCGTTAGTGGTGGGGTGGGAGTAGGGGTGGAGTTGACATCCAATAGTCGACATAATTAAAGGTGCTATGTTAAATTCCTAATAATAACGGTTGCCGCCAAACATATATTATCTTCTGCTTTGAAACATAACGTTTATACTTTCAGCTATCTACCTATAAAAAACATTACAACCAAATAATTATATTTACTAGTATAAACGAAATTATTTTAGGACTATTTCGGTTGAGAAACGGTTGAAACATGGTGCCACCAGTTTTGAATGAATGAATGAATGAATGTTTAACGACACCCCAGCACGAAAAATACATCGGCTATTGGGTGTCAAACTATGGTAATGCAAATAAATAAAGTGATGATCAACATCAATATAAAAATTCAAGGTTTAAACAAAAACAGTGTAAAGAACTGTGCAAAAATACAAATACAAATATCACAGAATTTTACGGACACCGAATCTTACTCTAAACTTCAATTTGTGCTGTATTGGCCATTCTCAAAGAGAATGTTACACCCCTGCACCACGGTGAGGTTACAGCACGCGCAGGGGCCACCAGTTTTGAATACCAGTTATATATAGGTTATGTAACAATATTCGAACGTGCAAAGAACCACACGTTCTACGTCCCTTCGGACTACGTGCTCTAGTAGTGTCGTTAAACAAACATAAACGTTACTGTCCACTGCAGGGCAAGTCCAGAGGTGTGAGTAGGAAAACCTGCGATCGTGACTTCCTCTCCAACATGAAGAAAACGTGTCGTTGGTACCTACCCAACTGTAAATCGTCTGCCTATGTGTACTACCTCGCCGTCAGGGCCGGAGGGTCGAAGCGATACAAGCAGACGTCGGCATCATGGTGCGGCGAGAGCTGGGTTTCCGGTTGCATGAAATAGGCCAATCATTCGGAAGTATGTCCGTGCAAAGAGGGAGGTAACTCCCAGTTTTGTTTTCTCTGGATAATAAACAGAGTAACAGAATTGTTTTTGTTTTAATTTTCACTTATTGTAGCCTGTAGTATATATATATATATATATATATATATACATCTTCACAAAAGGTAGTAGAGGAACCTGAAATATATATTACTGTTAATATCAACTATTAGACCGAACATACGTTTTGAACACAGACATCCTTGTAAAGAACGTTCAGGTCTGTTTATCAACACACCGAAACACATTCCATAGTTTGCACGTGCATCCCGCAGTTGCCACGTATACTTGCCAGAGGTGTCATTCTCGACTATGACCATTTCCAGGAAGGTCGATTAATCACCGTGGAACATTATTTCTGTCAATCTGTTTTTAATTCTGTTGATCATACAGTTGTTATTGTTTTGTTATTTTATTGTTTGAATTTGTGATCTGTTTTTCAAATTTCACTTCTGACCCCAATCGTCCTTCAAGAGTTGTCATAAAACTTACTGTAATACAGTTTTGCCGTTTGTAATGTTTGCCCAATTAATTCAATTTTTATCATGTTTCCGCACAGCTAAATAATTATTAGAGTTTCCCTACTTTTTGGAAGAGTATATATATGAATAATAATAAACGAGCTTGTCTGTTATACCATTTTTATGAATTGAGTGACCAGTTTTGGTATCTGACTTACCTGACCCCAACACTGTTTACAAGTTTCATTCAAGTATGAAAGCAAGGTTGTTTAGTATTTTATGTATTACAAAAAACTTTCGCCGATGTGGAGACCTTCAGCAAGTGATCTACGTCACGCTCACGTCACGCCAATATTACACCAGTTGGATATTGTAAACGTATCCGGTGTAAATTGATTGCAAGTCCATAGGAACAGTCCGGTATAAAATAAACCAGGTTGAAAAGTTCGGGTAGGACTCTTCTCACAGACCTGCGTTCCTGTTACACCGGTATAACTGTCAGATGCAGACGTATAATTGCCATGTTCTGTGAAATTTGCTCCAGGGAGGTAACTCCCGGTTCTGATTTCTGTGGCCAATAAACAAAAGTAACCGAGACTCGTTTGTGTTCAGTGTTTACTTACTGTAGCCTACAACTACATATATTATGGCCGGCTATCTTTCTGAAGCGGAAAAGCGCTCCCTTTATGTATAGTCGGCCATCGATGGGCCCATTGACCTATTTCTCGTTCCAGCCAGTTACCCACGACTAGTATATCGAAGGCCGTGGTGCGTGATACCCTGTATGTTGGATGGTGCAAATACAAGATCCCTCCCTACTAATGGAAACATGTAGCGGGTTTCTTCTCTAAGACAATATGTCAAAATGACAGAATGTTTGACTCAATAGCTGACGATTTATGAATCAATGTGCTCTAGCGGTGTCTTTAAACGAAACAAACTTTAACGTTTCCAGGGAACATGTTCCTACTAGTACCACTAAACAGATCGGAATGGGAAAGACAAAAGACGGCTATGGGGAAGGGGATTGTTTGTTTGAATGTGGGGACGGGGTCTGCTGGGGTGGGGTAGAGTATGTTGAGTGTATGTTTTGGGACTTGAGACAATATCATTCAACCTTAACACATAATTAGAACGCATAAGTATACACCAACCGAAAACAAATAGAACACATTTCAAATGCAGGGCGTATTGGTTACTGATAACAATGCACCAGGCTATCCATTTAACGGCCCAACCCTCAGTACAGTATTAATGAACTATAAAGAGAGTCGTACAAAAGAAGAAGAAAAACCCTGATCCTGTCCTTGACGGAGGAGCCGACACCTGTGCCCATGACAGGCGTGCGCTACAGACAGCTTGCTCCGAAAGTGCACGTTAAACCATGTGGCCAGACCCCCAAAAAAACCGCCTGCTCTTTGAATTTGCACAATGCACGGATAGGAACTTATAGTGGACTGGACAAAAGAAAACCACCCTCCCTCGATAGATAATTGCTATATTAGGAACTTACAGTGGGCTGGACAAAAGAAAACCGTCCTCTCTCGATATATAATTGCTATAGTAGGAACTTACAGTGGGCTGGACAAAAGAAAACCACCCTCTCTCGATATATAATTGCTATAGTAGGAACTTACAGTGGGCTGGACAAAAGAAAACCGCCCTCCTTCGATAGATGATTGCTATAATCCCCCTCACTCGCCCTCTCCCCGAGGTGCTGTTTACTTGTTGCTGGTGTACTCAAAGAACTACTCTGTAATGGCGGACAAGACATAAATTCCATACCAGTCTACGAACAACGCCGACTACCACCGACAAGATAGAGAGAAGACTGGTATCCTGCCACCCACCACAGATAACGGACAAACGGAACAAGACCTTGCAAAGGGCTACAAACAACAGCCAATTTAAAGTGCCAAACATAAAATTCCCTTTAAGAGCCAACACAACAACAAGACGGTTCCAGACGCTGGACTCCACCTACTTTGAACATACCTGTATCATTCATCAGCTCGACTATTTTAATTAGTCCGAACTGCTCCGCATTAAGCAAAGACTCTCCTTAAAAAAAATGTTTTGCGCAAGACTTCATATTTTGGTATTAAATACTAAATTGAAATTTGTAAATTCCGTACCATCAAACACCTCCCTCGCTCACTTCCCACCCAGGAAGTAGCGAGGCCTGTACTCTCATGCACCTGACACTCTGGGCCATCCTGCCTCCTCCGTATGGTCTTTGTAGTCAAGATGGTGGAACTAATCGAAGATAAAGCACTCACGCACGCCATAAACCTTCCCGCTGTCAGAGCGAAACAAGCTGATGGAACTAATCGAAGGTAAAGCACTCACGCACGCCAAAAAACCTTTCCGCTGTCAGAGCGAAACAAGCTGGTGGAACTAATCGAAGGTAAAGCACTCACGCACGCCATAAACCTTCCCGCTGTCAGAGCGAAACAAGCTGGTGGAACTAATCGAAGGTAAAGCACTCACGCACGCCATAAACCTTCCCGCTGTCAGAGCGAAACAAGCTGGTGGAACTAATCGAAGGTAAAGCACTCACGCACGCCATAAACCTTTCCGCTGTCAGAGCGAAACAAGCTGGTGGAACTAATCGAAGGTAAAGCACTCACGCACGCCATAAACCTTCCCGCTGTCAGAGCGAAACAAGCTGGTGGAACTAATCGAAGGTAAAGCACTCACGCACGCCATAAACCTTCCCGCTGTCAGAGCGAAACAAGCTGGTGGAACTAATCGAAGGTAAAGCACTCACGCACGCCATAAACCTTTCCGCTGTCAGAGCGAAACAAGCTGGTGGAACTAATCGAAGGTAAAGCACTCACGCACGCCATAAACCTTCCCGCTGTCAGAGCGAAACAAGCTGGTGGAACTAATCGAAGGTAAAGCACTCACGCACGCCATAAACCTTCCCGCTGTCAGAGCGAAACAAGACTTGCTATAGCCATCTTCATAACGCCAGTGTTTCTGACAGAAAGAAATGTTTGGGTATGGCGCTATGGAATTCAGTGCAACAGCAGTCAACAACTGGTATGGGGGGCCTTCCCCCCCCCCCCCTCCCCCGAACGAAAATGGGTTAAGTTTAGGGTTAGAGTTAAGAAAAGCATACAATAATGACCAGGGTAATTAATTTTGTCAAAATGTTAACTTTAAAAAAAAAAAATTGTCAAAGATATTTCGCTATGTCGCCATACCGGTTTTACCCTCTGGCGTTTCACCTTGAGTTACACTAACGTACACAGCCAACATGCAAACACCAAACTGATCCAAATGATATGGATAGCTAAAAACGTATCTGAAACCTTTAGAAGCAAACCATTACCGTATCTTCATGTTATAAAGGGACGAACCTTAGTTTTTCAGACACTACGACATATGTTTCACTATTAGAGACATTTACGATCACTGAAATCAAACACTACGACATATGTTTCACTGTTAGAGACATTTACGATCACTGAAATCAAACACTACGACATATGTTTCACTGTTAGAGACATTTACGATCACTGAAATCAAACAGTACTTATATCTTATTGTTTAGAGAATCCATTTCCGTAAAACTGACGTGTTCCTGGTCATCCTGGTGTTTGTAGTACCAAAAACTGTATTTTTCATATTTTTAAAAACGCACGAGCGTCTGAGACGTATGTGTTTCTTGATTCGAGTTCTAGTCTAGGATATTTCCTGTTTATTGATTCGAGTTCTAGTCAAGGATATTTCCTGTTTATTGATTCGAGTTCTAGTCTAGGATATTTCCTGTTTATTGATTCGAGTTCTAGTCAAGGATATTTCCTGTTTATTGATTCGAGTTCTAGTCAAGGATATTTCCTGTTTATTGATTCGAGTTCTAGTCTAGGATATTTCCTGTTTATTGATTCGAGTTCTAGTCTAGGATATTTCCTGTTTATTGATTCGAGTTCTAGTCTAGGATATTTCCTGTTTATTGATTCGAGTTCTAGTCAAGGATATTTCCTGTTTATTGATTCGAGTTCTAGTCAAGGATATTTCCTGTTTATTGATTCGAGTTCTAGTCTAGGATATTTCCTGTTTATTGATTCGAGTTCTAGTCTAGGATATTTCCTGTTTTAATGCCACAGACTCTTCTTTCACTCTAGTGTAACTTTATCCAAATGAGTTACAGGTTTGTAAGGTAACTAAACTTAGTGTCCATGCATTTGAAACACAGGGTGTGTTGGCCCAGTTGTCCGACAGGAACATCCAAAGCTTCAAATTGTGAATTATTTACAAATACTGTTCAATTTGAGACATATCTCACAATTATATAGAAAGAACACTGGTGCCTACTATTACGTATCTTCTGTCTGATATTTTGTGTGGTTTTGTGTATCTTTGTATTTATGTACATTAATGTACACACACACACACACACACACACACACACACACACAGACACACACACACACACACAGACACACACACACACACACACAGACACACACACACACACACACACACAATGTCTCCAATCTGAGCCGTAGTTGGCTTTATTCTGTGAATATTTAAACTTTCGTCTTTGGTACATTTCAATTATTTTCGTGCTTATATCTAATTAAGTTTCAAGCACACTCGCCCCAGCTATCTGGGCTGTCTTCCTAGGACAGTGGCTTAATTGTTAGTTGGTTAGTGGTTAATGAGAGAGAAGAGAGTGTAGTGGCCTTACACCTACCCATTGAGTCATTAAAACTCGCTCTGGGTGGGAGTCGGTACGGGTCTGCGAACCCTGTACTTACCAGCCGATGACCCAACCACGACACCACTGAGGCCGGTTGGTATTCAACGTTCACATCTAAGTTGAACATGTTTCACCCAGTGTTTGATCGCCTCGTGAGATTTAAGCTTCGATCCAGTAGGATCACAATGCGTTGAACAAAACACGGTTGGCTCTGTAGTAGTGTTGGTATAACGTGCTCCTACTGGCAGTAGCTAGTGGGAATTTCCCTGTTAACTCACTTGGTAGAGCGCTGGACTCTTGCACTGAGAGTACGTGGTTCCAATCCCCTCAGTGGAGGTTGATTTTTCTGTTATATTTGGAGCCGATGTAGGGACTCGTAATACAAGAATACAATTATAACCAAGTCAGGACCCGTAAGAAAGAAAGAAAGAAATGTTTTATTTAACGACGCACTCAACACATTGTATTTACGGTTATATGGCGTCAGACATATGGTTAAGGACCACACAGATATTGAGAGAGGAAACCCGCTGTCGCCACTTCATGGGCTACTCTTTCCGATTAGCAGCAAGGGATCTTTTATATGCACCAATCCACAGACAAGATAGTACATACCACGGCCTTTGTTACACCAGTTGTGATGCGCTGGCTGGAACGAGAAATAGCCCACTGAGGCCACCGACGGGGACCTGTCCCAGATGGACCGCGCATCAAGCGAGCGCTTTACCACTGGGCAACGTCCTGAGCAATATAGCGAAGGATTTGTATTTCCATGCCATTAAGCCATGAGTGGTAACATGCACACGAAAAGTAACTCATGCAACATGCACGATAGATAGCATAACGCATTAATAACGGCCTCGGTGGTGTCGTGGTTAAGCCGTCGAACATAAGGCTGGTAGGTACAGGGTTCTCAGCCCGGTACCGGCTCCCACCCAGAACGAGTTTTAACGACTCGGTGGTGTATGGCCACTACACTCTCTCTCTCTCTCTCTCTCTCTCTCACACACACACACACACACACACACACACACACACACACTCACTCTCTCTCTCTCTCTCTCTCAATGACGACTAACAACTAACCCACTGTCCTGTACAGACAGCATAGATAGCTGAGGTGTGTGCCCAGGAGAGCGTGCTTGAACATTAATTGGATACAAGCACGGAAATAAGTTGAAATTAATAATAGTCACCAGCGTCCACATGGTGTCCGTGGATAACACTTGAAAGAGGCCGTTCGTTGTTTGATACCTTGCTGCTAATCGAAAATAGTAGCACATGAAGTGGCGACAGCGAGTTTCCTATCTCAATATCTGTGTGGTCCTTAACCATATGTCTGACGCCATATAACCGTAAATAAAATGTGTTGAGTGCATCGTTAAATAAAACAATTCCTTCCTTAACCGGAATGTTATTAAAATAGGGTGCTGTGGGGTTTCGTCCTGTACTGTGTGCATTTATTACTGGTTAATGTGTGAAATATGTGTTGGAATGAAAACGAAAGCGATCCTGCTGTGTGAGCCTGATGCACCTAGTGAAGCCCGATGCACCCCATCACTACATATACATCGATACACCCTCCACCCCTCCACCCCTCCATAGTGCGGGATTTAGCTCAGTCGGTTGAGTGCTCGATTGAGGTGCATGTGTCGCAGGATCGAACCACCTCGATGGATCCACTCAGCTGACTTGTTGTTTTTTATCATTGCAACCAGAGCACCACAATTCGACAAAGACCGTGGTATGTGCTATTCTGTCTGTGAGAATGTACGTATCAAAGATCCCTTGCTGCATTAAGAAAAATGTAGCGAGTTTCCTCCCATGGCTACTAGTCAGAAATACCAAATGTTTGATATCCAAAAGCCGATGATTAATTAATCAATTTCCACCAGAGGGGGTCGTTAAACAAAACAAACTGTAACTTTAACACACCCCTCCATATACACCCCACCCCTCCATATACACCGGTGCACCCCACCCCTCCATATACACCCCACCCCTCCATATACACCGATGCACCCCACCCCTCCATATACACCCCACCACTCCATGTACACCCCACCCCTCCATATACACCCCATCCCTCCATATACACCCCACCACTCCATATACACCCCACCCCTCCATATACACCGATGCACCCCACCCTCCATACACACCCCACCACTCCATATACACCCCACCCTCCATATACCCTCCACCCCACCCCCCTCCATATACACCCCACCCACCACTCCATATACACCCCACCCCTCCATATACACCGATGCACCCCACCCCTCCATATACACCCCACCACTCCATATACACCCCACCCCTCCATATACGCCGATGCACCCCACCCCCCATATACACCCACCCCTCCATATACACCCCACCCCTCCATATACACCCCACCCACCACTCCATATACACCCCACCCCTCCATATACACCGATGCACCCCGCCCCTCCATATACACCCCACCACTCCATATACACCCCACCCCTCCATACACACCGATGCACCCCGCCCCTCCATATACACCGATGCACCCCACCCCTCCATATACACCGATGCACCCACCCCTCCATATACACCGGTGCACCCCCAGCCCTCCATATTCACCGGTGCACCCCACCCTCCATATACACCGATGCACCCCATACCTCCATATACACCGGTGCACCCCACCCCTCCATATACACCGATTCACCCCATACCTCCATATACACCGGTGCACCCCACCCCTCCATATACACCGATGCACCCCACCCCTCCATATACACCGATGCACCCCATACCTCCATATACACCGGTGCACCCCACCCCTCCATATACACCGGTGCACCCCACCCCTCCATATACACCGATGCACCCCACCCCTCCATATACACCGATGCACCCCACCCCTCCATATACACCGATGCACCCCACCACTCCATATACAACATTTACAAATAAACAGACAGGAAAGAACACACCACGATCTTCGACCAGTTGTAGTACACTGGTTGGAAGGAGAACAAAAAACCCACCTGAATGGATCCACCGAGGTGGTTCGATCCTGCGACGCAAGCACCTCAACTACAACGACAAAGCAACAAACAAAGGGATCGAAAAAGTTAAAGTTTGTTTTGTTTACCGATACCACTGGAGCAAATTGATTTATTAATCATCGGCTATTGGATATCAAACATATGGTCATTTTGGCATAGTCATAGAGAGAAAACCTGCTACATTTTTCCATTAGTAGCGATGGATCTTTTAAATGCACCATTCCACAGACAGCTGAGCACATACCACAGCATTTGATATACCAGTGGTGGTGCGCTGGCTGGAACGAGAAATAGCCGAATGGGCCCACCGACAGAACGGATCGAAAGATTATGGATCTCCACCATATATTGCGAGATCGGCCATTTCTTAACTGATCAGCCGAGGTTGATGATTATGCATCCCCACCATATCGAGGGGTTAGTGCCAGAACCACTTCAATCTGAGAAAACTGCACTGAAAACTTTGGAATGCACTTAAAAATCGAAAACTTAACTTTTGCTAAATATTTTGCTTTTAGATGCTAGCAGTTATTTGGTTTAGTATAAACCTTAAAAGTTTTGTCTGCTAATAATAATAAATCATGATGTAATTAGATGAAGAACTATTTAATTTATTCTGGTTCCTGGAACTTGAACACAAACAGCTCCAACCAGCATGCCAGAGCAAGCTATTTTATAAACAGTTTTTCTTACAGTCCAGCATATTTGACAAATTGTGTGAAATCTCAAGTCAAGGATAATGTTATCTTGCAGTGAGTCCACGTGGCATACAGTACACGTTTAATTTCGCAGCAGCTCTGAGACACCTAATTGGGTCTGCGTTGTTAATACTTTGAAAATGGAAGTAATTGTAAACAATAACAAATTATCTTTGGATCCTAGACCGACCGCGCATCAGACGAGTGTTTTACCACTGTACTACGTCCTGCCACAGAAAGAGAAGTTGCAGGCTACAATCAGTAAACACTGAAAACAAACGAGTCTCGGTTACTTTTGTTTATCGTCCACAGGAAACAGAATCGGGAGTTACCTCCCTGGAGCCAGTTTCACGATGACATCGTAATTGTACGTCTACGACTAACAGTTATACCGGTCATACATTTATACGTGTTTGGCATCTATTACACGCAAACCGGCCTCGGTGGCGTCGTGGCTAGGCCATCGGTCTACAGGCTGGTAGGTACTGGGTTCGGATCCCAGTCGAGGCATGGGATTTTTAATCTCTAGATACCGACTCCAAACCCTGAGTGAGTGCTCCGCAAGGCTCAATGGGTAGGTGTAAACCACTTGCACCGACCAGTGATCCATAACTGGTTCAACAAATTCCATGGTTTGTGCTATTCTGCCTGTGGGAAGCGCAAATAAAAGATCCCTTGCTGCCTGTCGTAAAAGAGTAGCCTATGTGGCGACAGCGGGTTTCCTCTAAAAAACAGTGTCAGAATGACCATGTTTGACGTCCAATAGCCGATGATAAAATAAAATAAAATCAATGTGCTCTAGTGGCGTCGTTAAATAAAACACACTTTACTTTACTTTACTATTACACGCAGGACATTGCATCATTACGGATGATGGACATTTTTAAGGACAAACGAAAATGAAATATGTGTACTTCAGACTATATTGTTTGTACTTTTTATAGCAATACGAATTGAAGGTTAGTCATAGATTTACGTTTACGTGCAAAACTAGTCCCTTATGGAATGAATGAATGACTGTGTAATGACTCCCTCAGCACACAGGGACACATCGGCTATTGGGTTTCAAAAGGTAAGTCCATGGAAATATTATTTATACAGTTATGTAAAATCCACCGTGTGAACTAGAATGCTCAGTAACTTATGTAACTTGTACCTAATCCATCTGTTGTTTTTCAAAAGCTATACAATATGTCAATCAATCAAATCAAATCAAAACTAGGTCGACGGTGTTTTGTAAAACTTGGCCCTGTTTTGCATTTATGCATTTATATTGATATTTATACTACATACTATAATAAGTCAAGATTAAAACAAAAACAATTATGTTACTCAGTTTATTCTCCGCAGGAAACAAAACTGGGAGTTATCTCGGCATTTGCACGGGCATGCTTCCGAATGATTGACCTATTTCATGCAACCGGAAACCCAGCTCTCGCCGCACCACCATGGCGACGTCTGCTTGTATCGCTTCGACCCTCCGGCCCTGACGGCTAGGAAATACATGTTAGCAATCGTTGTACAGTAGATGTGGTACCAACGACACTGTTTCTTCATCTTGTAGAGGAAGTCATGATCGCAGGTGTGCCGACTCACACCTCTATACCTGCCCTGCAATGGACAGTAAGGTTTATGTTTGTTAAACGACACTGCTAGAGCACGTAGTCCGAAGGGACGTAGAAAGTGTGGTTCTTTCCATGTCCGAATTTTGTGACGTACCAGATATATATAGCTGGTATTCAAAACTTGCTGGACCATGTTTCAACTGTTTGTCAACCGAAATAGTCCAAAAGTAATTTTCTTCATACTGGTAAATATAATTATTTGGTTGTAATGTTTTTTTTGTAGGTAGATAGCTGAAAGCATAAACGTTATATTTCAATCCAGCAGTTAATATATATATATATATATGTTTGGCGGCAAACGCTGTTATTGCAAATTTAACATAGCATCTTTACTTATATCGACAAATGGATGTCAACCACACACACACCACAGACTCCCTGCTGTCTGGACCCATCAGCCACATGCCTTAACTGTCTAACAATCACACACTCCTACTTTGGTTCATATTTTCTGTAAATTGGAATTATATAATCTGAACAGGGTGGTGAGGTGGTAATTTTGACTCGCAGGTACTCCGATTTACATTTCTGTACTTGCCCTGCAATGGACAATAAGGTGTGTGTTTTTTTGACACGCGGGTACTCCGATTTACATTTCTGTACTTGCCCTGCAATGGACAATAAGGTGTGTGTTTTTTTGACACGCAGGTACTCCGATTTACATTTCTGTACTTGCCCTGCAATGGACAATAAAGTGTTGTTTTTTTTGACTCGCAGGTACTCCGATTTACATTTCTGTACTTGCCCTGCAATGGACAATAAAGTGTGTGTTTTTTTGACTCGCAGGTACTCCGATTTACATTTCTGTACTTGCCCTGCAATGGACAATAAGGTGTGTGTTTTTCTGTCTGACGACACCACTAGAGAACATTGCATAATTAATCCTTGGCTATTGGAGGTCAACAGACCCCTAATCCTAGCACCAACTCTCTGCCGGTCTTGGTCCATCAATCACAGCCCTTGATATTTTTCTTTACCACCCTGTACACATATATGTATAGAGAATAATACATGAGTGGTCGTTAAATACCACTTATCTTACAACGAGTTGTTTTAAAGTGAATCTAACGGGCAAAATCGAGTTTGACACGTTTGTAATCAACGAGTTGTGAGATAAATGGTATCTAACGGACACGAATGTACTATTCTATTTCTTACATATATCCTAAAATAAACCAGGTTTTAAGCTAATTTTTAATTTTTTTTTACTAAAAGTTATTTATAGCACTTTCACTTGTAGCTAACATACGCGACACAGACAAATGTTTGTCACAGTGCAATTGATTTCGGTCGTTCTGCTTTTCCATTGGATGTATGACATTGGTCACCTAGGAGTAGTCAGTCGTATGTCTTGAAATTGTTAACACACATACATGTATAAATCAGTATTTGTTAAAAGCAATGTTTCTAGGGGGTACGGGGGTATGATCCTCCGTAACATTTTTAAAACTAGGTGTCCTGAAATGCAATTTACAAATAATATTTATCTCAGCCTTAAGACTTACTACCAATATTTTTTATTCGGAATTATTTTGAGGGCTAGAGCACCCCTCCCCACCCCCCTCCCACACACACACCCCTTCTTCGACGTGCCTGATGTCACTTCAATACGATGTGGTGTTAAAATATCTATACACAAGTAACACATAAGTAACACCCAACGTTTCTGTTAGTATGTTACAAATAAAATACTCACACAATTGTAACAAACATCGTGTCTGTTACAAGCGCCCGTGAATAGATCCTTGTAGAAAAAGGGGAGATTACCGGGGATACTGCATCCGTTTACCGAGTAGCGCTTGCACCTATCACCGGCTACTTCCGGTATGACTACAGCCAGACAGACGACCAGAATACACAGTGCTTCTCTCAACATGGTTTTCTTCTGTCCTGAAACAGTTACTAATAAAACATATATAATATATATGTAGTGGTTATACACGAGCACTAGAGTACTCGGGTACGGGCCTAGTCTAACAAGACTCGAGTCGGTTAACAGGACTCGAGTACCCGTACCAGGTGCAATACAATGAAAAACTATAATATAATGGACAGTGTAGGACACTAATTTCAGCAGCAGACAATCAGCGGTATAAGTTACACAATATTTACATGACCATGCGCTAGTTGCTCTTTTTAAAATAGCCGTCCGTCTATCACAAAACTGAACATGTAAAGCGGTTTCTAAATGCAATACAATGGCATGATTTGGCTTCCATGTTCAGAGTTGGATTTATGATGCATAATGCTATTTTACTTTATTCCTTAGCCGTAGTCTCATTATCATCTAGTGTAAGTGTCGGGTACTCGGGTCCGGGTCGAGTTTGACCCTCACGTACTCGAGTGCAGTATTTTAGATTTTGGACGCCCTAAAGACTTGGTCAGACCGACGTCGTGTTCGTGCGATTCGTGAGATTCTAGATATCTATGATTGTCCCCGACTCGACTACGATATTACAGTCTTTAGTTGTGTGATCACACTGGAAACGATGGATTTGCGACGCATCTGAGTCAGTCGTAGGGAAATCGTACTACATCGTACGGCCGTCGTACGAGGTCGTACGACTTCATTACAATTGTCTGTCGAGAAGCTGGCATCGTCGTAGGAACACTATCCCACGTTATGTGGTACATGTGAAAATGTCGTACCATTAGCTGCGACGTCATACGATACCCTAGAATCCCTGGAATCGCAGCCAGGTTTTTAAACATGACCCAAAAAAGCCAAGACGTCGTGCGAGGACCCCGGTGGCTGCGACGTCGTTCAACGTCGCACGTCTTAAGACCAGTGTGACCGTAGCTTTATACAAATACTTTACGAGGTGTATTCCTACAGTTTTTGATGTGGGGCCTCCGAGGCAAAGCTGATGATCTTCTCAAGACCAAGTTTAAGTTCAAGTTCTTTACTGCTTAAAGTTTTTTACAACTTATCAGCTGTTGGGATATTCACCAATACACCAAGTATGTGTGGGTATAACTGACTTGTACCCTACTTGAGCCACTTTGCATGCTTTTTAACAGATGTATCGTACTTTATAATATGACCTCAGACTAGAGATATCCACCCATTTGGGAAATGGATGCCAGAAAATATAGTTTTCTTGTTATGTGATTAACGGCTGGGGAGCTGCTTTGTATGCTGAATTGTTACACTGGGTCTGACAGGCAAGAGGCTGCAGTTAGTGAATATGTGCAGAGCCTCGACAAATACCGATTAACATAGACTCGGTTGATATGTTCCATATTTAAAAACACTTGTGATGAAACCTCTATTTATTGTGTATGAAACCAAAGTGACTCGACAACTAAAAAAACAAAACAAGAAACAAAACAAAACACCATGGAATAACCTCTATATATTTGCAAGGCTGCGAGGTGACATCATAAACGTTAGCTGGATGATAATTAGACCTTGAATTTCAATTTCATTATCTTTTTTATCGAAACTGACGTAAATGGAAAATTAATATTGTCAGAAACCTAGCCTATAGTCCGTCCCTTTCTCTTACAAAAATCATTTGGTAAATATTTTCAGTTTTGTTTGACGTGAGAAGAAAAGTAAAATTGTTTTCAAAATAATAATAATAAACTAATTTTTGTCTGCAATTTAGAAATTAATCTGCTAGAAATAAATTTCATAGTATGGAAAAAAGCGTTCTCTGTAGGACGGACCGAGTATAATAACTGAGTGTCCGTTAGATGCCATTTACCTCACAACGAGTTGTTTATATAAAGAATAACACATGAGTGGCCGTTAGATACAATTTATCTTACAACGAGTTGTTTATATAGATAATAATACATGAGTGGCCGTTAGATACCATTTATCTTACAACCAGTTGTTTATATAGAGTNCAATTTATCTTATATAGACAATAATACATGAGTGGCCGTTAGATGCCATTTATCTCACAACCAGTTGTTTATATAGAGAATAATACATGAGTGACCGTTAGATACCATTTATCTCACAACCAGTTGTTTTAAAATGTATCTAACGAGCGAAAGCGAGTTGGTACGTTCTTAATCAACGAGTTGTTTGATAACGGACACGAATGTATTATTCTATTTCTTACATATCCTAAGAAAAACCCCACGGTTTTAAGCTAATTTTAACATATTTTTCGACTACATGTTATTTACAGCTGTTGCACTTGTAGGTGACTTACGCGTCGCAGACACATGGTTGTCAGGTTAACTATACGTCACAATGTAATCGATTTCTACCGTGCTGGGTTTTTTATTGGACGTATGGCATTGGTGACCTGGTCATCAGCCAGTCGTATGTCTTGAAACTGTTAACAGGCATACGTGTCTAAACAATTATGTGTTATCAAAAATAACGCATGGTGTTCTCACCAACGGGTATGTAAGAAAGCTATTTAACAATAAGCTGAAATCAACAATCAACAACATCTCGAAAACTAAGTATGTTTTTAAAAGAAGGAAGGAAATGTTTTATTTAACGACGAACTCGACACATTTTATTTACGGTTATATGGCTTCGGACATATGGTTAAGGACCACACAGATTTTGAGAAAAGAAAACCGCTGTCGCCACTCCATGGGCTACTCTTCCCGATTACCAGTAAGGGATCTTTTATAGCGAGAGTCTAAATCGTAGACACTGAGTATCGTCAGTTAGTGAGTGTCTACTGAATATTCATGAGCAAACGGTTGATCGACATCGAGATTTTCCGACATCGAGTAATGTCCTGGTGTATTATATAAAAATTATTCCAACTGTAGATATTAATGTAATAAGTAATTAATAATATACAGAGTGGTTAATAAATTGTGTAACTGAATGCTACGTAGCGTATATCAATGTCGTTGTTTGTTGTTTTCCTACTCTCTTCTTCTGTGGGATAATCCCGCCGATATTTTGATGCATCTTACACCAGTGGTTACGGTTATCTAAACGTGACAAAATTGTAATGCACGTCCGTAAAACCTATTTTGATAAACAAATAAACAACTACAGAATAAATTAAAATAATTACTGTATACATGAAAAAGAAAGAAAGAAATTTTTTATTTAATGACGCACTCAACACATTTTAATTACGGTTATATGGCGTCAGACATATGGTTAAGGACCACACATATATTGAAAGGAAACCCGCTGTCACCACTTCATGGGCTACCGTTTCCGATTAGCAGCAAGGGATATTTAATATGCACCATCCCACAGGCAGGATAGCACATACCGCGGCATTTGATATACCAGTCGTGGTGCACTGGCTGTGACGAGAAATAGCCCAATGGTCCCACCGACGGGGATCGATCCCAGACCGACCGCGCATCGAGCGAGCGCTGTACGACTGATCTACGCCCCGTCCCAGTATAAATGAGTACAGGTCAAAGCGATTAGAAAAATGTTGTTCACTAACTTTAATTATAATTATTTGTAATAACAATTGTCCTAAATAAACATAATAACAACAACACAACAGTACATTTTAATGTAGACATGCCAATTCAGTATGAATATGACGGCTTAATCCATTATATAACTGATCAGGGTAGATTTTCTTTTCATATGTAAAAAAAAAAAAAAGTTATTTTTTTAAAAATAAATACATATGAATAACCTTACTGCATATTTACTATCCATGTCAGGAGTAGTTTTCAGAAAAGGAGATCTTTAACATTTTAAAAGGGTGGATTTTACAGTATGGTACATAACTACCGAGGGTACATTGATGTCATCCACTGAATTGACATTTGGCTATTCACATATATATACATTTTTTAAATAATAATAATAATTTCTTATAATATGGAAATCTACCCTGATCATTTTGATAATGGATTAATCTATCATATACTTATTTAGTTGTTAGTGTCTATATAAGAAGGTGTTTACTTAGCTGAAATATATATTAGCTAACAATAAGTAAATTAATATACCATATTTTGGGAAAAGTACCCTCGGTAGATGATTTTGTACCCTCGGTAGTTACATACCGTATAATCCAAATATTAAAAAAAAAAATAATACTGAAAAGTAAAATAAAAACATTCTTATAATTTGAAAATCTACCCTTATTAGTTAAATAATGGATATATATACCTAATTATTAGTGTCTACATAAGAAGGTGTTTACTTAGCTGAAATATACAATAGCTAACTAATACATACATTAATATACCATATTAAGACAAAGGTACCCTCAGTGGATGATCTTGTACCGTCAGTGGTTAAGGTACTCTAAAATCCAGGCTATTAAATTCTTAAGTGTCTCATTTTCCTACAACTATTCCTAGCACGGATAGGAAACATACAGTAAGGTTATTCACATACCCGGTATATTATTACAATAATAAAGGAAGGAAGGAAATGTTTTATTTAACGATGCACTCAACACGTTTTATTTTCTGGCTATATGGCGTCAGACATATGGTTAACGACCACACAGATATAAAGGAAACCCGATGTCGCCATTTCATGGGCTACTCTTTTCGATTAGAAGGAAGGGATCTTTTATATGCACCATCCCACAGACAGGATAGTACATACTACCGCCTTTGTTACACCAGTTGTGGAGCACCGGCTTGAACGAGAAATAGCCCAATGGGTCCACCGGCGGGGACATACGGTTTCCTCCAGACCAACCTCACATCAAGCGAATGCTTAATCCACTGGGCTACGTCCCGCCCCGCGTTTACAAAAATAGAAAATGAAAATTACAAATAACAAATTGTAAATAAACCCTGATCATTTAGATAATGGATTAATCCATCATATTCATATTGAATTTTCAGTGTCTGCATTAAAAGGCATTTATTTAGCTGAAATTAACATTGCAGATAAAATGGAAAATCTACACTGATAAAATTGAAAAACTACCCCCAGCATATATAGTACTAGCCCGAGTACTCTGATTGTAAGAGAGCTAGACGGACATTTGGACATAAATATGCGTAGTTATGTCCAAATGTCCGTCTAGCTCTCTTACAGTCAGAGTACTCGGGCTAACATAGTACATGTGCAGCTTTAGTGCAATCTAAAGCCCTGACATTAGCCAAATAGCATGTACCACATTGTTAGGTCATTTAACCCCATACCGACCATTCCCGCACCTTACCTGTAGGTGGTAGATAATGAATTAACTCACGAATATATTCATTTTTACATATATATATATATATTCATATTTACATATCTGATACAGGTGTTAAAAACCCTATGCGATATATTATATTATTCACGTATTATTAATATTGTCTCACGTTTACAAACGATTAACTATGCAGCGTTGTTTGTAGTCCGATACATCTGTCATAAACTCAGTTGCTGAGTTGGCGGCAGGTGTATCGGACTGCGTAGATACAGATTAGAAGAGAAAAACGCTCAGTTATAAAACATTTGTATTACTTAATATTTTATTAAATTCTCGTTACAATAACACAAATCTATATTTGGCATAATTTACCAATATACTTGGGAATTAGTCCTACTCGTTCATAGTTATGTTTATTTCCCACGGAAACATTAGACTCCTTTGTGACTGGGGGCCTGGCTTAAGAAAAAGGGCGTAGCTTAAAAATTGCATTTCGCGAGATGTTACATCCTGCTGGCTACGATTAAGTATTTCCATCTTTTATATGCATCATCCCACAGACAGAATAGTACAAACCACGGCCTTTGTTACACCAGTTGTGGAGCAGTGGCTGGAAGGAGAAGTGCCCAATGGGCCCACCGACCGTTGTTAATAGAAAAATATCACTGCACACATATGTGCGATATATATATATATATATATATATATATATATATATATATATATATATATATATATATACACACACACACACACACACACATACAGATTATAACATGTACAGCCAACTGGAGGTCGTCTACTGTTCAGTGTCGATGCTGAGAACCAATCGAATTACACGACCAGTAACTGCATGTCACGGAAGTTATTGAGTATCCATTTGTTTTTCAATTACAATCAGAGAATTACAATGGAACTTTACTTTCACGAAAAATAAACCCAAAGCTATAGACATGGACATATAAACACATTTAATTTTTAATGTTTAAGATGATTGAAAAAGTAGACATAACCAGGGTAAAAAAAATAGACAAAAAAACGTCTTCACGACGATCATCTTGTGACCGTTATAGCAGGTTCAACCTGTGATTGTGGGTGAAAAATAGTGACCGATGGCCGTTATGGACAGATGACCGTTATGTACAGGTAAAATAAGGAAGGAAATCAATTGGGGAAATTGATAGTGGCCGTTATGTACAGGTGACCGTTAGACCAGGTTCGACTGTATATATATATAAATATAAATATATAAATAACTAGAGCTTGCTCGATAACCATTACTTCTC
>NC_054710.1:1737071-1772071 GCF_016097555.1 Gigantopelta aegis
TTTAATAGTTACAAGTAATACCAAAATTAGGTCTTATCACTTTAAAATTAATTACTTGAACTAAAGCAAAGAAATCAAAATGATTAACACAGAGCACAGAATGTAATGATTTTAACCTTACAGTTTTTTATAATTTGGAATATTGACTAATGTGCTCAATTGATTACTGTAACATGGTATAAAGTAGTTCACCGTGCATTTTAAATATAGAAAAATAAAGAAAAATCATTCGTAGAATACTCTTTTTCTTTTTTTTTTTCATTTAAGGACTGTCTGTTATTTCTTTTACGTTCATCGGGGTATGAACACAACCTCCGCAAACTGTGTCAATCGGCGATGCCGTTCTCACATAAGTTTGCGGATGATTTGTTTTTGTTCATACTCAGTTAAAGTTTGATTTGTTCAACGACACCACTAGAGCACATTGACTTATTAATCATTGGCTATTGGATGACAGCCATTTGGTCATTTTGACATAAAGTCTTAGAGAGGAATCCCGCTACATTTTTCCATTTGTAGCAAGAGATATTTTATATGCACCATCCCATCACAATGTCTATGAGTTCGGTTATGAAGTGGCAGGAAAATAAACATAACAGAGGAATAATGAAGAGATTCGGCCATTTGGTTGTCGACGATTGCCAAAGCATTACATAGAGTTTCCTCCAGCCTTCTCCTACATATCAATATCAATAAGGGGAAGGAAGGACATGTTTTATTTAACGACGCACTCAACACATTTTATGTAGATATATGGAGTCGGACATATGGTTAAGGACCACACAGATATTGAGAGAATAAGATGACAGCTGGGTGTGACTCGACCTACTTGCACATGCAGTACTGGTTGTGTAATCTCTTGCATCACTATTTATTTCCATGTTGTGTTGTATATAATCAATAAGATGACAGCTGGATGTGACTCGACCTACTTGCACATGCAGTACTGGTTGTGTAATCTCTTGCATCACTATTTATTTCCATGTTGTGTTGTATATAATCAATAAGATGACAGCTGGGTGTGACTCGACCTACTTGCACATGCAGTACTGGTTGTGTAATCTCTTGCATCACTATTTATTTCCATGTTGTATATAATGTTGTATATAATCAATAAGATGACAGCTGGGTGTGACTCGAGCTACTTGCACATGCAGTACTAGTTGTGTAATCTCTTGCATCACTATTTATTTCCATGTTGTGTTGTATATAATCAATAAGATGACAGCTGGGTGTGACTCGACCTACTTGCACATGCAGTACTAGTTGTGTAATCTCTTGCATCACTATTTATTTCCATGTTGTGTTGTATATAATCAATAAGATGACAGCTGGGTGTGACTCGACCTACTTGCACATGCAGTACTGGTTGTGTAATCTCTTGCATCACTATTTATTTCCATGTTGTGTTGTATATAATCAATAAGATGACAGCTGGGTGTGACTCGACCTACTTGCACATGCAGTACTGACAGCTGGGTGTGACTCGTTGTGTAATCTCTTGCATCACTATTTATTTCCATGTTCTGTTGTATATAATCAATAAGATGACAGCTGGGTGTGACTCGACCTACTTGCACATGCAGTACTAGTTGTGTAATCTCTTGCATCACTATTTATTTTCATGTTGTGTTGTATATAATCAATAAGATGACAGCTGGGTGTGACTCGACCTACTTGCACATGCAGTACTAGTTGTGTAATCTCTTGCATCACTATTTATTTCTCATGTTCTGTTGTATATAATCAATAAGATGACAGCTGGGTGTGACTCGACCTACTTGCACATGCAGTACTGGTTGTGTAATCTCTTGCATCACTATTTATTTCCATGTTGTGTTGTATATAATCAATAAGATGACAGCTGGGTGTGACTCGACCTACTTGCACATGCAGTACTGGTTGTGTAATCTCTTGCATCACTATTTATTTCCATGTTGTGTTGTATATAATCAATAAGATGACAGCTGGGTGTGACTCGACCTACTTGCACATGCAGTACTGGTTGTGTAATCTCTTGCATCACTATTTATTTCCATGTTGTGTTGTATATAATCAATAAGATGACAGCTGGGTGTGACTCGACCTACTTGCACATGCAGTACTGGTTGTGTAATCTCTTGCATCACTATTTATTTCCATGTTGTGTTGTATATAATCAATAAGATGACAGCTGGGTGTGACTCGACCTACTTGCACATGCAGTACTGGTTGTGTAATCTCTTGCATCACTATTTATTTCCATGTTCTGTTGTATATAATCAATAAGATGACAGCTGGGTGTGACTCGACCTACTTGCACATGCAGTACTGGTTGTGTAATCTCTTGCATCACTATTTATTTCCATGTTGTGTTGTATATAATCAATAAGATGACAGCTGGGTGTGACTCGACCTACTTGCACATGCAGTACTGGTTGTGTAATCTCTTGCATCACTATTTATTTCCATGTTGTGTTGTATATAATCAATAAGATGACAGCTGGGTTGTGACTCGACCTACTTGCACATGCAGTACTGTACTAGTTGTGTAATCTCTTGCATCACTATTTATTTCCATGTTGTGTTGTATATAATCAATAAGATGACAGCTGGGTGTGACTCGACCTACTTGCACATGCAGTACTGCAGGTTGTGTAATCTCTTGCATCACTATTTATTTCCATGTTCTGTTGTATATAATCAATAAGATGACAGCTGGGTGTGACTCGACCTACTTGCACATGCAGTACTAGTTGTGTAATCTCTTGCATCACTATTTATTTCCATGTTCTGTTGTATATAATCAATAAGATGACAGCTGGGTGTGACTCGACCTACTTGCACATGCAGTACTAGTTGTGTAATCTCTTGCATCACTATTTATTTCCATGTTCTGTTGTATATAATCAATAAGATGACAGCTGGGTGTGACTCGACCTACTTGCACATGCAGTACTGGTTGTGTAATCTCTTGCATCACTATTTATTTCCATGTTGTGTTGTATATAATCAATAAGATGACAGCTGGGTGTGACTCGACCTACTTGCACATGCAGTACTGGTTGTGTAATCTCTTGCATCACTATTTATTTCCATGTTGTGTTGTATATAATCAATAAGATGACAGCTGGGTGTGACTCGACCTACTTGCACATGCAGTACTGGTTGTGTAATCTCTTGCATCACTATTTATTTCCATGTTGTGTTGTATATAATCAATAAGATGACAGCTGGATGTGACTCGACCTACTTGCACATGCAGTACTGGTTGTGTAATCTCTTGCATCACTATTTATTTCCATGTTCTGTTGTATATAATCAATAAGATGACAGCTGGGTGTGACTCGACCTACTTGCACATGCAGTACTGGTTGTGTAATCTCTTGCATCACTATTTATTTCCATGTTCTGTTGTATATAATCAATAAGATGACAGCTGAAGAGGACGTGGAAAGAGGAGACGTGCGCCAGGGGCGACACAGGGGGAACCAAACCTGGCGGCTCAACCGCCAGCGGCGGTTCCATCTGTGTCGTCACCCCCTCCATCGAATCAGTAAGTTGTCAAACTTGTGCCCAGTTCCTTTCTTCTTTGTACAATAAAATATGTTTGCAATCAATCTACTCAGCGGAAGGAGACCAGATCGCCACAGGCAGACAAGTCGACGGACGCGACCAGCGGGACACTGGACAATGCCACGTACCAGTCACCACCGCGACTTTACCTACCACTCCCGTTGAGTCGGCAATGGATACAGTTGTTGCCGCGCCTGCTAAGCGGAAAGCCGTCACACCACCAGACGACCATCCTGCTAAGTCGAAGCCGCCTGCTCCAACAATCCCCCCGCCTGCTGAAGAGGAGGACGTAGACCCGTGGGAGTTGGCCTTGCGGAAACTCAAGAGACAATTCCAGGACTACGTCCAAGGGGATACAACAAAAACGAAGAAGTTGAGAGGCCGGTACAGCAACCAGAAATGGAAGCCACTGCCGGATGGGACTCACTACGAGCTGCACACCCTACGGTTCAACGACGCGACGGGACTTGTCGCCAGCAGATCTTCAGACAAGCGATTCTTCTACATCAGATGGACAGCCCAACTATCCACCGAATCGTCAAGACGATCTGCGGCGCCGGTTACAATATCGTCATCCAGGCTTGCTCGACAGGAAGCGCCTGATCCCGTCACTGACTGCTGGACCGGTCCTCAACTCTCCGTAGGCGCCAACCTCTCTTATGAAAGGCACCTCCTGATTTGGGCTTAGTTGGACTTAAAACATTTCGGCCGCAGTTCAAAGTTTTATGTTTATTTTTGTGTAAACAGTCCGACGCAGTTTATTTTGGCAGCCCGTCTAAATTGCTCAAATCACCTTAAAAGGTTTTCGGTCGAGCACTCTAATTTTATTGTTTGGACTTAAATTTTTGTAGCTCATTTTCCTTTCGATCTTTGACCAACTACTAAATTTGTATTCCAAATTCCGCCCACCTCAAGCTTACCCCCCTCCCCGGCCTGGATCATATAGATCGGACTTTAAACTCTTAGACCTTCGTTCCAAATTTTATGTCGAAATTACTTCTCTTTTTTAATATTATTAAATAGTCCGATCTTCTCTTCTCTCTCTTATTTATTTTTGGACTGTCCTTCAAAAATGCTCCAAATTATATAAATATTCGGTCGTGCAGTCAATTCATTTTATTTTTGGCTTTAATCCTACTAATTTCTTTTACTAATTGCTATTTTCAAAATTCTGTCCATTTTTAAGGACAAAAGAAAATGAAATATGTGTACTTCAAACTATATTGTTTGTACTTTTTATAGCAATACGAATTGAAGGTTAGTCATAGATTTACGTTTACTTGCAAAACTCGTCCCTTATGGAATGAATGAATGAATGTGTAATGACTCCCCAGCACACAGAGACACATCGGCTATTGGGTTTCAAAAGGTAAGTCCATGGAAATATTATTTATACAGTTATGTAAAATCCGCCGTGTAAACGAGAATGCTCAGTAACTTGTGTAGCTTGTACCTAATCCATTTGTTGTTTTTAAAAAGCTATACAATCTGTTTCAATCAGTCAATCAATCAAATCAAATCAAAACTAGGTCGACGGTGTTTTGTGAAACTGGGCCCTGTTTTGCACGGACATGTATGCATGTATATTGATATTTATACTCCATACTATAATAAGTCAAGATTAAAAAACAATTTTTTTTTTTTATTATGTTACTCAGTTTATTATCCGCAGGAAACAAAACTGGGAGTTACCTGCGCATTTGCACGGGTATGCTTCCGAATGATTGTCCTATTTCATGCAACCGGAAACCCAGCTCTGTTTGCACCACCATGGCGACGTCTGCTTGTATCGCTTCGATCCTCCAGCCCTGACGGCGAAGTAGTAAACATAGGCAGTCGATCGACAGTGAGGTAGGTACCAACGGCACTTTTTCTTCATGTTGGAGAGGAAGTCACGATCGCAGGTTTTCCGACTCGTACCTCTAGACTTGCCCTGCAATGGACAGTAAGGTTTATGTTTGTTTAACGACACTGCTAGAGCACGTAGTCCGAAGGGACGTAGAATGTGTGGTTCGTTATACGTTCGAACATTGTTAAGTACCCTATATATAACTGGTATTCAAAACTTGTGGCACCATGTTTCAACTGTTTCTCAACCGAAATAGTCTTAAAGTAATTTCTTTTATACTGGTAAATATAATTATTTGGTTGTAATGTTTTTTATAGGTAGATAGCTGAACGTATAAACGTTGTGTTACAAAGCAACAGTTAATATATATGTTTGGAGACAACCGCTATTATTGCAAATTTAACATATCACCTTTAATTATATCGACTATTGGATGTCAACCACACCCCTACCACAGATTCCGTGCTGTCTTGGCCCATCAATCACATACCTTAACTTTCTAACAATCACACGCTCTTACTTTGGTTGATATTTTCTGTAAACTAGAATTATATAATGTGAACAGGGTGGAGAGGCAAATAGTACATTTGTTTCACTTTTCCTCATATCGCAGGTACTCATATTTGCATTTCTGTACTTGCCTTGACATCACTAGAGAACATTGCATAATTAATCTTTGGCTATTGGATGTCAACAGCTTCCCCCATCTTAGCTACAACGCTCTGCAGGTCTTGGCCTATAAATCACAGCCCTTGAGCGTTTTCTTTTCCACCCTGTATACATATATGTATAGAGAATAATACATGAGTGGTCGTTGCAGGGTATATACTTGTTTTTCGTTTTTCACTGGCCAATCCGGCCACTCCCAGTAACACTTTGACTCGCCCGTAGGCACGTGCAGAAAGACTGAACAAACAACAACTCGTCTGTTGACAGGCCACTCACGATGTTGTTGTGAGTGACCTGTCAAGAGTTCAGTTAACTTGGAGTTCCCACGTCGTTCGCAGTGACGATAGTGTGTTTGATATAGTAAACTCGGTATATTCCGTAAGAAACGACAACGTTCCAACACAATGTAACTTCGGAAAACCTCAGGCTCGTAAACAAAATCTTTCTACGAAACATAGTAAAGCGGAATGTGACGAGTTGTTCCGTTTGTAACTAAATGGAAATTAAAGGCGGACATGGCCGAAGCGTTCCGATTGAACCTACGAATACATTTACGTGGCCGAGGTTTTCCGAATACATAATCAAAACAGGCCGAGGCATTCTGAATTGTTTCAAACTGATCAATAGACTGCGACGTAGTCGCTATAATGTCCTATATGGGTTTGGTTGCGCAGATACTAATAGGAAACCAGTTGAAAACAATAAATATAAAATAACTTTCCGATCTCTTACAAACATTAGCTATTTGCTGATGATGATAACTAGTTTAACGTGCCCATATACCACTAGGGTTTCGAACACGCCCATCCCGAGTCCGACCTCCGATAAGATCGGTGGCCTGACTCGGGATGTGGGGGGGGGGGGGGGGGGGGGGGGGGGGGGGGGGGGTGTTAGTGTTGAAAATGGGCAGAATTTTGAAAATAGCAATTAGTAAAAAGGTTAATAGAATAATTTAAAAAATAATAATAACAATAAAAAAAAATTACAAGCCAAAAAAAAAAAGAATTGACTGCTCGGCCGAATATTTATCTAATTTGGAGCATTTTAGAAGGACAGTCCAAAAATAAATAAGAGAAAGAAGAGAGGATCGGACTATTTAATAATATTTAAAAAAAAAAGTAATTTCGACATAAAATTTTGAACAAAGGTCTAAATGTTTAAAGTCCAATCTATATGTCCACGTGAGTGGCCTCGTTAAGGCCGTTAGGGTGTGGAGGTTGGCCTACGGCGAACTGATGAGCGGAGAACCGGCAAAGGCGGGGATGAAGTGCTTCCATCTCTGGTCGGCGAGGATGGTTATAACACTCCGGTAGTCGTTGCCGAAAAGGGCCTTGACGATCCTGTGGATGGCGTGGCTATCCATCTCTCTAACTAGGACCGCTTGTCGGTAGACTCCTTCTCGGCGCTGAGTTAGTACCAACCCCGTCTTGCCGGCTGTAGACTTGATGGTGTGTAGCTCGTAAGCGCTTCCATCAGGCAGTTTTTTCAGCTCTGGTTCCACTAGTCCGCCCATCAGTGATGCCGGATCCGAGGTGTCCCCCTGCACGAACTTCAGGAAGCCGGACCTGATTTTCCCGATCTGAACTTTCCAGACGGCTTCCGAGTCGGAGGGGGACTGTGCCTGTGAAGGTGGAGGTCTTGCCTTGTCAGGCTGGTCGCTCGGCTGAGCGACGGCCTTCCTCTTCGCAACGGCTCCTGCCCGGACCGCCGCCTTCCGAACTGGCAAGACTGGTGACAGTGGCCAGTTACGTGTAGGCAGTGGCGTAGAGGGAGATGGAGGTCCGTCTGCGGGCGTCTCGCACATCGGCGCGTTGAGAGCATCCCTCGGTGTTGACGGCGGGTCCGGATGAGCTGGTCCTTTCGTCTTGGGCCGAGCCGGGGGCGGCGACGCAGAAGGGACCGCCGCTGGCGGTTGAGCCGCCAGTTTTGTTCCCCCCTGAGCCGCTCCTGGCGCACGTTTCTTCTTCCTCCGTCCTCTTCCCTTCCTCTTCTGCGAATCCGAGTCGCCGTAAACCAAAGTCACGGTTGCCCGTGACCCGGTGTACGCGACGCGAAACTCCAGCAGTGATCCAAAGCTTGCAATCAATCCCCCCAGGTGGGGTGGCAAGTCGAGAGCACAGGCGACAGCGTGCAGCTTCATCGAGAGTTAGCTTGGAAGTGCTAGCTATTTGCATTTTGAAACATAATACAATATGCGGTAATTTTCGGTCGCCAGGTGGGCGACACGTGACTTGACATGGGCAATCGGGAAACCGTAAAGTGCACACCTCGTCGTTAGATACCATTTATCTTACAACGTGTTGTTTTAAAATGTATCTAACGAGCAAAACGAGTTTGACACGTTTTAATCAACGAGTTGTGAAATAAATCTAACGGACACGAATGTATTATTCTATTTCTTACATATCCTAAAATAAACCAGGTTTTAAGCTAATTTTAACATCTTTTTTTACTAAAAGTTATTTATAGCCCTTTCACTTGTAGTCACAGACAAATGATTGTCACAGTGCAATTGATTTCGATCGTTCTGCTTTTTCATTGGATGTATGACATTGGTGACCTGTTCGTCACCTAGGATTAGCCAGTCGTATGTCTTGAAATTGTTAACACACATACATGTGAAAACTAGATGTCCTGAAATAAAATTCATCTCCGCCTTAAAATTTACTACCAATATTTTTTTATTCGGAATTATTTAAGTGGCTAGAGCACCTTTACCCCCCCCCCCCCCCCACCCCTCCACTTCCCAGACGTGCCTGATGTCACTTCAATACGATGTGGTGTTAAAATATGTATACACAACTAACACATAAGTTACACCCAACGTGTCTGCTAGTATGTTACAAATAAAATACTCACACAATTGTAACAAACGTCGTGTCTGTTACAAGCGCCTGTGAATCGTTTCTTGTAGAAAAAGGGGAGATTACCGGGGATACTACATCCGTTTACTGTGTAGCGCTTGCATGTATCACCGGCTACTTCCGGTATGACTACAGTCAGACAGACGACCAGAATACACAGCGTTTCTTTCAACATGGTTTTCTTCTGTCCTGAAACAGTTAATGATAAAAAATATATAATATATATGTAGTAGTTATACACGCTTAAGGTCTCCTCGAGCACTAGTGAACTCGGGCACGGGCAAATGACCGTTTTCTAAGTAGGATACTAAGTTTTTTTTATAAAAATGGTTCTACTGTATGCCAAATACCTTTTATGAAACTCGGCGTTCGATGAAAAACAGTCTAGGCCACACGACCTTCACACGAAACTACGGGAGATAACTCTCATGTCATGCATTCGGCAATTATCGCTTAGCAAATAAACTAGCAAAGTTGCTTTATGAATGTTCGATACCAATGGATACATCCAAGATGCTTCGAAACGTCGGTAACCAGCTTATTACTTAAGTAATCTGCACTTCTTCGCTGAGAAAATTGCAATCATTAAAGGGATACTTACGTCTTCCGTAAGTTTGCTTTGTGGAATGGTTGTAAAGTTTACGGTGCCAGTTGTAAAATTAGCCTTAAGTCACTGCAATTAACGTCAGCTACGATTCTTTTGTGGAACGAGGCCCAGGGCCATGCCTTACGAAGCCACGTTTGCTACTAAAAAATGATCGATTTTACGCTACGGATTTTAAACTGTACAACCTTCTGACAAAGTAATATTAGTGCGATTGTAAACCCAAACTTAGCTACTACGATCGCGATCTTAACTAAAGTTAAAATGTTAGGTCAACGACAGTCAATCTTCGCTGTCTTGTTTTAGCTTCGCACACAGTCAATATAACATATCCAACGGTAACTTTTATATGATATATTTTACAAGTGTTACTGTTTATATTTTTCATCATTTATTTATAATTATAAAAAATAAAAACATACCGAAAGTAAACTGCTTTGTCTGCTCTCGAAATTATTTTGACAGGGGTCAAGGTTAGTAGGGGTCAAGGTTAGTAAAGTCTAGATTTTATTTTAAGGTGGCGTGGAATTGTAATGATAGGCCTATAGCTAATTTTGAATTTGAATGACGTCAGTATTCCAATGACTTCACTTTCCATCTTCTTTCAATTTTACAATATGCTAGGTACATGACGTTTCCATTTTAATAACGCTGATAAAATCCTAATGCAAAATTCCTGTTGAAATTGTTTTGTTTCATACCTGTCAACTGTCACGCATTTGGCGTGAGTCTCACACATTTGTAAGAATGATCACGCTCCCACGCAACGCTACTACAATCTCACGCTTTCTAAAAAATAAAACTAATAATTACTAAAACCTGCACTCGCTCGATTTTTAGATATCTCCATTTTGGGCTTTAATAAAGAAACAAAACCCCTGTTTCACCCAGGGTGATTAGCCCCATGGATCCCTTGATCAGGGCTTGGGACCTGGACCTGACCAAGAGCCTGCAGTCCCTGGACCTGACCAAGAGCCTGCAGTCCCTGGACCGGACCAAGAGCCTGCAATCCCTGGACCCTGATTTTAATTTTCTCACGCCAAAGAACAACAGACAAATATAGTATAGCCTCTATATATTTTCATAAACGTTAACTGGATTTTAATTACACCTTGAATTTCAATTTCATTATCTTTTTAATCGAAACTGATGTAAATGGAAAATGAATATTGTAATAGCATGTGAAGTCAGAAACCTAGCCTATAGCCCATCCCATCCTCCTACAAAAATCATTTTATAAATATTTTCAGTTTTGTTTGACCTGAGAAGAAAAGTAAAAGCGTTTTCAAAATAATAATAATAGTATTTTTTTTTTTTTTTGTGTGTGTGCAATTTAGAAATGAATCTGCTCAGAAATAAATGACCAGTAGTACATTTCGTAGTATAAAAAAGCGTTCCCTATGGGACGGACCGAGAATAATACATGAGTGGCCGTTAGATACCATTTATCTCACAAAAGAGTTGTTTTAAAATGTACGTAGCCAGCGAAACCAAATTTGATACGTTTTTAATCAACGAGTTGTGAGATAAATGGTATCTAACGGACACGAATGTATTATTCTATTTCTTACATGTCCTACCCCCCCCCCCCCCCCCCCCCAGGTTTTAAGCTAGTTTTAAAAAACAAATTCGACTAAAAGTTATTCACAGCTGTTGCACTTGTAGCTTACTTACACGTCACAGACACATGGTTGCTGGGTTTTTTTTAATTTATTGCACGTATGACATTGGTGACGTGGTCATCACCTGGGAGCAGCCAATCGTGTGTCTTGAAATTGTTAACACACGTACCTGTATAAACTGTGTGTTATCAAAAATATCGCATGGTGTTCTCACCAACGGGTGTGTACGAAAGGTATTTAACAATAAGCTGAAATCAACAACAAGCTGTTAACATGAAGCTGAAATTAACAACAGCCACAACATCTCGAAAACTAAGTATGTTTTTAAAAGAAGGAAGGAAATGTTTTATTTAACGACGAACTCGACACATTTTATTTACGGTTATATGGCGTAGTAGTGTTTAAAAACTAGGGTCTGTCGCTTTAACTAAATTTAGTGTCCGTTTTCACGGGCTGAATCTAAAGGTGCCTTTAAAGGGACATTCCCGAGTCTGCTGCATTGTAAGATGTTTCCGACTAATAAAATAGTTCTACGATTAAACTTACATATTAAAGGGACATTCCCGAGTCTTCTGCATTGTAAGATGTTTCCGACTAATGAAATAGTTCTACGATTAAACTTACATATTAAAGGGACATTCCCGAGTCTTCTGCATTGTAAGATGTTTCCGATTAATGAAATAGTTCTACGATTAAACTTACATATTAAAGGGACATTCCCGAGTCTGCTGCATTGTAAGATGTTTCCGACTAATAAAATAGTTCTACGATTAAACTTACATATTAAAGTGACATTCCCGAGTCTGCTGCATTGTAAGATGTTTCCGACTAATAAAATAGTTCTACGATTAAACTTACATATTAAAGGGACATTCCCGAGTCTGCTGCATTGTAAGATGTTTCCGACTAATAAAATAGTTCTACGATTAAACTTACATATTAAAGTGACATTCCCGAGTCTGCTGCATTGTAAGATGTTTCCGACTAATAAAATAGTTCTACGATTAAACTTACATATTAAAGTGACATTCCCGAGTCTGCTGCATTGTAAGATGTTTCCGACTAATAAAATAGTTCTACGATTAAACTTACATATTAAAGGGACATTCCCGAGTCTGCTGCATTGTAAGATGTTTCCGACTAATAAAATAGTTCTACGATTAAACTTACATATTAAAGTGACATTCCCGAGTCTGCTGCATTGTAAGATGTTTCCGACTAATAAAATAGTTCTACGATTAAACTTACATATTAAAGGGACATTCCCGAGTCTTCTGCATTGTAAGATGTTTCCGACTAATGAAATAGTTCTACGATTAAACTTACATATTAAAGGGACATTCCCGAGTTTGCTGCATTGTAAGATGTTTCCGACTAATAAAATATTTCTACGATTAAACTTACATATTAAAGGGACATTCCCGAGTCTTCTGCATTGTAAGATGTTTCCGATTAATGAAATAGTTCTACGATTAAACTTACATATTAAAGGGACATTCCCGAGTTTGCTGCATTGTAAGATGTTTCCGACTAATAAAATAATTCTACGATTAAACTTACATATTAAATATATTTTCTTGTTTAGAATATCAGTGTCTGAATATTCAATGTGTTTCTGGTCGTCTTAATATTTGTAAAAAGCCGAAACTGCATTTTGTCTTCAAATAATTTCGTACGTACGAAAAAATCTTTCTTAGGAAATAAAATGAAATTTAACCTAATACAAATATTAGAACGATCTGAAACACGTTTAATATATAGCCACTAATATTTTATGCAGAAAAATATATTTGATATGTAATTACAGTCGTCAAAAAGTCTCTGTTAGTCGATAACATCTTAAAAATTGCAGCAAACTCAGGAATGTCCCTTTAACTTTTGTATCATTTTCAAAGGCGGAGACCCTAGTCTCAGCCCGTGAACATGCACACTAAATTGAGTTAATCTACAAACCTGTAACATGTCTGGATAAGGTTATATTAGAGACAAGCTAAAGTATGTAATGTTTAATGGAAATATACCGTCTAAATATAACTAGAGCTTGTCTCAATAACCGTTATTTCTCAGACGAACGAGCGTTTTCAGAGTTATTAAACTTCCATTTCGGGGTATTACAACAAACCTGGAAGACCATAACCACTTGAGGTGTACGAAAATGAATATTCTAAATAATATAATGTAAGTACGTCTAATGTAAATTAACAAAATCGGCTTTAAAAGTGAAAAATAAGTCGTAGTGTTTATAAACTAGGACCTGTTGCTTTAACTGTAACTGTGGACCTTACCTTGAACCCGTGCTACCTGTCAGTGTGTCCGGTATCGTGTGGAATCTACTATGAAACCAAATCTCTGTTTAAGTGCTTATATCCTATGAATGTTCAAGCACGCCTACCCGTTACATATCTCGCTCGTGTGGAAAAGGCACACGCTGCGAAAAAACAATTACATGTCCATCGTGTATTTCAGATTCTAGCCAATCAGAATGAAAAACAAACAGCCTCACTGACGCCACCAACATCTACAGGTGTGTCAAGCAGGTGAGAAATGTCAACGGTTAATTGCAGCTTGAGTTAGGGCGGATCCAGACGTTTATGGACAGGAGGGTCCGAGGCCTCGTATTATATATAGTAGGTACGTGAACACTGTAACTCAAGATAATAGTTTTGCGAACAACAAAGTATTGTTAAAACCTTGAATGATTAAATAATGATCGTTATATTTTATTCGCGCGATACTGTTGTGACTTTGCTATTACAAGTAAATGTACAATATATAAATACATTATTTTATTGCAGTATTACCATACTTTGTACTTGGACTATTTCTGTCGTGTATCAAAGACCGTGGTTTGTGCTATCCTGTCTGTGGGATGTTGCATATAAAATACCATTTTCTACTAATGAAAAAGAAATATTGCGGTTTCCTCTCTAAGAGTAACTGTCAAAATGACTACATGTTGGATATCCAATAACCTCAAGTGGTGTCGTTAAAGAAAACAAAGTTTAAATTTACTGCTACAAGAAAACAGTGAAATACAAAACACATTATTCTTTAACTTATCTTCGTGCTTTTATCCAATTAAGGTTCAAGCACGCTGTCCTAAGCACACACCTTGGCTATCTGGATTGACCGTCCAGGACAGTGGGTTAGTTGTTAGCTATTAGTGGTTAGTTGTTAGCTATTAGTGGTTAGTTGTTAGCTATTAGTGGTTAGTGAGACAGAAGAGGGTGTAGTGGTATTGCATCTGCCCACCGAGGCGTTAAAACTCGCTCTGGGTGGGAGCCGGTACCGGGCTGCGAACCCTGTACCTACCAGTCTTATGTCATATGGCTTATCCACGACTGGGTGTAGCTCGAGTCACCTCTAGCCCTCCACTTATTGATATTGATATGTAGGGGAAGGCTGGAGGAAACATTGTGTAATGTTTTGGCAGTCATCGACCACCAAATGGTCGCAAGAAGTTCGAGTCACCTCTAGCCCTCCACTTATTGATATTGATATGTAGGGGAAGGCTAGATGAAACATTGTGTTATGCTTTGGCAGTCATCGACCACCAAATGGTCGCAAGAAGTTCGAGTCACCTACAGCCCTCCCCTTAGTGGTATTGATATGTAGGGGATGTCTAGAGCAAACTCTATGTAATGTTTTGGCAATCGTCGAGAACCAAATGGTCGCAAGTGTATATAAAGATTAAATACACCAACAGTACTGTTGTCCAAACGGCGTATAAAACGTATTGCTCGCTCATGCATTTATATAAATAAATAACCGGTGGCCGCTGCAATCTATTATTATTTCTCCCTCTCCCTCTCCCTCTCCCTGTCCCTCTCTCTCTCTCTCTCTCTCTCTCTCTCTCTCTCTCTCTCTCTCTCTCTCTCTCTCTCTCTCTCTCTCTCTCTCTCTCTCTCTGTCCCTCTCTCTCTCTCTCTCTCCTCTCTCTCTCTCTCTCTCTCTCTCTCTCTCTCTCTCTCTCTCTCTCTCTCTCTCTCTCTCTCTCTCCTGATATGTTATAACCCTGCAATCGTTTCATTGTGACCTTGACATACACTATGTTTATAATATTAACTATCTCTTTGAACATCATAGATTATTCGCTTGGACCTTCATCTATGTAAAAGTACGAAATTAAATAATTGTAATCCCCGATGTAGGTCATTCAGATAATTATAATTACCGAAGTAGAGAATTTAAATATATTTGTTTGACGTCATATGAAAGACGTCTACGTAATCATGATACCTGTAGCCTATTACATTATATTTAGGTCGAACGTTCTGGGGGAAATGTGGAAAATATAGTTGTTTGTCGGATACCCTTTACAACCCCCTCTACCACCACGGCCGTTTTGTTGTCGCTCCTGAGTTCACCATGTTTGTTTTAGGTTAAACGGTAAGTGTCGTATTCGTGTTAATGATGTACGACCAGCTGCCTTGACACTTCATAAAAAGATCACCCCACGGCAGATGTCTGTACATCCGTGTTCAGCGTGTTCGACTACTTTCATTCCGTGTGTCCTGTTTCCTTCCTTATTATTAGATGTTATTATTATTATTATTATTATTATTTATTTATTTATTTATTTATGTTTGTGTCACCTTCGGGACAAGACGTAGCCCAGTAGTAAAGAGCTCGCCTGATGTGCGGTCGGTCTAGGATCGATCCCCGTTGGTGGGCCAATTTGGGCTATGTCTCGCTCCAGCCAGTGCACCACGACTGGTATATCAAAGGCTGTGGTTTGTGTTATCCCGTCTGTGGGTTGTTGCATATAAAAGATCCTTTTCTACTAATGGAAAAAATATATATTGCGGTTTCCTCTCTAAGAATATATGTCGAAATAAAGTAAAGTTTGTTTTATTTAACGACGCCACTAGAGCACATTGATTTTTTATCTTATCATCGGCTATTGGATGTCAAACATATGGTCATTCTGACACTGTTTTTTAGAGGAAACCCGCTGTCGCCACATAGGCTACGCTTTTACGACAGGCAGCAAGGGATCTTTTATTTGCGCTTCCCACAGGCAGGATAGCACAAACCATGGCCTTTGTTGAACCAGTTATGGATCACTGGTCGGTGCAAGTGGTTTACACCTACCCATTGAGCCTTGGAGTCGGTATTTGGATTAAAAATCCCATGCCTCGACTGGGATCCGAACCCAGTACCTACCAGCCTGTAGACCGATGATAAGATAAAAAAAATCAATGTGCTCGTACTTTCGTACGTACAAATGAAATTTAACCTAGTACAAATATTAGAACAATCAGAAGCACGTTTAATATACAACCTCTAATATTGTATGCAGATATATGTATTTGATATGTAATTATCTTAAAACTTTCAGCAAACTCAAGACTGTCCCTTTAATTACATGAAAACAAATAAAACCAATGCATTAATATAAACAATAATTATATACAAACTCAAGACTGTCCCTTTAGTTACATGAACACAAATAAAACCAATGCATTAATATAAACAATAATTATATACAAACTCAAGACTGTCCTTTAGTTACATGAACACAAATAAAACCAATGCATTAATATAAACAATAATTATATACAAACTCAAGACTGTCCCTTTAGTTACATGAACACAAATAAAACCAATGCATTAATATAAACAATAATTATATACAAACTCAAGACTGTCCCTTTAATTACATGAACACAAATAAAACCAATGCATTAATATAAACAATAATTATATACAAACTCAAGACTGTCCCTTTAATTACATAAAACCAATGCATTAATATAAACAATAATTATATACAATTATCCCCAAGTCAATATTATTGCATTTACAATTGCCAAAATTGTAAAGTATATTAGCTGTGGGCAATGGATATATGATAACAGTGAATTAATTGGGCAAATATTACAACCAGTAGTTCAGTATTACAGTAGGTTTTATGACCACCAAAGATCTTGAAGGATGATTGGGGTCAGAAGTGAAAGTTGAAAGTTGACTTTTTTTATCAGTAAATCGCAAATTCAAACAATAAAAATTACTAAAAACAAAACAATAACTGTATGATCAACAGAAAGAAAACGATTGACAGAAATAATGTTCCACGGTGATTAATGGACCTTCCTGGTAATTGTTAATGACACCCCAATCATGTGTACGGGGCAACTCATTGATGCATTGATGCATGTGCAAACTATGGAATGTGTTTCGATGTGTTGATAAACAGACCTAAACGTTCTTTACTAGGATGTCTGTGGTCAAAACGTATGTTCGGTTTAATAGTTGATATTAACATTAATATTCCATGTTACCCTGTATATGTATATAAAAGAAAAAAAGAAATGTTTTATTTAACGACGCACTCAACACATTTTATTTACGGTTATATGGCGTCAGACATATGGTTAAGGACCACACAGATTCTAAGAGGAAACCCGCTGTCGCCACTACATGGGCTACTCTTCCGATTAGCAGCAAGGGATCTTTTATTTGCGCTTCCCACAGGCAGGATAGCACAAACCATGGCCTTTGTTGAACCAGTTATGGATCACTGGTCGGTGCAAGTGGTTTACACCTACCCATTGAGCCTTGCGGAGCACTCACTCAGGGTTTGGAGTCGGTATCTGGATTAAAAATCTCATGCCTCGACTGGGATCCGAACCCAGTACCTACCAGCCTGTAGACCGATGGCCTGCCACGACGCCACCGAGGCCGATCTGTATATGTATATGTATATATGTGTATGTATGTATGTATGTATGTATATATGTATGTATATATATATATATATATATATATATATATATATATATATATAATACATACACCGAAGCGCGGTCGGTCTGGGATCGATCCCTGTCGGTGTGCCCATTGAACTATTTCTCGTTCCAGCCAGTGCACCACGAGTGCTATATCAAAGGTCGTGGTGTGTGTTATCCTGTCTGTGGGATGGTGCATATAAAAAACAAAAAACATTGCTAATAATGGAAAGATGTAGTGGTTTTCCGCTCTAAGATTATATATCAAAATTACCAAATGTTTGACATCCAATAGCCGATGATTAATAAATCAATGTGCTCTTGTGGTGTCGTTAAACAGATCGCTGTCGCTGAACACACTTCACAACGCCCACAACTACCACGGACGCTTTGTTCACGCTCCTGGGTGCAACAATGGTTTTGTGTTACACGGTCAACGTGGATTTTTCGTGTTAATGATATACGTCCAGCTGCCTTGACACGTTATAAAAAGATCACCCCACGGCAGATGTTCCTACATCCCTGTTCGACTACTTTCATTCCGTTTGTCCTGTTTCTTTTTTTCTTTTTTTCTTTTTTTTTCTTTTTGGTCACCTTCGGAGCGAACGTAACTCAGTAGTAAAGAGCTCGCCTGATATGCGGTCGGTCTAGGATCGATCCCCGTCGATGGGCCTATTTGCGGCCTGTCTCTAGGATGGTGCATATCTCTGAGACTATATGTCAGAATTGACAAATATTTCACATCCACTAGCCGATGATTAGTTAATCAGTGTTCTCTAGTGGTGTCGTTAAACAAAACGTTGTTGTTTTTTCATTTCGTTTGTCCTATTTTCGTTTGTTTTTTTCTCTTTTATTTTTTTTTCTTGTTACCATCATACCAGACCGGGACGTAGCCCAGTAGTAAAGAGCGTTCCTGGTGTGCGGCCGGTCTAGGATCGATTCCCGTAGGTGGGCCTAGTTTTGGGCTATTTCTCGCTCCAGCCAGTGCACCACGACTGGTATATCAAAGGTCGTGATGTGTGCGATCCTGCCTGTGGATATAAAAGATACATTGCTACTAATAGCCGATGATTAATAAATCAACGTGCTCTAGTGTTGTCGTTAAACAAAACAAACTTCATTTTACTCATTTGCAAAGTTCTTGTTGTGTTTCAACAAAAGTAACAGGCCCGTATGAACCGGATGAATTCTGGTAGCAGCCGGAGCACACATACACACGCACACACTTCACATATCGTTACTACGGGTCTGAGTCGGATCATATTTTCAGCAAGACCAAACGAAACACAACTTTTAATTTCCGGAGACCCTAGCTAGAAAAAAAGGGATTGACTCAAAAAATAACGCCTAACTGACTTTCAAATAAACTTACTTAAAGGGAGATAGGTCAACCCTAGTTTTTAAACACTACAGCATATTTGTCACTATTAGAGCCGTTTATGATCACTGAAATCAAACATTACTTATGTTTTATTCTTTAGATTATCCATTTCCGTACAACCGAAGTGTTTCTGGTTATCCTGCTGTTCCTAATACCACAGAATGCATGTTGTTCATATTTTTAAAACGCACGTGCATCTAAGAAGTAACAGTTATGGAGTCGCGTTTTAGTCTATTTTTAAGGGTATTTCAACGTCACAGACTCTTGTTTCACTCTGTTGTATCCAAATGTGTTACATGATTGTCAATTAACTAAACTTAGTGTCCATTTTTACTGATTGAAACTAGAGTCTAGATGAAAATTATGGCTTAGTGTTTAAAAACTAGAGTGTGTCCCTTTAAGTTTTGTCTTTTTAAACTGAACCCATCATTCAATAAACGGAGGGGGGGGGGGGGGGGATTTACCTCAGTCGGCTAGGTGCTCGCTTGAGGTGTTGTGTCGCAGGATCTAACCACCTCGGTGGAATCATTCAACTGATGAGGGGTTTTATCGTTCCAGCCAGTGCACCACAACTGGTCAAAGGTTGTGATGTGTGTTTTCCTGTCTGTGGGAAAGTGCATATAAAAGATCCCTTGCTGCTAATGAAAATGTAGCGGGTTTCCTCTGATGACTATATGTAAGAATTACCCAATGTGTGACATCCAATAGCCGATGATTAGTAAATCAATGTGCTCTAGTGGTGTCGTTTAACAAGACACTTTTTTCAACAAACGAAACAATTTCCTTTTTTATTGCTTTTTGTTTGTTTAATGACACCACTAGAGCGTATTGATTAATTAATCATTGATAGTGAACAGTTTCTTCACAGGAAAACGCTACATTTTTCCAGTAGCAGCAAATAATATATTATATGTATTTCCCCACGTATAGGACAGCACATACCACGGCATTTGATATACCAGTAGTGGAGTGCTGGTTGGGACGGTGGAAAGCATTCCAGGCACACTGATGTAGCAAGACGGGTGAGGGAGACACGGCCTCATGGTCAAAACAGTTTTTCTTTCCACCTTATCATTATATATACTGCATGGCTGTCGTAACAACATTTACCGGCGTCAGGTTTTGTTTTAGTGAATGTCACCAACACTGGACAGCCAGGAATTTGTAAGGGAGGGGGGGGGGGGGGGACATTGGCATTGTGGAGGGGCCACCCACATTATGAGTCATGTTACTGAGCAACAGAAAAATATGAAAGTGGGATTGGGGCGGCGGAAGTGCCCCCCCCCCCCCCCCCCCACACACACACACTGGCTACACTATAAAATAAAATGGCAGCACCCCAGTGCTTAGGCGACGATGGGGAAAAAAACCGGAAGTTTGCATCGGATGTACAGGGAAATCCCAGGTTTACCAGCTAAATATAGTCTTGCTTGCGACATCCCAGATGATACACAGAGCAATTTTGGTATCGTGGTCGCAAACCTTCGGACTTGTCATAACTTTTGTTTAACTTGCGCACGGCTGTGAACACGCAGTTGATAGGACAGCTTTGGAAACAAAGCGGAAGTTTGTACAGGGAAATCCCGGGGATTATCTGCCGTAGCTAAATGTAGTCTGGCATGTGCCATCACTGTTGTCATAACCTTTGTTATATGCGCATGGTTGTAACAACGCAGTGGATAGTACAGCTTTTGGCTGTCGCAGCTTATAACCAATGCTCATTAAACCGGGCCCTGTTCACGTTCTTATGTTAGCCGAGTTGTCTGGGAGTTGTCTATGGCTGATGTATTTTCCAGTAAAGGATATCCCGAGGAGTGGCTGTCCTCCTATAGACGAGACACTAGACAGAGATTGACTATTTTTCCAAATGCCCATTCCACTGCATTGTACAGAGATCCGGCCTGGATCGTTGATTACAGTTGTGGAGTTCAGGGCCGGGACGGAGTCCTGTAGTAAAGCACTCGTCTGATGCGTGGTCGGCCTAGGATCGATTCCCGTCAGTGGGTCCATCGGGTTATCAGTGTGCTTAAGTGATGTCGTTAAACAAAGCGATTTTCTTCTTTTTCCTAAAACAAAACAAAGTTTAACTTTACAACTTTTAACATGTACTGTAGATTCTATACTTAACCGTCTATTGGATGTCAAACATTTGGTAGTTGTGACATAGTCTTAGAAAGGAAACCCGCTACATTGTTCCGTTAGAACAAGATATATTTTATATGCCCCATCCCACAGAAGGGATATACCGCGGCCTTTGATATGCCAGTCGTGGTGCACTGGATGGATCGAGAAATAGGCCAATGCGGCCACTGACGGGGATCTATCCTACCACTGAGCTACGTCCCGCCCTTTATTTTTTGTTTTCCCTTATACTGCTAGGACAGTGTATACAGACACGTAGGAAAGACATCTGGAGTGGTGTTGCGGGGGGGGGGGGGGGGGGGGATTTATTGGCGTGCCACAGTCTATGTTTGGTGGATGGTACACAAACCACATTCATAGAGAGTAGGACAAGAAAAACGTACATTTTCAACCTTCAGTTGGGAAGGGTGGATAAAGGTCACCTCGCCCGCCCCCTCTCCACCCACCGCCTCCTGTTCCTACTGGCCAGGTATAGGCTGCTATCTGTTGGAGTAAACAGTACAACAGAACCACTTCTGTTTGTTTAGGCCAGTATTTTTTTTATTATTCGGTTTACGA
Source organism: Gigantopelta aegis (assembly GCF_016097555.1). Taxonomy (NCBI): domain Eukaryota; kingdom Metazoa; phylum Mollusca; class Gastropoda; order Neomphalida; family Peltospiridae; genus Gigantopelta; species Gigantopelta aegis. Next base: position 1,759,047 of record NC_054710.1, read on the forward strand.
ACCCGCCGACGTAGATTTTGCTCAAATAAATTTAAAAAGTCGTATTTTTCACTTTTATTTTTTATTTGTTTTGCCGCCGACTTCCACAAATAGCTCTTTTTTTTTCTTCTTTTTTTTTTTTTTTTTTTTTTTCTTCCTCCTACTTTTATGCACAAAAGTTCTTGTTCGTAAACCTAAAAATTAAATGGCCTTAGTTATCTTATCTAAAGTGCACACAACTTGAACTTTTCAATTTTCCCGAGGGTAAACCCCTTTCCCCGAGACGTGTTCACGGGCACTATCATCCCCTGTCGCTCGCTAGCCTGACTTTGTGTGCCTCAATATGAACGACACCACTAGAGCACATGAACTTTTTAATCATCGCTTATTGAATGTCACAAATTTAGTAATTTTGACGTATAATCCTATTTATAGTTTGTTTTGTTTAATAACACTACTAGAGCACACTGATTTCTTAATCATCGGCTACTGGATGTCAAACATTTGGTAATTTTGACATATAGTCTTATTTAAAGTTTGCTTTGTTTAATAACACCACTAGAGCACACTGATTTCTTAATCATCGGCTACTGGATGTCAAACATTTGGTAATTTTGACATATAGTCTTATTTAAAGTTTGTTTTGTTTAATAACACCACTAGAGCACACTGATTTCTTAATCATCGGCTACTGGATGTCAAACATTTGGTAATTTTGACATATAGTCTTATTTAAAGTTTGTTTTGTTTAATAACACCACTAGAGCACACTGATTTCTTAATCATCGGCTACTGGATGTCAAACATTTGGTAATTTTGACGTAAAGTCTTAAAAAGAAACACCCGCTGCATTGTTCCATTAGTAGCTAGGGATCTTTTATATGCGCCACCCCACAGACAGGATAGTACATACCACAGCTTTTGATATACCATAAGCGGTGCACTGAGTGAAACGAGAAATAGCACAATGGATCCACCGATAGGTAGGATGAAAAAACCCAAGTCAAACATTGTTCGCAAGCGGTCTCTTTCCCGAACGCGGGTCCGGTTTATCAGGGCGGAGTGCATACAGTGACCTAAACTTACAAACAAACAATAACTTTGTTTTATCTCGCTATCTTAGATCCTTCTTTTGACCTCACGCCACTAATAACCACACGGGTGTATGGCCATTCGTTCAGACCAATTCACGAAGTTATTAATTCCGGAGTTATAGATGCGATGGACAGTGGTATTATGTTTGGCCTTGTTTAGTCTGTTGTTAGCTACATTGTTTGTGTCGACATATCCATTTCCATATATTGACTAAATATATTATATTACAAAACAAATGTATTCAATCAGGCTTTCTACTAGGATTTCTGCACGTATGGTCTGAGATATTTCACAAACATAGTCACAAACGTATGCTCTTCACTAAGGACGTCATTTACCCTCTGTGAAAGATCTGTGATTTAAAGCAGTGACTTTTGTTTTGCGATGGCCGTTTATGGAGAAATTCATGAGGACGTTATGAGGAGTAAAGTATAAGGATTTTTTTCGAGCAACTCTTAAGGATTTGTCAGGGAGCAGCCCTTAATGATTTCTCAGGAAGCAGCTCTTAAGGATTTCTCAGGGAGCAGCCCTTAAGGATTTCTCAGGAAGCAGCCCGTAAAGATTTCTCAAGGAGCAGCCCTTAAAGATTTCTCAGGGAGCAGCCTTTAAAGATTTCTCAGGGAGCAGCCCTTAAAGATTTCCCAGGGAGTAGCCTTTAAATATTTCTCAGGGAGCAGCACTTAAGGATTTTTAAAAAGGGGACGTTCTGAAGATGAATCAGGAATAAAACTTCGATGACTTTAAAGACTAATTACCGAAGGACCGTGTCTGGATACGTAAGGACTGCCATAGGAATAAAGCTTTAATTGCTGTTTACGACCGATAATCATTTGAGGACTGCTCAAGGAAAGACCCTGAAGGCCGCCAGGAATCAGCTGTGTTAAGGAGTGTTCAAGGAATAACAATTTGAAAGCTGTTTCATGAGAAAGAAACGAATGTTCACTATTATGATAACTGTCCTAAAAACGCATAAATATATGTGTTATTCTGTGGCACAAGACAGCTATATTAACAAAACTTTGTATATCAAGAATTACATTTAGATATTGCAAACCAATACCTTACAATCCATAGTCAGGAAATATTTTACCTTGTAGAATTAAAAACAATTATCATTGATTCAACGAGAGACAAAACTTCAAAAAGATATTACCACTGAATGAAAATCTGACGTTGTGATACATTTTGTTTTTCAAACATTCAAGGAAAACAAAGCTTTGACGCAAATTTCAGCATTACTGATCAAATAGTAGCTTCCATCATTGTGACAGAACATCTACTCATTTCTCTAAAGAAGTCACCACGACAATACATACAACCATGATAGAAAAAGCGCGATTCGCAATTGCCGATTATGTCGTGTTTGGCCTCATGTTGGCCATTTCAGCCGGAATAGGTATATTCCATGCCATTACTGGCGGAAGACAAAAAAGTACTCAGGAGTTTTTAATGGCGAATAGGAGCATGAACTTCCTTCCGGTTGCGCTTTCTGTGTTGGCGAGTTTCTTCTCGGCGTCCACCTTGCTTGGTACCCCTGCTGAGATCTACCAGTTTGGAACCATGTATTGGATTTCTGTTTTCAGCGCCGTCATGGCACCCATAACTGGCGCCTTCTTGTTCGGACCAATGTTCTTCCGACTCAAAGTGTTGAGTGTGTTCGAGGTAGGACCCCGTGCCTTTAAAAATCAAAACAAGTCACAAAGATGTTAACGTATCAGAACGTAAAAGAAGAAGTAGGAGAAACCTATATGCATGTAGATAGATCATAGGTAGTTAGATAGCTAGATAGGCACATGCACAGAGAAATAGAGAGACGGAGAGACAGACAGAAAGACAGACAGAAACTGAGAGACGGAGACATACAGACAGGCAGACAGACATAACGACAGACGGGCAGACAGGCAGGCACAGAGACAGACAGGCAGGCGGATAGAAACTGAGAGACGGAGGCATATAGACAGGCAGAGAGACATACCGACAGACTGGCAGACAGGCAGGCACAGAGACAGACAGGCAGGCGGATAGAAACTGAGAAACGGAGAGATATAGACAGGCAGAGAGACATACCGACAGACGGGCAGACAGACAAAGACATATAATTATATAGATAAATAGATAGAAAGATAGATATATAAACGGACAGAAAAACAAACAGACATACAGATACGTGTAGATAGATATATAGATAGATAGACATACCGACAGACATACAGACGAACGGACAGACAGACATATAGACTGACAGAGAAACAATTAAATGATGAGACTGACAGACAAACAGAGATATATAATTATATAGGTAGATATATATGGATAGATAGATAGATAGATAGATAGATAGATAGATAGATAGATAGATAGATAGATAGATCGAGGGAGGGAGGGAGGGAGGGAGGGAGAGCGAGTGAGCGAGCCAGAGAGAGAGAGAGAGAGAGAGAGAGAGAGAGAGAGAGAGAGAGAGAGAGAGAGAGAGAGAGAGAGAGATGGATGGATGGATGGTTAGATTGAAGCGTCGGTAGATACAGATACATATACGGACATACATACAGACAGATACCATGTACAGACAGACAGACAGACAGATACTGGCAGTGAAACAGATGGACAGACATACAGACAGATAATAAAAGAAATAAATACGCGTGTAGATGTTAGTGTAGCTACTAAACTAAACATCTATTGTACTTGTAACGAATGGCCCTGTTTTATATCTTGACCTCCAGTTTACGATAACGTGTAATCATCGTCAAATACCGCAGTCTGTTCAGTCAACAATAGACCAACGGCAGCATTCTTCTGGCTTTTAATATTTACAAAACTAGGAAGTCAAATGACTAGGTTGTCGTACTGGACGATATCACGTGACCGGCCTCGGTGGTGCCATGGTTAGGACATCGGTCTACAGGCTGGTAGGCACTGGGTTCGGATCCCAGTCGAGGACTGGGATTTTAAATCCAGATACTGACTCCAAACCCTGGTGAGTGCTCCGCAAGGCTCAATGGGTAGGCGTAAACCACTTGCACCGACCAGTGATCCATAACTGGTTCAACAAAGGCCATGGTTTGTGCTATCCTGCCTGTGGGAAGCGCAAATAAAAGATCCTTTGCTGCTAATCGGAAAGAGTAGCCCATGAAGTGGCGACAGCGGGTTTCCTCTTAGAATCTGTGTGGTCCTTAACCATATGTCTGACGCCATATAACCGTAAATAAAATGTTTTGAGTGCGTTGTTAAATAAAACATTTCTTTCTTTATCACACGAACCTTGTCCAAGTCGAGTCTACTGTTGTCGAGATACGAACCCAAGACGTAGCAGACATAAAACATAAATTAAATGGCGACAGGGTCGTGGAGACCTGGAAATGAAAATAGAGTTTGCTTAATAACTCCTTGGCACACTTTAAACTTCGATTATTTCGTGTTTACATATGCGTATTTCGACAAGTACAGCATATCAGATTACTATATTGACTTTACACGGTTATAAACAACACTGCAGCTAAAATCAAACAAACACAAACAAAGATCAAACTAAAACACAAAAACAAACAAAGATCAAACTAAAACACAAAAACAAACAAAGACAAACAAAGATCAAACTAAAACACAAAAACAAACAAACACAAACAAAGATCAAACTAAAACACAAAAACAAACAAAAACAAACAAAGATCAAACTAAAACACAAAAACAAACAAACACAAACAAAGATCAAACTAAAACACAAAAACAAACAAAAACAAACAAAGATCAAACTAAAACACAAAAACTTTACACGGTTATAAACAACACTGCAGCTAAAATCAAACAAACACAAACAAAGATCAAACTAAAACACAAAAACAAACAAAGATCAAACTAAAACACAAAAACAAACAAAGACAAACAAAGATCAAACTAAAACACAAAAACAAACAAACACAAACAAAGATCAAACTAAAACACAAAAACAAACAAAAACAAACAAATATCAAACTAAAACACAAAAACAAACAAACACAAACAAAGATCAAACTAAAACACAAAAACAAACAAAAACAAACAAAGATCAAACTAAAACACAAAAACAAACAAAAACAAACAAAGATCAAACTAAAACACAAAAACAAACAAACACAAACAAAGATCAAACTAAAACACAAAAACAAACAAAATGATTGGATCGACATATCAAAGTAGAGTATATTACAGTACAGTACTTTTAGAACGAACACGCTTACAACGAACTACCGGTTAGAACGAATTGTTTGTGAAGTCATGTTTCCACCCTTACCCCCCCCCCCCCCCCCCCCCCATCCCCACCCAACACCCCCACCATATATAGTATTAATAAATTTGAATATATAGAACGAACTATGTATAGCGAATTAACTGTTAAAACGAATCAATTTGTTTGTCAAAATTGTGAATTTCAGTGTAAATTAGAGTGTATATACAGCGAATCGATCATAATTTGTATTTGATTTTGTATCTTATCTGTCAGTAGCATTAATGGCAATGCATCCAAAACGACTGTACAGATATTTGATGATAAGAAATGAATTTTTTTTTTTTTTTTTAAACCCACTATTTTTTGTTTAAATTTGAAAAATCCAAAATGGCCGACTTCCTGAATAAAAACGGCTAACTTCCGCCGATGTGTATAACGAACTACCGCTGTAACGAACCGATGTGTCTGGTCGTTGCAGTTCGTTATAAGAGTAGTTTAAATTTACTGTATATTAAATGCACAGTTGCATAGTGATATTACCATAGTGATGTACATGCCAAATTTGCGTTGTGTGAGTATGATGCAACATTTGCGTTGTGTGAGTTATTAAACACCATAGTGATCTACATGAGGTTTCGAGCATGTCCAAACACCGGAGTTCATGCATCTCTAGTTGAAGTCGAGTTATTAAACACCATAGTGACTACATGCAACCCAGGGCGTTGTGTGAGTTATTAAACACCATAGTGCTACAGTATGGAAATGTTATTTACGTATAATAATGTATTACTTACAACAGTTCCAACACTAGTATGAGCATGGGAAAAAGATAAAGTTTGATTTTGTGTAACGACATCACTAGAGCATATTGATTACTAATCATCAGCTATTGGATATCAACATTCTGTTAGTTTTGACATATAGTAGCAAGGGATCTCTTATATGCACCATCCCACAGATAGGATAGCACATACCACGGTATTTGACGTACCAGTCATTGCGCATTGGCTGAAACGATACAAAAAAAAAATGCATAGGTCCGCCTACGGGGATCGATCCCAAACCGTCCTCGTACTAGACTAGCGTTCTACATACCGCCATTATTAGCATGGAAGGAAAACATGTTTTATTTATCGATGCAAACACATTTTGTAATTTACGGTTATATGGCGTCGGACATGTGGTTAATGAGAGAAGAAACTGGCTGTGAATTTTCATATGCACCATCCCACAGATAAGATAACACATACCACAACCTTTTTTCGTTTCAGTACCTAGAAATGCGCTTCAAGTCGAGGTCGATACGTCTGTTCGGCGCCTTCCTTTTCGTTCTGCGAGCAGTAAGTAATAATACTTGTGCTTTACTTCTTAAACGAGTTTCAGAGACGTTTTGAAACAAAATACCGTTAAAGTATATCTAATAGAGAATTGCATGCACTTGCATATTTATTATTTTAACATAATACTAGATTATTGTTGTTTGTTTTAGGGTGGATTTGTTTGGATTTGTTTCGCTTGTTTTGTTTTATTTTAGTTTTTGCTTCTTCTTTTTTTTTTTTTTTTTTGAAACACACACACACACAGATACACACACAGATATCACACACACACATACAGAGAGAGAAAGAGATACCAGAACCTTTTTTCGTTCAGAGAGGAGAGAGAAGAGAGAGAGAGAGAGAGAGCCTTCCTCTTCGTTCTGCGAGAGAGACAGAGACAGACAGAGAGACAGAGAGAGAGATAATGAGAGGGAAGAGAAAATGAGAGAGAGAGAGAGAGAGAGAGAGAGAGAGAGAGAGAGAGAGAGAGAGAGAGAGAGAGAGAGAGAGAGAGAGAGAGATGTATTTGTTGAAGTGAGATAGTATGCCAGGTTAGAAATAATATCAGTGAACAATTTAACAATAATGACGATTTTGAATAAATATTGATTTGTATTTCAGTCAGTCGGTATGGGGATAGTACTGTACGGACCTTCCACTGCACTCAGTGCTGGTAAGACATTTTGGGTTTTCTAGTAAAACTGATTTTTGTCGATGTACATATTTCATTAAGTTTTTCCCTGTGCATGTTGGACTTTTCTAAGCTAGTCTTTGGAGTGGCAATATTCGTACGGGAGGTGCAAGATGGATAAAGCATCATGTTACGTATCAGCTAGGAGAGTGGCAGTCCTCCCAATTACGCGCACCTGATAGTGGATCATGGAAGCAATCACGACTTTACCAAAAACTTCCTTTCGGCTGCCTTGCGCAGAGATACGAGTTTGATATCGGACTACGTTTTGTAATCCAGATGCGTAAGACAATAATACCCTACAGAGGGCGAGACGTAGTTCAGTGGTTCATCGCTCGTTTGATGCGCTGTCGGTCTGGGATCGATCCCCGTCGGTGGGTCCATTGGGCTATTTCTCGTTCTAATGGGGAAAAAAATGTAGCGGGTTTCCTATCTAAGACTGTATGTCACATCCAATAGCCTATGATAATTTAATCAATGTGCTCTAGTGGTGTCGTTAAAGAAAACAAACTTTAACTTTTTAACTTTATAATACGCTACATCGCGTGTCCTTTTACCGTGTAGATCCCGCCATATCTACTGAAAAGGACAGCTTTGTTAAACAATTCCATAAGCGTACGGAGGGCAGTGGGGGGGACTGATTATTGTTTACCCCTATTCCTCTCCGAAACGAAATATTTGTAGACATTTCTAAGTAACCTTTAAGCAAAACTGTCAAGAAGTAGAGTATCATTAAATAGATATTTACAAAATATTTACTTGTCAGTTTCATATGAAAGAAATAGTTGACAAAAATTATTTTTATTATATTTCCGACATTACTTTAGTACACAATACCTAGAATAGCCAAAGCCCATGACAAGTAGTAAACAATCTGTACGATAAATGAATGAAGAAGACAAATAAAAATAATAATACAGTAGCATATGCGGTACAGACGATGTGACGCAGACATAGTCAGACATGAAATAAGCATGATAGATATTCCATTGTCTGCTATCACATGGATGACGTTTCACTGTTGTGGTTTTTATTTCTGACAGTGACAGATTTCCCAGTCTGGGCCATCATCATCATGGTTGGAGTTGTCTGTACGTTCTACACAGCCATTGTAAGTCACTGATAGCAGACGTCTTCCTTCTTCATCATCATCATCATCATCATCATCATAATCATCATTATCATCATATTCATCAACATATACATCATCGTTATATTCGTTATCATCATACTCATATTTAAAATCATCCTCATATTCATCATTATCATATTAATCATCATCATCGTCATCGCCGTCGTCATATTCATCATTATCATATTCATCATCAGCATCATTATCATCATCCTATTCATTATCATCATCCTATTCATTATCATCATAGTCATCAGTCTCATCGTCATCATCATCATCATATATTCATAATCTTCATATTAATCATCATCATCATATTCATATACATCTTCATAATCTTCTTCTTCTGGAACTCCTTTTTGTCCTCCTTTTTTTTCATTTTCGTTTTCTTCATGTTCTTGTTCTCATTGCCGTTTTTCTTCTTCTATTCACTCTTTTTCGTGTTTAACTTCTACTTTCCGTCTTCACTTTTTTCATCTTCTATATTGCGTTATAATACGTTTGATGCATTGCTTTTCTTCTTTCTTGCGTTCGTCTCCTTTTAGTTAATTCGTCTTTTTTCTTCTTCTTCCTTGTGACGGGACATGCTCTTATTTTTTTTCGCCTGTGGCGATATTAATTGATTTAGAGGGCCGTGTGCAGTCCCAATATGCACTTAGACTAGGTGGGCACTTTGTTACGTAATACCTCCGCGCGACGGTGGTCGAGCTGTTCCCAATACACACCCAGACCATGTGTGGAGGCCATGTGGCCAGTAGTTACGTAATACGTCCGCGAGTTCTGTTTTACGACCTTGTTTTTCTAGCGATTGGCGACAGCTAGTCTGACCATCTAAGAAAAATATGCCGTCTTGGTCGCTTTGGAAATATCCGTTGTAGGTATTCGGTACCGCCTTGTAACCCCAGGCGATATTCGGGTTTATAATAAATAGCTAGGATTTTATATATATCGGGGAGAACCAAAAGGAAGGTTCCAGGGGAACGTTGTCCGTCCGGACTGGTAAATATATTATTTCTGCTCTGTTGTATAACCTTGATGTGATTGATGTGACTTTAAATATTTTAATACTGTATTATACCAATATTATTTAGACAGTGTTTCCGGTAACTGACGAAGTAAATTGTAGGCTTCACTGTTCTAAAAATATAAAGCTTAGCCGGTCATCCTAGAGGACCTAGGTAAACTGTATGTTATTGTCTTTATTGTGATAGGTACCAGTATTAAGTCTGTATTACAAGGTTACTGAATGAGTAGTTAAGGGTTAATTAAAAATTAACCAGTTAGGAATAGAGTTGTAATTCCTTTATTAATTAAGTTCCCCTGGAAGCGTTTCTCAATTATCACACGTGTGGGTTTTGTGTCACGGTGAAGGGATTAGAATATTGTGTAAACTAGACACCTAGTGATTAACTAATTAAGTGATTAGTTCTGGGTTGTTATTATATTGTTGTTATTAATTAACTACTGCGGCAGTACATTTGTCAGCGTAGTATTAATACAGATTCCAAAGTGTATTGTGTTTTTGTTGTGTTTTCTAGTGAACTAAACGTGCTATAATAACACATATTTATGTAAGATCGTATCTTTGATATACCTAGAGACGAGCCACTCGGGTATTGGACTGCCCGATACAGAGAGATCTAATAGATATACAGTTAGGAGAGATATTTGGATAATCGTGTTTTATTCAGTTCGGGTATTATAGGATCCCCGTGACATTCCTTAATTACAATTATATATAAATCCTATGTAGATATTAATTAACTTCATCTGTTTATGAAATTAATTGAGTTCGAAAGAATTTGATGGAATTTAATTTAATTTAATAATTCAAATCAATTCAATTTAGTTTAGTTTAATTCAAATCAATTTATTTTTAATTTTTTTAATTTGCATTAAGTCAATCCTTTTATTTCATTTAATTAATTATATTTATAGTTGTTTTTGTTTTTTCTCAACAACTATGGTTCTTCCGTTTTCACATTTATTAATTTTCTTTCTTTCATTCATTCTTTTCTTTCTTTCTTTCATTTGTTTTCTCTGTACTGATTTCAGGGCGGAATGAAGGCTGTTATTTGGACTGATGTTTTCCAAACAGTGATTATGCTTGCTGGGATGTTGGCCGTTCTTATACAGGTTCAAGTTTTAATAGTCTTTATTCCATTCCACCCAGTGTTCTTGTTATATCAAAAGTCCTAGAATATATGCACCTAAGCCAACCCACCTCCATACCCCTCTTACAAAATAGACTGTCACCTATTGTATATGCACCTAAGCCAACCCACCTCCATACCCCTCTTACAAGATAGACTGTCACCTATTGTATATGCACCTAAGCCAACCCACCTCCATACCCCTCTTACAAGATAGACTGTCACCTATTGTATATGCACCTAAGCCAACCCACCTCCATACCCCTCTTACAAGATAGACTGTCACCTATTGTATATGCACCTAAGCCAACCCACCTCCATACCCCTCTTACAAGATAGACTGTCACCTATTGTATATGCACCTAAGCCAACCCACCTCCATACCCCTCTTACAAGATAGACTGTCACCTATTGTATATGCACCTAAGCCAACCCACCTCCATACCCCTCTTACAAAATAGACTGTCACCTATTGTATATGCACCTAAGCCAACCCACTCCATACCCCTCTTACAAAATAGACTGTCACCTATTGTTGCTGCCACAATTATTCAGCTTAACATCAGAGCTAGAAATGTTCCAGAGACGTCCCCCAAGCAGCCTGAAATGACAAACCAACTGTGTAGTAGGCGCTGAGCTCAACCATTTCTAGACCTCTTTTCAGAATTGGCTTCTGGACTAATTATTTCTGTAAATATTGATGCATGGATTTCTTCGTTCAGGGATGACATCTAGCTCAGTCGTTAGAGCGGTCGCCTCGGGTGTCTCTATTGCGTGCAATTTACAAATCAATCGGCTTAGAAATACATAACAAGTAGTCAATTCCATAGTATGATCAAATAACGCGTTCCCTGTTTAGACTATAGACTAGAATTTACCTCCCAATAATTTCGTACCATCCATATATGTATATATATATATATATATATATATTATATATATATATAATATATATATATATAGAATACTGGTGGTTATCATTAAAGGCTTGAAAGGTGCTCAATACTTTAAGAGAGAGTAGAGCATGCAATAAATATATATATTGCACTTTTGTCCTACGCTATTACTCCGAGTTTCACGCCCTTCGACGATCTTCAGATAGCTGATACTGGTGAAAAGATTGCAGGGTTTTTATTTTTATGTAGTGCGGTTGCGTGGTTTGAGCTTACTGGTGTGACGGCATTTTGAGATGAGCTCAGTCCTTTTGTTGAGATTGTTTTTGTCTTTTGTTTGTAGGATGGCGAGCTTTTCCTCAATGCACAGGTTACATTGGCCGGAGTTTCGTTTGTACGTGTTCGAATGTAAAAAAACAGCGAACAAATTATGAAATAAGCTGGCAAATTATCAAACAGTCGAACACGTACAAACGAAACTCCGGCCAATGTAACCTGTGCATTGAGGAAAAGCTCGCCCTCCTACAAACAAAAGACAAAAAACAATCTCAACAAAAGGACTGAGCTCATCTCAAAATGCCGTCACACCAGTAGCTCAAACCACGCAACCGCACTACATAAAAATAAAAACCCTGCAATCTTTTCACCAGTATCAGCTATCTGAAGATCGTCGAAGGGCGTGAAATCGGAGTAATAGCGTAGGACAAAAGTGCAATATATATATATATATATATATATATATATATATATATATATATATATATATATGTATATATTTATGTCATCTAATATCACATTTTCAGTGCATTTGATAACTTTGCAAATTAGATGTAAATTAGTCGAGGTCTCGGCACTAGGTTTATTGACATTTAAGCAAACGTACTTGGGTGACACTCCATGGTTGACGTATGCATTCATAGTCGTCAAATAAAAACATTTCAATGGCAATTTGACACTGAAAGCTGTCCAGCGTTCAGAAAACAAAAAACGTTAGGCATAACTTTATTTTGATGTAAGGACATTCAAAATGACGTCATTCGAGTTTAACGTCATTTCCATTCAAAAATACACCGCGCCACATATTCTTATGTCATTTGAATATCTAGTAATGGCGGAACGGAATTAAAGTTGGTGTACAGTTTACAAAAAGACGTTGTATTAAGCTTGAGCTTATATGATAAAGAGATTATTATTCTCGTGTATTTCGGTATCGTCAATATCATATATTAGGAATAAAAATAATGTATTTTTATTCCTAATATATGATATTGACGATACCGAAAAACACTCTGGTAATAACCTCTCTATATATATACATATATATATATATATATATATATATATATATATATATATATATATATATATATATATATATATATATATATATATATATATATATATATATATATATATTATATATATATATATATATATATTACGAAGTAAAATGTTATTCTGGCTAATGCCAATATGATGACGACAACAAACACATTGAATATACAGACTTTGATATCCTAAACAATACAATGTATACAACGAGTTCTTTAATTGTT
>NC_054710.1:1779571-1847071 GCF_016097555.1 Gigantopelta aegis
CCCACACCCCCACCCCACCCCACCCCACTCCACCCTGCGATAAGCATTGATTAACCCTTAATGAATTGTAAGTGTCTTAATGGTTGCCGAGGGGTCAAGCGCTCCGTATGTGAATAAGTGTCAGAATTACTAAATGTCTGACATCCTATAGCCGATGATTAATCGATGTGCTCTAGTGGTGTCGTTAAACAAAATAACATAATAATTTCACTCCGTTTGTCCCATTTCCTTCCTCTTTGTTTTGTCACCTTCGGGGCGAACGTAACCCAGTAGTAAAGAGGTCACCTGATGTGCGGTCGGTCTAGGATCGATCCTCATTTGGGCTATATCTCGTTTTAGCCAGTGCACCACGACTGGTATACCAAAGGCCGTGGTATGTGCTCTCCTGTCTGTGGGATTGTGTATATAAAAGATACCTTGCTGCATTACGAAAAATGTAGCGTGTTTTCCTCTGTTGACTACCAAATGTTTGACACAAAATAATCGATGATTAATTAATCAATGTGCTCTAGTGGTGTTGTTAGGAGGCGGTCTCGCGGTTCAACTTATACTAACGACTTTTCCAGAGGATTACTTTAACTAAATATAGATGCATGGTGATGACCTAGATGTCAAACCTTTTACCCACTAACATAAACACAGTGTGTACTTTCAGTTGTCAATTAATTATTCCAGTCATTTAAAAATTGAATTTAATTAGATTCCAATCAATCAATCCACCAAGCGGTTCAGTGAGATTAATCAATCATTAACACTTCCGCTCAATCATCGATTTGGTCGTGTATTATTTCGTTACTTCAATTGTCCGTTCGTTCATTTAATCATTCGTTCATTCGTTAATTAATTTGTTCGTTCATTTATTCATTGATTCATTCGTTAGTTAGTTCATTCATTCATTCATTCATTCATTTACTCATTACTCGTTAATTCATTCATTTATTTATTCTTTCGTTAATTCATTTGTTCGCTCGTTCATTTAATGATTCGTTATGTCGTTAATTTATCTGTTCATTCATTCAGTGATAGAAATAAGCAGAATTTTCCACTGGTCTTCCGGACATGTACATCTACACATCTACTTGTCCATCAATATTTTTAATTAATTAATTCATTCATTTATTATTTATTCATTCATTCATTCATTCATTCATTCATTCATTCATTCATTCATTGACTCATTGTCCGTTAACTCAATCATTTCATTTGTTCGCTAGTTCAGTTATTATTTCGTTCCTTCGTTAATTGGTTCGTGCATTCATCCATTCAACCATGCATTCATTCGTTTACTTTCAGCTTCTTCCATTCTTCGTTCTGGACATCCTCGGTCATCTGCCCGGTCTCCCCGGTCTGTTTGTGGCGTCTCTGTTCAGTGGAGCTCTTAGGTAAAATGTTGGATATACACCTGTCTCTATCATTATCTATGTGTCAGTCTCTGTCTCCCTATATCCTGTATCTGTGTCTCTATCTGTCTCTGTGTCTCTCTATATATGTCTCCCTGGTCTGTTTGTGGCGTCTCTATTCAGTGGAGCTCTCAGGTAAAACATCAAATATACACCTGTCTCTGTCTCTATACGTGTCATTGTCTCTATATATGTCTCTATATTTGTCTCTTCTCTATATCTGTCTCTGCCTCTATACCTTTATCTGTGTCTCTATACCTTTCTCTGTGTATCTGTGGCTGTCTCTGTGTCTCTATATCTGTCTCTGTGTCTCTATATCTATCTCTCTATATCTGTCTCTCTGTCTCTATATCTGTCTCTGCATATCTGCCTCCGTCTCTCTATAGTTGTCGCGGTGTCTCTATATATGTCCCTATGTCTCTATATCTGTCTGTTTCTTTGCATCTGCCTCTGTGTCTCTACGTCTGTGGCGTTTGTATTCAGCGTTGCTCTAAGGTAAGACACTGAACATTATTGAAAAGGGGGATCATACTGATGGGTTTCTCCATGTAGTGTGCGTATTATTTGGTGGTTATTTGGTAAAATATTTGTTATTGGCGAAGTAGTTGTCAAAAATAGGATTATTGTTGTATTAGAGCGGGAATCTGTGTCTACCGCGTGGTAGTCAGCATTTCGTGTTTTCGCTATAGAATAACCTCTGA
The DNA here is from genome assembly GCF_016097555.1 of Gigantopelta aegis. Taxonomy (NCBI): domain Eukaryota; kingdom Metazoa; phylum Mollusca; class Gastropoda; order Neomphalida; family Peltospiridae; genus Gigantopelta; species Gigantopelta aegis. Next base: position 1,781,673 of record NC_054710.1, read on the forward strand.
CTGGGACAGTGATCCTAACCGTACACATATCCAACAAGCTCTCGAACGGCAGCGTATTCGGGCTACGTCTTCACAGTGAAAGACATTGGATTAATCTGACAGCAGTTTTATTCTTTCAAACTGTATAAACACTGCACTTCCTTCAGACATGTTACGTCATTAACAACGCAACTGCCACGTCAGTTACGGAGTTTTTAAACAGATAGAAGCATGGGCGTCAATCCGGCTTTAAAAGTGGGGGGACGTGTTAGTGTTTGTGTGTGCGTGCGTGTGTGATAAAGGAATGTCAATGAAAATAATAAAGCTACACATTAGTGGTTAAATGTTTTATTTGTTTGTTTTTGTTTGTTTGTTGTTGTTGTTGCTGTTGTTGTTTTTGTTGTTGGTGGTGATGGTGTTTTTGCTGGTGGTGGTGGTGTTTTTGCTAAACGAAAAAGTGTGTGTGGGGGGGGGGGGAGGAGGGGACACTTATATAGGTTGTCCCCCAGCGTTGACAAGTGAGGGGGACGCGTCCCCCTGTCCCCCACCGATCGACGCTCATGGATTGAAGAAACAGCCATGTATAAACTTACGTGTTCACTCTTGTATCTTTTAGTTTACTGGGTGTATGCTGTCACCCCAGCAACTCACAGGAGACGGGAGATGATTCACGTGGTACATTCAGTCCCGGGGAAGGGTGTGTGCACCCCAGCACCAGCCTCTGAACCCCACCCCATCCCCTGTTGTCATAAAATGTTTGTTTACAATTTCAGTTCTGTATCATCCATGCTTAATTCATTAGCCGCTGTGACTTGGGAGGATTTCCTCAAAATCCGCTACTCACATATATCAGACTCGAAGGCAACGGCAATTACCAAGGTGTTAGGTAAGTCGAGTTGAAATGCTGTTCGTTACATTTCTCGTTCCAGTCAGTGCACCACGACTGGTATATCAACACATTTTATTTACAGTTATTTGACGTCAGACATATGGTTAAGGACCACACATATATTGAGAGAGGAAACCCGCAGTCGCCACTTCATGGGCTACCTTTTTCGATTAGCAGCTAGGGATCTTTTATATGCACCATCCCACAGACATGATAGTACATACCACGGCCTTTTTACACCAGTTGTGGAGCACTGGCTGGAACGAGAAATAACCCAATGGGTCCACCGACGGGGATCGATCCTAGACCGACCGCGCTTCGAGCGAACGCTCTACCACTGGGCTACGTCCCGCCCGGAGCCTGTGGATGGTGCATATAAAAGATCCATTCCTACTAATGGAAACATATGGCGGGTTTCCTCTCTAAGACTATGTCTACATTACCACATGTTTGACATCCAATAGCCGATGATTAATAAATCAATGTGTTCTAGTGGCGTCGTTAAATAAAACAAACTTTAACTTTTTGATCAGCAGCAAGGTATTTTTTTTTTCCCACAGACGCATATTGCATACCCTGTAGAAGGAGAAATAACCCAACTGCCCCAGTAACGGGAATCGACGGCGCATCGAGCTAGCGCTTTACCACTGAACTATGTCTAGCCTGAGTACTCTGACGGTAAGAGAGCTAGACTGACATGTCATCAGTTACCAACGCGTTCTGACCGTCAGAGACCAATCTATATACATTCTGCGCGATCGCTGCCTACCAGTCCCGCCTGTTACCAGCTACGGTTGGACTGCTGGTGCTCCCTTGCACCTACCAGTGCAGGCGGTCCCTACTTCACCTCCCCAACTTTTCCTGTCTACGACAGGCGGGCGCTACAACAGCTTGCTCTGAATGTGCACGTTAACCCCTTTGGCAGTTGGCCTACTAAACAGTTAGTCAAAGATTTCCGCTCTAATACGATATGTTTCACGTTACATACATGTACATCCATAATGTTCCAGTTCCCTGACAACACGTTTCACATATTAATCACTAATACGCATACTACAAGACGAAACCCATCAGCAACTACGTATTTGACAGGAACATTATTACAAGTGGGTGCTATCAGGTTTCTTCCTGTAGTGTGTGTGCATTAGTGATTAATATGTGAAATTTGTTCAATCAAGTTTTCATAAATGATTGATGTAAAGGTATTTGACGTCAAACAGAGGATTGTTGTTTATTAGAGCATAAATGTTTGACTACTGTTTGGTAGGCAGCGATTTCGCAATATTAATATAGACTGGTCTTTGGCGGTTTGAGAGCGATATAACTGTCCAAATGTCCGTCTAGCTCTCTCTCCGTCAGAGTACTTTTACAATGTTCCCCTCTCACATAATATTGTTTTAATTACTTTTTATTTTCTTCTTTATTTTAGCTTTGTGTTACGGATGTGTGGGAGTGGGTTTGGCCTTTCTAGTGGCGCAGCTTGGTGGGACAGTTTTACAGGTACGAAAGTAAAAGTCTAGGGGACGAATTCACGAAGTCTGTGTATGTTAAGTATTGTAAATGAATGCATATTTAAGATACAGTAGCTAGCGACTATTTGGTTGTCGACGATTGCCGAAATATTACACACAGTCATCTCTAGCGTTATTCTCACATATAATAGAATAACGCTACAGGACACTCGAGCTATAATATGAGTTAATATAAAACATGACGGTTTTGATATTAATGAGAATTAAGCCAATTTTCTATTAAATGTAATGTTGAAATAAACTATGCTAATAATATTAAATAGCTCTTTCATTTTAAAGAGACATACCCTACTTTTTAAACACTAAGGCATATGTTTTACTATTACTAGCTGTTTTTGATAACTAAAATCATACTTTATTTACATTTTATGGTTTAGATTATCAATTTCCGTACATTCGAAGTGTTTTTGGTCATCCTGTTTTTTTTAATATAACAAAATATATTTCTCATATTTTTTAAAATTAGAAGTAACAGTTATGGAGTCGAGTTTTAGTCTATTTTTAGAGGGTATTTCACCATTTCAAAGTCACAGACTCGTGTTTCACTCAACTGTAACTGTATCCAATGTGTTACAGCTTTGTAGATTAAATAAACTTAGTGTTAATTTTCACGCGTTGAAACTAGGGTATGTCCCTTTAAGTTGCCAGTATCAATATCCCCTACTTTTTGTGATCATTATATAAATACAGCGTAGGGATAAATAATAATTTGTTGCCGCAAATTGGACAAATGGAGGTAATTCTTGAGGTACACGGGTTATGCACAGCTCCGCCTGCGTATAACTTTGCACTGACTAAATATTGAATTAAACTGGTATTATATTTACCTAAATTAGTTCTTGTAAATTATTTCCACCAGTTATGGATTTGTCCACTGTTTAAAGACGTTGTTTGGTTTGTTTGTTTCTCTGTCTGTCTCGCAATATGTATGTCTGTCTCTTTTAATCATAATATGTGTGAGCTTGGTAAAGCGTCCGCTCGATACACGGTCGGTCTGGGATCGATCCCCGTCGGTGGGCCCATTGGGCTAATTCTCGTTCCAGCCAGTGCACCACGACTGGTATATATCAAAGACCGTGGTATGTACTACCCTGTCTGTGGGATGGTGCATATAAAATACCCCTTGTTGCTAATTGAAAAGAGTAGCCCATGAAGTGGCGACGGCGGGTTTCCTCTTTCAATATATGTTTGGTCCCTAACCATGTCTGACGCCATATAACCGAAAATAAAATGTGTTGAGTGCGTCGTTAAATAGAAAAGTAATATTGTGTTTCTGTCTGTTCTTTATTTAAAACTCATATGAAGCATCCTAATATAAGTCTTATTTTATTTTATTTTATTTGTTTATATATTTGTTTATATGTTTATTTATTTGTACATGTTTACTTATGTACTTATATTTATTTAATTATTAGTTTGATTGTTTTTATTTATATATGTTTCCATTGTGCAATGCAGGCCTCATTGACGTTAAATGGAGCGATCGGAGCTCCACTAGTGGGGATTTTCATCCTTGGAGCTTTCTTTACCAGCACCAACTGGATCGTGAGTTGAAATCTTTAGTCTATTTTACATTTTAATGTGCTTGTCCATTGATGTGTATGTTCAGGTATTGTCATCAGAAAACACGTGCTGATGTGTATGTTCAGGTATTGTCATCAGAAAACACGTGCATGTTTTATTTTATAATGTTAACAGCTTGGAGATTATGATTATTACAGTGAACGATGGTGGTGATGAAGAAGACGACGACGACGATTATGATGATGATGATGATGTTCAATATACATGATAATAGTGATGATGATGGTGATGATAATGATGATGATAATGAGTATTATGATAATGGTGATGATGGTGATGTTGATAGATGATAATAATAATAATAATAATAATAATGGTGACAGTGATGGTGCTGATGATGGTGAAAATGGTGACGATGATGGTGATGATGACAAATGATGACAAGAATGGTGATAGATGATTGTGGTGATGATGAAGCTACTGCTACTGCTGATGGTCATGATGATGTTGATGATGTTGATGTTGATGATGATGATGATGGTGACGATGGTGATGATGATGTTGATGGTGATGATGATGTTGATGATGATGGTGGTGATGATGTTGATGGTGATGATGATGATGATGGTGATGATGATGATGATCATGATCATATTTCAGGGCACACTGGTAGGTGGGGTGTGCGGTCTGGCGTTTGCCTTGTGGTTGAGTGTGGGCGCCTACCTGACAACACCGCTCGACTTTAAACTCCCCACTTCAACAGACGGGTGCAACGTCACCGCAAACATATCTGTCACCATGGCAACAATGATGAGCACCATGGCAACGAATATGACGACAACAACACTGTCACCAAGTGATCCAGCAAGATTGTGAGTGTTTGTGTTCTAAACCATTTTGTTTTAAAGTGTTTATATTTATATACGGTACTTCCGAACAACCGTCACTAAAAAGTGAGAAAACAATGACCAAAAATATCATCCCAGAACAAAGCAATTTGTTTATTAACGGTATTAAATAAACCACTACCACCAGCAGCTGCAGCAGCAACAACAAAAACAACAACAAAAAGAAATTCACAATGCACAAAGCAAACAAACAATACAACCCAAAACATTCAAATACACAAACGCATGCACACGTGCGAGTGCGCGCGCACACACACATACACACGCACGCACGCACGCGCGCACTCCCCTTCCCCCGAGAAAAAAAAAAAAAAAAACCCCACAAAAACAAACGGATAGAACAAGAAAAGAAAAGCACCATCCAGGAGTTATTTTAAGTTAGAGTCTACACTCAAATCTCTAATGACGTCACACGCATGCAATTTATCTATTAGTCCTGAGTTTTGCCTCTAAAGGCGTTATAAGCACGGGGCCTGGTTCCCTTAAAATGTGTAACACGTTAAAGAACGTCGTAAACGGTTGCAGACAGATGCAAATATCATAACCCCATACGACTCTACTTCCCCGATCCGTTGGAGTTCGCTTCTAACTATGTTGCCATAAACATTGTCTGCGATGTCTGTCGCCTGTTGCAGATTTTGCATGGAACCATGCTTTATTATTTCATAGATGATGAAAACCATATTATATTTTTGTCAACGCCACTGAACTACATTACATTACTGCCCCACACCCACCCACCGCCATTACAAACTCCTAGATTCCAGCCTGATTCGGTTTGTTAGTTTGTTGTTGTGTTTTCTTGTTTTTTATATTTGTTAGTTTTAAATGTAGTCGTTTTGTATTGTTTTGGGGGGAAGGGTTCTTTGGGGATTTATGCCGTCATCTGCGTGACCAGGAATGTGTTGTTGTGTCATGGAACGACACATTAACTTAAACGATGGTCGGGGACAAAGAGGTGAGATGGGGTGGGGGATGTCGACATGCCTGCTTCCTCTCTGGCTACGCCTGTTTTTTGCCAGTTTATTGTTTTCTGTTTTTCAGACACGGTTTAGAAAAGTTGTATGGTTTGTCGTACCTCTGGTTCAGCGCGCTGGGGATCCTCACCACCGTCTTCGTCGGTCTGTTCGTCAGTTACGCCACAGGTAGGTTGTTAAACGTTTGTTTCGTTTAACTACACAACTAGAGCACATTGATTTATTAATCATCGGCTACTGAATGTCAAACATTTGATAATTCTGACATATTGTAGTCTTAGAGAGGAAACACGCTACTCTTTTCCAATAAGTAGCAAGGGATCTTTTATATGCACCATCCCACAGACAGGAGAGCAAATACCACAGTCTTTGATATACCAGTCGCAGTGCACTGGTAGGAACGAGAAATAGCCCAATGGGGATCGATCCCTAACCGACCGCGCATCAAGCGAACGAGCTACCACTGGGCTACGTCCCGCTCCAGGGAGATTGTAACCAATCAGAAGGACAAAACCGTCATCTGTGATCAAACCGTATCTCTGCACAATGCAGAGTCAAATGGGTATTTCATGAGTTTAACTAGTGTCTCGTCTATAGGACGTTAGTGTTTGTTTTGTTTAACGACACAACTAGAGCACGGTGGTGTGATGATGTATTGTTATAAATATATGATAACTATAACTGATATTTTTTTTACCTTAATAATGTAAAGGTTTTCTTAATTATTTAAATGTTATGTTCTACAAAAGAAATTTTAAAACAAGGGCGTTTCGGCCCTTATTATTCATTAAAGGGGTTGGTAGACCTTATTGATTTAAGAAAATGAGGGAAACACTGGACTTATAAACTTACAAGAGGTGGATCTAAGAGTGGGCGGCATCCTCCCACCCATATAGCCATATAGCCAAGAGCATCGTTTTTGATCGTTTTTAATTTTTGGTTTTTGTTTTCTCTGAATCATTGGATATATACCAAATGATGTGTTGTGGATGTCGTTTGAGCGATTTTTTAAAATATAAAGATGAGGTGTGAACTGGAGCAAATAATAATACACCTCCCATCATTGTTGTTTTCATTTCAATTTCCATTTGTTCTAGGAGCTACAGATCCAAAAGATGTCGACGATAACTTACAACTCAAGTTATTTCAACGGTTTTTCTCCTGTCTCTGCTTCCCGCCATCTCTCGATGAAAAGGAGATACAGATGGAGAAGGTGAGTCCATTCCAAGTCGGGGGGGGGGGGGGGGGGGGGGGGGTGTAAACAGGTGGTTTAAAAACACTGGAAAGTTCTCGGTCTGACTAGGAAAGATGAAGTTTGTTTTGTTTAACGACACCACTAGAACATATCTATTTATCAATTACCGGCTACTGGATGTCAGATATTTGGTAATATTGTCATAGTCTAAGAGAGGAAACCCGTTATTGTTTTCCATTAGTAGCAAGAGATTTTTTATATGCACCATCCCACAGACAGGGTAGCATATACCACGGACTTTGATATGCCAGTCGTGATAAAATGGCTTGACCGAGAATAGCCCAATGGACCCACCGACGGAGACCGACCACGCATCAATTGAGCGCTTTACCACTGAGTTACGTCCTGTCTCTATGGATCTTTTATATACACGTTCACGTATACAAATACATACCACGGTTTTTACCACTGGGTTACGTCCCTCCCCCTGTTAAATGTGTACCTTTGACATGCCTATATGTTACTTTTCAACGTAGTCCCCTTCAGGACATCTTTGCGAGTCAATATATCATACCGTACTGCATTACCAGACGAATGGAATGGTACCTTGGCCTTAGAAGACGTCTGAGATCCATATACTTCTGCAAGATGTCTACTTCACTGTCTAGTCAACTTCTGCAAGATGTCTACTTCACTGTCTAGTCAATTTCTGCAAGATGTCTACTTCACTGGCTAGTCAACTTCTGCAAGATGTCTACTTCACTGGCTAGTCAACTTCTGCAAGATGTCTACTTCACTGTCTAGTCAACTTCTGCAAGATGTCTACTTCACTGTCTAGGCAACTTCTGCAAGATGTCTACTTCACTGGCTAGGCAACTTCTGCAAGATGTCTACTTCACTGGCTAGTCAACTTCTGCAAGATGTCTACTTCACTGTCTAGTCAACTTCTGCAAGATGTCTACTTCACTGGCTAGGCAACTTCTGCAAGATGTCTACTTCACTGGCAACTTCTGCAAGATGTCTACTTCACTGTCTAGGCACCGGGTGATTAAACCGTCTGTTTTGCATGACAAGTGCGTGTGCAGGAAATTGTGCACGGGGTGTGTGTATGTGTGTGGGGGTATAAACTGGCGAGCGATGTTTTAGGTGGATCGGTTCATACTCCCAAAGAAAATACTTTTAAACAAAAAAGATGAATTCGCTTGCAGTGGGAAGCTGACCCTCACATTACCCCTCTGCACATGCGCTAGCGTGGTCCTTTACTAGATATATGTCGAAAACGTTTGAATCACTCCTCGTTACTTAGCATTCCGTGTTTGATATATCACGCTCTGCACATCCGCGTATGCATTCATACGTCTGTTTGTTGTAGAAAATGTCTGTTATCTATATTGTCACACAATATAAAAGTGGCATTCATCCTACAGACGGAGTGGGAACCATATAGCAGGGTTAAGGCCAGCTTTCCTCTGTAGACAAAGCCCCTGACAGTGAGCTATGACTGAAGGCACTCACGACTATCAAAACGTCCTTTGGAATGAGTCTTGTGCAGTGTTAAATAATTAATATGTATGCTGAGGTTTCTCTCATACATGATGATGATGATGATGATGATGTTACTGATGATGTTGATGATGTTGTTGATGATGATGATGATGGTAGTGTTGATGATGATGATGATGATGATGATGTTGATGATGATGATTGATCATGATGATCATGGTGATGGTGACAATGTTACATTCTGACTATAGATTGTTTTAAACATATTTTTTAACAGGTAAAAAAGGATCTGGAAAAAGAAACGAGTTTTACAACGTTAGGGTTACACATGTACTATCATACATATAATCTACACTCCCCGTTCATTACTATAGGTAATATGTGGGGGTGTGTGTGTACTATCATACATATAATCTACACTCCCCGTTCATTACTGTAGACGTAATATATACACTTTTACTATCATCATTACTGTAGACGTAATATATACACATGTACTATCATACATATAATCTACACTCCCCGTTCATTACTATAGACTGTACTATCATACATAATCTACACTCCCCGTTCATTATATACACATGTACTATCATACATAATCTACACTCCCCGTTCATTACTATAGACGTAATATATACACATTTACTATCATACATTACACTCCCCGTTATACATACATATCATAATCTACACTCCCCGTTCATTACTATAGATGTAATATATACACATTACTATCATACATATAATCTACACTCCCCGTTCATTACTATAGACGTAATATATACACATTTACTATCATACATATAATCTACACTCCCCGTTCATTACTATAGACGTAATATATACACAGTTACTATCATACATATAATCTACACTCCCCGTTCATTACTATAGACGTAATATATACACATGTACTATCATACATATAATCTACACTCCCCGTTCATTACTATAGATGTAATATATACACATGTACTATCATACATATAATCTACACTCCCCGTTCATTACTATAGACGTAATATATACACAGTTACTATCATACATATAATCTACACTCCCCGTTCATTACTATAGACGTAATATATACACATTTACTATCATACATATAATCTACACTCCCCGTTCATTACTATAGACGTAATATATACACATTTACTATCATACATATAATCTACACTCCCCGTTCATTACTATAGATGTAATATATATACACTCCCCGTTCATTACTATAGACGTAATATATACACATGTACTATCATACATATAATCTACACTCCCCGTTCATTACTATAGATGTAATATATACACATGTACTATCATACATATAATCTACACTCCCCGTTCATTACTATAGACGTAATATATACACATGTACTATCATACATATAATCTACACTCCCCGTTCATTACTATAGACGTAATATATACACATGTACTATCATTCATATAATCTACACTCCCCGTTCATTACTATAGATGTAATATATACACATTTACTATCATACATATAATCTACACTCCCCGTTCATTACTATAGACGTAATATATACACAGTTACTATCATACATATAATCTACACTCCCCGTTCATTACTACAGACGTAATATATACACATTTACTATCATACATATAATCTACACTCCCCGTTCATTACTATAGATGTAATATATACACATGTACTATCATACATATAATCTACACTCCCCGTTCATTACTATAGATGTAATATATACACATGTACTATCATACATATAATCTACACTCCCCGTTCATTACTATAGACGTAATATATACACATGTACTATCATACATATAATCTACACTCCCCGTTCATTACTATAGATGTAATATATACACACATAATCTACTATCATACATATAATCTACACTCCCCGTTCATTACTATAGATGTAATATATACACATTTACTATCATACATATAATCTACACTCCCCGTTCATTACTATAGACGTAATATATACACATGTACTATCATACATATAATCTACACTCCCCGTTCATTACTATAGACGTAATATATACACATTTACTATCATACATATAATCTACACTCCCCGTTCATTACTATAGACGTAATATATACACATACATATACTATCATACATATAATCTACACTCCCCGTTCATTACTATAGATGTAATATATACACATGTACTATCATACATATAATCTACACTCCCCGTTCATTACTATAGATGTAATATATACACATGTACTATCATACATATAATCTACACTCCCCGTTCATTACTATAGACGTAATATATACACATGTACTATCATACATATAATCTACACTCCCCGTTCATTACTATAGATGTAATATATACACATGTACTATCATACATATAATCTACACTCCCCGTTCATTACTATAGACGTAATATATACACATTTACTATCATACATATAATCTACACTCCCCGTTCATTACTATAGACGTAATATATACACATGTACTATCATACATATAATCTACACTCCCCGTTCATTACTATAGACGTAATATATACACATTTACTATCATACATATAATCTACACTCCCCGTTCATTACTATAGATGTAATATATACACATTTACTATCATACATATAATCTACACTCCCCGTTCATTACTATAGACGTAATATATACACATGTACTATCATACATATAATCTACACTCCCCGTTCATTACTATAGACGTAATATATACACATGTACTATCATACATATAATCTACACTCCCCGTTCATTACTATAGATGTAATATATACACATACTTACTATCATACATATAATCTACACTCCCCGTTCATTACTATAGACGTAATATATACACATGTACTATCATACATATAATCTACACTCCCCGTTCATTACTATAGACGTAATATATACACATGTACTATCATACATATAATCTACACTCCCCGTTCATTACTATAGATGTAATATATACTCCACAGTTACTATCATACATATAATCTACACTCCCCGTTCATTACTATAGACGTAATATATACACATGTACTATCATACATATAATCTACACTCCCCGTTCATTACTATAGACGTAATATATACACATGTACTATCATACATATAATCTACACTCCCCGTTCATTACTATAGATGTAATATATACACATGTACTATCATACATATAATCTACACTCCCCGTTCATTACTATAGATGTAATATATACACATGTACTATCATACATATAATCTACACTCCCCGTTCATTACTATAGACGTAATATATACACATTTACTATCATACATATAATCTACACTCCCCGTTCATTACTATAGATGTAATATATACACATGTACTATCATACATATAATCTACACTCCCCGTTCATTACTATAGACGTAATATATACACATTTACTATCATACATATAATCTACACTCCCCGTTCATTACTATAGACGTAATATATACACATGTACTATCATACATATAATCTACACTCCCCGTTCATTACTATAGACGTAATATATACACATTTACTATCATACATATAATCTACACTCCCCGTTCATTACTATAGACGTAATATATACACATTTACTATCATACATATAATCTACACTCCCCGTTCATTACTATAGACGTAATATATACACATTTACTATCATACATATAATCTACACTCCCCGTTCATTACTATAGATGTAATATATACACATGTACTATCATACATATAATCTACACTCCCCGTTCATTACTATAGACGTAATATATACACATGTACTATCATACATATAATCTACACTCCCCGTTCATTACTATAGACGTAATATATACACATTTACTATCATACATATAATCTACACTCCCCGTTCATTACTATAGACGTAATATATACACATTTACTATCATACATATAATCTACACTCCCCGTTCATTACTATATACACATGTACTATCATAATATATCTACACACATTATCATACATATAATCTACACTCCCCGTTCATTACTATAGATGTAATATATACACATTTACTATCATACATATAATCTACACTCCCCGTTCATTACTATAGATGTAATATATACACATGTACTATCATACATATAATCTACACTCCCCGTTCATTACTATAGACGTAATATATACACATTGTACTATCATACATATAATCTACACTCCCCGTTCATTACTATAGATGTAATATATACACATTTACTATCATATAATCTACACTCCCCGTTCATTATATACACATGTACTATCTATATAATCTACACTCCCCGTTCATTACTATAGACGTAATATATACACATGTACTATCATACATATAATCTACACTCCCCGTTCATTACTATAGTAATATATACACATGTAATATATACACATGTACTATCATACATATAATCTACACTCCCCGTTCATTACTATAGATGTAATATATACACATGTACTATCATACATATAATCTACACTCCCCGTTCATTACTATAGACGTATATATACACATGTACTATCATACATATAATCTACACTCCCCGTTCATTACTATAGACGTAATATATACACATGTACTATCATACATATAATCTACACTCCCCGTTCATTACTATAGACGTAATATATACACATGTACTATCATACATATAATCTACACTCCCCGTTCATTACTATAGATGTAATATATACACATTTACTATCATACATATAATCTACACTCCCCGTTATACACATTATATACTATATGTACTATCATACATATAATCTACACTCCCCGTTCATTACTATAGACGTAATATATATTACTACACACTATCATACATATAATCTACACTCCCCGTTCATTACTATAGACGTAATATATACACATTTACTATCATACATATAATCTACACTCCCCGTTCATTACTATAGATGTAATATATACACATGTACTATCATACATATAATCTACACTCCCCGTTCATTACTATAGATGTAATATATACACATTTACTATCATACATATAATCTACACTCCCCGTTCATTACTATAGACGTAATATATACACATGTACTATCATACATATAATCTACACTCCCCGTTCATTACTATAGACGTAATATATACACATGTACTATCATACATATAATCTACACTCCCCGTTCATTACATAGTAATATATATGTACTATCATACATATAATATCCCCGTTCACACTATAGATGTAATATACTATCACATATAATCTACATCATAATCTATGTAATATATACACATTACTATCATACATATAATATATACTCCCCGTTCATTACTATAGATGTAATATATACACATACTATCATACATATAATCTACACTCCCCGTTCATTACTATAGACGTAATATATACACATGTACTATCATACATATAATCTACACTCCCCGTTCATTACTATAGACGTAATATATACACATTTACTATCATACATATAATCTACACTCCCCGTTCATTACTATAGATGTAATATATACACATTTACTATCATACATATAATCTACACTCCCCGTTCATTACTATAGATGTAATATATACACATGTACTATCATACATATAATCTACACTCCCCGTTCATTACTATAGATGTAATATATACACATTTACTATCATACATATAATCTACACTCCCCGTTCATTACTATAGACGTAATATATACGTTCATTACTATAGATGTATATATACACATTTACTATCATACATATAATCTACACTCCCCGTTCATTACTATAGATGTAATATATACACATGTACTATCATACATATAATCTACACTCCCCGTTCATTACTATAGAGTAATATATACACGTACTATCATACATATAATCTACACTCCCCGTTCATTACTATAGATGTAACTATACACATGTACTATCATACATATAATCTACACTCCCCGTTCATTACTATAGTAATATATACACATGTACTATCATACATATAATCTACACTCCCCGTTCATTACTATAGATGTAATATATACACATGTACTATCATACATATAATCTACACTCCCCGTTCATTACTATAGACGTAATATATACACATTTACTATCATACATATAATCTACACTCCCCGTTCATTACTATAGATGTAATATATACACATTTACTATCATACATATAATCTACACTCCCCGTTCATTACTATAGATGTAATATATACACATGTACTATCATACATATAATCTACACTCCCCGTTCATTACTATAGATGTAATATATACACATGTACTATCATACATATAATCTACACTCCCCGTTCATTACTATAGATGTAATATATACACATTTACTATCATACATATAATCTACACTCCCCGTTCATTACTATAGACGTAATATATCATTACTATCATACATCTACACCCCGTTCATTACTATAGACGTAATATATACACATACTATCATACATATAATCTACACTCCCCGTTCATTACTATAGATGTAATATATACACATTTACTATCATACATATAATCTACACTCCCCGTTCATTACTATAGACGTAATATATACACATGTACTATCATACATATAATCTACACTCCCCGTTCATTACTATAGATGTAATATATACACATGTACTATCATACATATAATCTACACTCCCCGTTCATTACTATAGACTATACTATCATACATATAATCTACACTCCCCGTTCATTATATATACACATACATTACTATCATACATATAATCTACACTCCCCGTTCATTACTATAGATGTAATATATACACATTTACTATCATACATATAATCTACACTCCCCGTTCATTACTATAGACGTAATACTATATACACTCCCCGTTCATTACTTACTATCATACATATAATCTACACTCCCCGTTCATTACTATAGACGTATATATACACATGTACTATCATACATATAATCTACACTCCCCGTTCATTACTATAGATGTAATATATACACATTTACTATCATACATATAATCTACACTCCCCGTTCATTACTATAGATGTAATATATACACATTTACTATCATACATATAATCTACACTCCCCGTTCATTACTATAGATGTAATATATACACATTTACTATCATACATATAATCTACACTCCCCGTTCATTACTATAGACGTAATATATACACATTTACTATCATACATATAATCTACACTCCCCGTTCATTACTATAGATGTAATATATACACATGTACTATCATACATATAATCTACACTCCCCGTTCATTACTATAGATGTAATATATACACATTTACTATCATACATATAATCTACACTCCCCGTTCATTACTATAGATGTAATATATACACATGTACTATCATACATATAATCTACACACTCCCCGTTCATTACTATAGACGTAATATATACACATGTACTATCATACATATAATCTACACTCCCCGTTCATTACTATAGACGTAATATATACACATTTACTATCATACATATAATCTACACTCCCCGTTCATTACTATAGACGTAATATATACACATACATTACTATCATACATATAATCTACACTCCCCGTTCATTACTATAGATGTAATATATACACATGTTACTATCATACATATAATCTACACTCCCCGTTCATTACTATAGACGTAATATATACACATTTACTATCATACATATAATCTACACTCCCCGTTCATTACTATAGATGTAATATATACACATGTACTATCATACATATAATCTACACTCCCCGTTCATTACTATAGATGTAATATATACACATTACTATCATACATATAATCTACACTCCCCGTTCATTACTATAGACGTAATATATACACAGTACTATCATACATATAATCTACACTCCCCGTTCATTACTATAGATGTAATATATACACATGTACTATCATACATATAATCTACACTCCCCGTTCATTACTATAGATGTAATATATACACATTTACTATCATACATATAATCTACACTCCCCGTTCATTACTATAGACGTAATATATACACATTTACTATCATACATATAATCTACACTCCCCGTTCATTACTATAGATGTAATATATACACATGTACTATCATACATATAATCTACACTCCCCGTTCATTACTATAGATGTAATATATACACATGTACTATCATACATATAATCTACACTCCCCGTTCATTACTATAGATGTAATATATACACATGTACTATCATACATATAATCTACACTCCCCGTTCATTACTATAGATGTAATATATACACATGTACTATCATACATATAATCTACACTCCCCGTTCATTACTATAGATGTAATATATACACATGTACTATCATACATATAATCTACACTCCCCGTTCATTACTATAGATGTAATATATACACATGTACTATCATACATATAATCTACACTCCCCGTTCATTACTATAGACGTAATATATACTCCCCGTTCAGTAATATATACACATTACTATCATACATATAATCTACACTCCCCGTTCATTACTATAGACGTAATATATACACATGTACTATCATACATATAATCTACACTCCCCGTTCATTACTATAGATGTAATATATACACATGTACTATCATACATATAATCTACACTCCCCGTTCATTACTATAGACGTAATATATACACATTTACTATCATACATATAATCTACACTCCCCGTTCATTACTATAGATGTAATATATACACATTTACTATCATACATATAATCTACACTCCCCGTTCATTACTATAGATGTAATATATACACATGTACTATCATACATATAATCTACACTCCCCGTTCATTACTATAGATGTAATATATACACATTTTACTATCATACATATAATCTACACTCCCCGTTCATTACTATAGACGTAATATATACACATGTACTATCATACATATAATCTACACTCCCCGTTCATTACTATAGATGTAATATATACACATGTACTATCATACATATAATCTACACTCCCCGTTCATTACTATAGACGTAATATATACACATTTACTATCATACATATAATCTACACTCCCCGTTCATTACTATAGACGTAATATATACACATGTACTATCATACATATAATCTACACTCCCCGTTCATTACTATAGACGTAATATATACACATTTACTATCATACATATAATCTACACTCCCCGTTCATTACTATAGATGTAATATATACTCCACAATTACTATCATACATATAATCTACACTCCCCGTTCATTACTGTAGACGTAATATATACACATTTACTATCATACATATAATCTACACTCCCCGTTCATTACTATAGACGTAATATATACACATGTACTATCATACATATAATCTACACTCCCCGTTCATTACTATAGATGTAATATATACACATTTACTATCATACATATAATCTACACTCCCCGTTCATTACTATAGATGTAATATATACACATGTACTATCATACATATAATCTACACTCCCCATTCATTACTGTAGTCGTAATATATACACATGTACTATCATACATATAATCTACACTCCCCGTTCATTACTATAGATGAAATATATACACATTTACTATCATACATATAATCTACACTCCCCGTTCATTTCTGTAGACGTAATATATACACATGTACTATCATACATATAATCTACAGTCCCCGTTCATTACTGTAGACGTAATATATACACATGTACTACCATACATATAATCTGCCCATCCCGTTCATTACTGTAGACGTAATATATACACATGTACTATCATACATATAATCTACAGTCCCCGTTCATTACTATAGATGTAATATATACACATGTACTATCATACATATAATCTACACTCCCCGTTCATTACTGTAGACGTAATATATACACATTTACTATCATACATATAATCTACACTCCCCGTTCATTACTATAGATGTAATATATACACATGTACTATCATATATATAATCTACACTCCCCGTTCATTACTATAGATGTAATATATACTTCACAGTTACTATCATACATATAATCTACACTCCCCTTTCATTACTGTAGACGTAATATATACTCCACAGTTACTATCATACATATAATCTACACTCCCCGTTCATTACTATAGACGTAATATATACACATTTACTATCATACATATAATCTACACTCCCCGTTCATTACTATAGACGTAATATATACACATTTACTATCATACATATAATCTACACTCCCCATTCATTACTATAGACGTAATATATACACATTTACTATCATACATATAATCTACACTCCCCGTTCATTACTATAGATGTAATATATACACATGTACTATCATACATATAATCTACACTCCCCATTCATTACTGTAGACGTAATATATACACATGTACTATCATACATATAATCTACACTCCCCATTCATTACTATAGACGTAATATATACACATGTACTATCATACATATAATCTACACTCCCCGTTCATTACTGTAGACGTAATATATACACAGTTACTATCATACATATAATCTACACTCCCCGTTCATTACTATAAATGTAATATATACTCCGCATGTACTATCATACATATAATCTACACTCCCCGTTCATTACTACAGATGTAATATATACTCCGCATTTACTATCATACATATAATCTACACTTCACATTCATTATTATACATATAACTTGCACTACTTATTCATTACTATCACGCCCCCAGCACTACCTATTCAATATTATACGTATAATTTACACTCATTTATTATTATACATATAATCTACTCTACATTCATTATTCTATTCTACCCATAAATTACTATACATATAATGTGTACCCCCCATTCATTATTATACTTATAATCTACACCTCGCATGCATAGATATTGTCACAGTGTTGAACTTCAATTTTATAACAAAACGGATTATATCTTTATTTCTACATGCGCATTAATTAGAATTGGTTAATTGGTAATCTGACGTCTGCCATGGTATTCACTTAGTGACCAGCCAGTCAAACCAATTAGTGTCAAGACCTAATTAAATATGTAACGAGCAATCTGATACAATGCAATTTAATTGTTGCCACGGGTATTGCAGGCGTCTGAACGAGTAACCATGACGACTACATATTACATAGATACGTAATATGCGTCTTATAAATAAGGATAATTTACCCATGAAAGACATTCAGTAATATACATAGAAACTACACTACACATTCATTATTATTATTCCTATAACCTACGTCTATTAGTATACATAGTAATACAATCATATAATATACACCCCAGATTCATTATTATACATATGACATATATATGTGGAATGTTGATTATATATACGTATATATAGTCATAATTCTGGAATGCAGAATACATGTATATTAAAAGGAGAGACCCTAGTTTTTAAACACTAAGACATATGTTTTCAATATTAAAGTCGTTTATCACTGAAATAAAACACTACTTGTATTTTATTGTTTAGATTATCTATTTTCGTACAATCGAAGTGTTTCTGGTCGTTCTCGTGTTTTTAATACCACAAAATGCATTTTTCATATTTTTAAAAACGCACGTGCGACTGAGAAGTAATGGTTATGTAGTCGCATTTTAGTATATTTTTAAGGGTATTTCAACGTCACAGACTCTTGTTTCATTCTGTTTGTATCCAAAATTGTTTCAGATTTGTACATTAACCAAACTTAGTGTCTATTTTTACGGATTGAAATTAGGGTCTAGGTGAAACATATGCCTTAGTGTTTATAAACTAGGGTATGTCCCTTTAATGAATGAATGAATGAATGCTTAACGACACCCCAGCACGAAAAATACATCGGCGATTTGGTGTCAATCTATGGTATATGCAAAAACAATGAATGCAGAGTGTAGGTTGTATGTATAATAAAGAAAAGTGGGCTAATCATGTGAATAATAAAGAATGTGGAGTGTAGATTATATATATTATAGTGAATGTGAAGTGTACATTATTCGTATGATAATGCACTTGGCATGTATATATATATTACATAGGTGTGCAGTAGATGGTACAAAAGTGCTCTAAAAATGACCGAAGTGACAACTATGGTATGCATTACCAGCTAATTGTTGTTGTTGTTGTTTTTTTGTTTGTTTTTTTATGAACGTATGGGTCATGACTATCTCCTGGTTACAATTTACCCAGAATACCTGTGGGAGAACATGGTCAAATTACGTCATCAATATCGCCGCCTCGATTTTGATATTTTTGCATCAAATTCCGATAGAGTCTTCATTCTCTTTAGTTGCTTCACATTTTAAGCGTTTTCTAAGGTTGGAAATGTTGTAACGCCGTGTTTATAAACAACATTTATTAATATCTGAGTATTAATAAATGTTGAAACAGTAGAGGGTCTTTTCAATATGGCTGTCTCCAGGTCAATAATGCTGTCTTCGGGCCAATAATGTTGTCTCCAGGCCAATAATGCTGTTTCTCAGCGATTATGAAGTTAGATTTATTAAATTTAAGAAGTGGCAGCTTGTCTGGTTATAGCTAATACAATGCCTTGATTACAAATAAAAACATTGCTTTATATTATCGATCTAGATAGTTAGTGTCGTATTCTATCCTCACAAGAAATATGCTAGTGTTAATTACACAGTACTTCCATCAGGCTTATTTTATAATATACATCTGGTGCCACATCCACATCAAAATACCATTCCACCCCCACCCCCCTGGAGTAGATGCACTTTATGCATTCTGTCCACTGGTGAACCATATTCCGGTAGAAGAAAACAGAGGTAGTATTATATCCTGTAAAGCTATGGGAAAGAAGCAATAATAGATATTGCTCTTTACCCAGGACGTCACGTGATGTAAAGCATTTAACTGTACCACAGGTAACCCATATTCTCATATTTGCTTTACCCAAGGTAAACAAATGATGGAACTTGCCAATTGGGACGACATATACATTTCTGTCAACAGTGCGCACAAAAGAGTTGGTACAGCCGTTCATAATAACGTCCTGCACATGAATGAAAAGTGTGGTGCCTGATTCATCGTATTCACATGGTGGCATTGTACGAACATGTGCTCGAAGAATAACTGTGGCAGTTAACGTAATGGTGATTTCCTTCTCTTCGTGGCAGTCTACGGTGCCAATCTTGGTAGTGTGGAATACAAAACGTTTCGCTTTATTGGTTGGATCACGTAAATTGTCAGTCCAGTTTCACAGAACCTTGTTTTTACCAGTAACCTGACATTTCATGAGTATGCTAGCTTTTTATATTTACTTTGACCTAAACATAATTATATGTCTGACACTATTGATAGGGTCGTGCTCCATGTTCTCTGTCAGGTGGAGTATCTCGGTATCGCTTGAACCCGGGATACACGGATCCTACAGTGTTTGTCGAGTAATCATTTCCCATGTGGGGTCAAACCTTCGAGAGAAACACATAATTGCACCCGATGCCGACCTCCTTGCGTTGGTATAGGACACGTACAGCATGAACAGCAATCAAAGCATCCACAGGGAAAAAGCAAAGCAAATATTCATGGAAGCAGGCATCCTCGATGAAGTATAATCCCTGACCCTGCCTTTCTTCAGAGGATGTTACATCACTTTACTTTTCTCTCTGCAGAGGATGTTACACCACTTTGCTTGCCTCTCTTCAGAGGATGTTACATCACTTTCCTTGCCTCTCTTCAGAGGATGTTACACCACTCTTCAGATGATGTTACACCACTTTGCTTGCCTCCCTTCAGAGGATGTTACATCACTTTACTTGCCTCTCTTCAGAGGATGTTACACCACTTTGCTTGCCTCTCTTCAGAGGATGTTACACCACTTTGCTTGCCTCTCTTCAGAGGATGTTACACCACTTTGCTTGCCTCTCTTCAGAGGATGTTACATCACTTTACTTGCCTCTCTTCAGAGGATGTTACATCACTTTGCTTTGCTCTCTTCAGAGGATGTTACATCACTTTGCTTGCCTCTCTTCAGAGGATGTTACACCACTTTGCTTGCCTCTCTTCAGAGGATGTTACACCACTTTGCTTGCCTCTCTTCAGAGGATGTTACACCTCTTTGCTTGCCTCCCTTCAGAGGATGTTACACCACTTTGCTTGCCTCTCTTCAGAGGATGTTACACCACTTTACTTGCCTCTCTTCAGAGGATGTTACACCACTTTGCTTGCCTCTCTTCAGAGGATGTTACACCACTTTGCTTGCCTCCATTCAGAGGATGTTACACCACTTTGCTTGCCTCTCTTCAGAGGATGTTACACCACTTTGCTTGCCTCTCTTCAGAGAATGTTACATCACTTTGCTTGCCTCTCTTCAGAGGATGTTACACCACTTTGCTTTGCTCTCTTCAGAGGATGTTACACCACTTTGCTTTCCTCTCTTCAGAGGATGTTACACCACTTTGCTTTCCTCTCTTCAGAGGATGTTACACCACTTTGCTTTCCTCTCTTCAGAGGATGTTACACCACTTTGCTTGCCTCTCTTCAGAGGATGTTACACCACTTTGCTTTCCTCTCTTCAGAGGATGTTACACCACTTTGCTTGCCTCTCTTCAGAGGATGTTACACCACTTTGCTTTCCTCTCTTCAGAGGATGTTACACCACTTTGCTTTCCTCTCTTCAGAGGATGTTACATCACTTTGCTTGCCTCTCTTCAGAGGATGTTACACCACTTTGCTTGCCTCTCTTCAGAGGATGTTACACCACTTTGCTTTCCTCGGGGGATAAAACCTAGATGGAACTGCTACCCTGATGTGGCTTGTGTCTTTACCAACGTGGAGCTGAACCCTTACACTAGGCCGAGTACTCTGACTGTAAGAGAGCTAGACGGACATCTGGATGGTTATGACGCTCATTACCATCCAAATGTCCGTCTAGCTCTCTTACAGTCAGAGTACTCGGGCTGTTCTTACACCAAAGCAGATACAGATGGTGCACATATACAGCTACTGAAATGCTTTAGTTAGTCTGTATGGTAAGTTCAGCAACCTAAAAATTGTCAACGAAGCAAGGTGAAGACAATAGAAAGCATTTCATTTACACCAGGAAGCCCGACTGCGGCACTCCAAACAGGTTGCCTACCAAGCAGCTGAATTAAGGCTTATCGGTGAACAGTTAACACAAATGCACCGACTCTAGAGGGGTGGGAATGGAATTTTCATAAACACAGCCTTTCCACCTGTAGCCCCCAAGGCCTGCAATAATTAAATGGGTGTCTTCCCATTACGTCCCTGTCTCGATTACAATTGGTCTAAAAGATAATATCATAGCATTACCTGCGTAATAATGGACAATTCGGGTACAATCTGTGCTTGGGACGTTTGGGTGATTAATAAATGGATTTGCTTTAAATTACACGACAAAGCTTCTATTCGTTTGGGTCTGTTAGTAATAATAGTAAAATAGGTAAAGTGTTTAATGATACTAATATAATAAATGAGATGTTTCTAATTGTTGTTGGCATTTGTGACTGATTAATAATGATGTTACGCATGCCAAGGTGTATTCCGGTACTATATATAGAGGATATGTCATGTTTGTTGTCAAATATGATTTATATCTTATCGAGTGAAGTTTGTAATTATATCTCACCAGTCGCACTTGCGCGACGAGTGTGCTATGATTGCAAACTTCACGAGATAAGACATAAATCATATTTGACAAAAAAAAATCTATTGATTATATAACTTTTGGCAACTTACTTTTATTTTTAAAATGCGAGCAACAAAATAGTACCGGCATTCTTAAAGTGAAGATAACACTGTGACTTTCTACAGTGATGATAACACATTTGACAGAGTAATTGTGAACTTTTCACTCTAAAATGTGTTATCGTCACTGAGTAACTGATAACACTTTTATTTCACTGATATTTTAAGATATTTCACTAAATGTTGTATAATAATAACTAATATTGATGTTAAACTCGGATAACATTGACACTAATCACACAATGACCTTTAAACTTCCGTTAAATATTATTCACTAAAATGGTCATTAAAATGTGATCTTTTTAAATAGTTTTCTAATATGTTATTGTTATATCGTTCTTGTTATCCTGTTAATGAAATGCTGACTGGTCCAAACGAAGGTAACAGTTAGATGATTAGCGATGCAGTCGTTCGTTTCTATAATTTATTTTTTTAGTTCGACCAAATTGCATTTTAACCAAATGGAAGTGAAACGTTAAATGTACTTTCAATTCTGAGAGTATACGGTAATAAATGTGCTGCACCCGAGTGTACTGAAATGTATTTGTCACTGTGCTAATTATAGTTTCAATAAAACTTCCTTTCCTGTAGAGTATGAAATCAGCAAAGCATTTCAATAGTATACACCTTGCATATTGCAGTTATTAATAGTGTTAATCTATGCCGTGACTACAATATATTATACCGGCCTCGGTGGCGTCGTGGTTAGGCCATCGGTCTACAGGCTGATAGGTACTGGATTCGGATTTCATCTCTAATTATCTATGTGATCCTTAACCATATTTCCGACGCCATAATGTTTTGTGCGTCATTAAATAACACATGTCTTTCTTTATTTGTACAGTTTCTTCTTAAATACTATCTAAAAGACAATAATAATAAAGAGAGAAGCTGGCAATGCACAATAGACGTTTATTTTCTTCATTGATATTTCTCTATATTTCATTAATTTTGTACAAATCTAGCTAGTACTGTATCATCGCATTCCTTGCCACTAACAATGTTAGGTTAGACCAAAGAATTGCGATTCTAGGTGGCATGGGTGATGAGATATTTGTACATATAGAAGGTTTTTTATGGCGGCCATCTTGAAAATCCTATTTAGCCTCCATGTGGTTCATATTAAAAGATGAAAATTATGACATTGGGCAACTTGTGGACGAAATTCGATGCTTTTATTTGGAACGTCTACATCCGTTTACTGGACTGCATGAAAAATATACTAAACACGGTCGCCATTTTTATGATGTCATTTGAGCATGTTCCCCTACAGGAATTCGGGGTAATATCCACCTGTGACATAGTCAGGACATATACTATCGAGAAATACCAAAAATAGCTGGCAGTACGGTAGTTGCCACTTGACCCTCAAAATAAGCCTCAGTCTGCACGCCTAATATGTATAACAATGAATGTGGTGTGCACGTTATATGTACTGTAAACCGTAAAAAAAAAATGCGTGCGTATATATTTCGCGTCGTTCGCGTCCAACCTTATGTCGCGAAATTAATACGCACGCACTATTTTCCAGTTTGAAGAGTGCTTAAAGTAATTTGTTTTGTTTTGAAATATTTTATTGAGAATAAAATTCACAGATTCACTCAACAGGCACAGCCTATATACGAGCTTTCCTTGATGGCGACTAATCGTTAACTCAACAGGCACAGCCTATACACGAGCTCTCCTTGGTGGCGACTAACCGTTAACTCAACAGGCACAGCCTATACACGAGCTCTCCTTGGTGGCGACTAACCGTTAACTCAACAGGCACAGCCTATACACGAGCTCTCCTTGGTGGCGACTAACCGTTAACTCAACAGGCACAGCCTATACACGAGCTCTCCTTGGTGGCGACTAACCGTTAACTCAACAGGCACAGCCTATACACGAGCTCTCCTTGGTGGCGACTAATCGTTAACTCAACAGGCACAGCCTATACACGAGCTCTCCTTGGTGGCGACTAATCGTTAACTCAACAGGCACAGCCTATACACGAGCTCTCCTTGGTGGCGACTAATCGTTAACTCAACAGGCACAGCCTATACACGAGCTCTCCTTGGTGGCGACTAACCGTTAACTCAACAGGCACAGCCTATAATCGTTAACTCAACAGGCACAGCCTATACACGAGCTCTCCTTGGTGGCGACTAATCGTTAACTCAACAGGCACAGCCTATACACGAGCTCTCCTTGGTGGCGACTAATCGTTAACTCAACAGGCACAGCCTATACACGAGCTCTCCTTGGTGGCGACTAATCGTTAACTCAACAGGCACAGCCTATACACGAGCTCTCCTTGATGGCGACTAATCGTTAACTCAACAGGCACAGCCTATACACGAGCTCTCCTTGATGGCGACTAATCGTTAACTCAACAGGCACAGCCTATACACGAGCTCTCCTTGGTGGCGACTAATCGTTAACTCAACAGGCACAGCCTATACACGAGCTCTCCTTGGTGGCGACTAATCGTTAACTCAACAGGCACAGCCTATACACGAGCTCTCCTTGGTGGCGACTAACCGTTAACTCAACAGGCACAGCCTATACACGAGCTCTCCTTGATGGCGACTAATCGTTAACTCAACAGGCACAGCCTATACACGAGCTCTCCTTGGTGGCGACTAATCGTTAATTGTTTCATGTAACTTCAAGCGATGGCAACTAATCGTTTATTGTTTTATCTACCAAAGGGTGTTAACAGTTAACAACTGAAGCTGTGAGTTGTGATTCTAATACAGGTGAGGTGGGTAGGGCCTAGTCCCCTCTATAGACTCTGTACCAGGCACAATTGCTTGATGTAGGATAACAGAATATTGATTTACAGACAGTAACTTTATAACAATTACAGTGAGCTGTCTTTATCCACTTTTGTTTTTTTGAGCTGTCAACGGTCTTTCGCGAAATTTACATGTCGCGAACATGCGCTAAGGTATACATTCGCGAAAAAAAACACGTTGCAATATTAATACGGTTTACAGTATTCTAATGAACATGGAAAGAAAGAATGAAATAAACATTTTATTTAACGACGCACTCAACACATTTTGACTACGGTTCTATGGCAGACCACACATATAATGAGACAGAAAACCCGCTACCGCAACGCAATGGGATACTCTTTTCGATTAGTAGTAAGTGCTCGTTTATATGCAGTATCCTACATACAAGATAGTACATACCACGGCCTTTGTTACACCAGGAGCCTAATTCACTAAACTCTCGTAACTTTGCGATTTCGTAGTGCAATGTTAAAAGACTTGCAAAGAGGATGCTTTGTTGTCTAGCAGAGCCTAAGAGACCTTTGTAAATTAGGCCCAAGTTGTGGAGCACTGGCTGGGACGAGAAATAGCCCAATGGGTCCACCGATGGGGATCGATCCTTGACCAATCTGATTAAAATTAGCTCTACTGGTCTACCACATGTACTAGTTATTAACCAGTGGAGCTAAGTTTAATTAGATTGATCCTAAACCTACCGCGCACCAAGCGAACGTTTTACCACTGAGTTACGTGTTGTCCCATAATGAATGTGGATTACATATGGAGTGCATATTATAATAATGAATATTAATGAATGTGGAGTGTGGATTATATGTATAATCAATGTGGATTACATATTGAGTGCATATTATGATAGTGAATATTAATGAATGTGGAGTGTGGATTATATGTATAATCAATGTGGATTACATATTGAGTGCATATTATGATAGTGAATATTAATGAATGTGGAGTGTGGATTATATGTATAATCAATGTGGATTACATATTGAGTGCATATTATAATAGTGAATATTAATGAATGTGGAGTGTGGATTATATGTATAATCAATGTGGATTACATATGGAGTGCATATTATAATAATGAATATTAATGAATGTGGAGTGTGGATTATATGTATAATCATCAATGTGGATTGCATTCATTGAATAGCACTTAACTTATTGTCAGTCCAAAGTTCTTTTTAATAAAAGGAAATGTTTTATTTAACGACGCACTCAACACATTTTATTTACGGTTATATGGCGTCGTACATATGGTTAAGAACCACACAGATATTGAGAGGAAATCCGCTGTCGCCACTTCATGGGCTACTCTTTTCGATTAGCAGACAGGATAGAGCGAGCGAGAAATATCACAATGGACCCACCAACGGGGATCGATCCCAGACCGACCGCGCATCAAGCGAACGCTTTACCACTGAACTACGTCCCGCCCCTTTTAATAAAAGAGACAATTACTGCATCCAGTGTTCTAACATAGTAGTGGAGTGTGCATATTATATGTATAATAATAACTAGGGGACTGCAAATAATTCAGGGGGAGTGTGTATTATACCTATAATGGTATGAATAGAATGCAAAGTATACGTATAATAATGACTGGGGAGAGCATATTCTTGGGGAGTGCAAATTAAATGCTACACCGGCATGTAACATTTGAGACATTGCATTTGTTTTTCAATTGGGGAGGGATTTAGTAGAGTGTCTACCATGCGATCTGTTTTTAACCCGTTAGCCGCTACCTTTCGCAGTATTATTCATTTTCATCTCTCTCTCTCTCTCTCTCTCTCTCTCTCTCTCTCTCTCTCTCTCTCTCTCTCTCTCTCTCTCTCTCTCCCTCCCTATCCCCTACCTCGTAGGCCAGTGGTTAAGCGCTCGCTTGATGCATGGCCGGTTTAGGTTAAATCCTTGCCGGTGGGCCCATCGGGCTATTTTTCGATCTAGCCAGTGCCCCATGACTGGTATATCAAAGGCTGTGGTATGTGCTATCCTCTCTGTGAGATGGTGCATATAAAGGTTCTTTGCTACTAATGGAAAAATATAGCGGTTTTCCTCTGTAAAACTATATGTCAAAATTACCAAACGTTTGGCTGTTGGATTGGGCTAGACCCGACTCTGGCGGCGGAACAGACAATGCGCTGAGGTGTTACATACCAGACATTCTTCACCTCGCTATCTCAACGATACGAGTAGTTACTTAATCGTTTAAAATAGTCTGTGTGGAACGATACACGGACGGGCGAGGTGTGGACACGATTAAATGGAGTTCAAGTGTCATTCCCGTCATGGCGTCACGTGGCCATTGTCAGTGTCGGGGTAACTTAGCCTACACCTCGTTCAAAGGTTCGGATTAGGACGCGAGTATACACACACAAACAAAGATAACGCCACCGGCCTCGATGGTGTCGTGGTTAAATCATCGGACATAAGGCTGGTAGGTACTGGGTTCGGAGCACGGTACCGGCATCTATGGTGTCGTGGTTAAGCCATCGGACATAAGGCTGGTAGGTACTGGGTTCGCAGCCCGGTACCGGCCTCGGTGGTGTCGTGGTTAAGTCATCGGACATAAGGCTGGTCGGTACAGGGTTCGCAGCCCGGTACCGGCTTCGGTGATGCCGTGGTTAAACCATCTGACATAAGGCTGGTAGGTACTGGGTTCGCAGCACGGTACCGGCCTCGGTGGTGTCCTGGTTAAGCCATCGGACATAAGGCTGGTAGGTACTGGGTTCGGAGCACGGTACCGGCATCTATGGTGTCGTGGTTAAGCCATCAGACATAAGGCTGGTCGGTACAGGGTTCGCAGCCCGGTACCGGCCTCGATGGTGTCGTGGTTAAGCCATCTGACATAAGGCTGGTAGGTACTGGGTTCGCAGCACGGTACCGGCCTCGGTGGTGTCCTGGTTAAGCCATCGGACATAAGGCTGGTAGGTACTGGGTTCGGAGCACGGTACCGGCATCTATGGTGTCGTGGTTAAGCCATCGGACATAAGGCTGGTCGGTACAGGGTTCGCAGCCCGGTACCGGCCTCGGTGGTGTCCTGGTTAAGCCATCGGACATAAGGCTGGTAGGTACTGGGTTCGCAGCCCGGTACCGGCCTCGGTGGTGTCCTGGTTAAGCCATCGGACATAAGGCTGGTAGGTACTGGGTTCGCAGCCCGGTACCGTCCTCGGTGGTGTCCTGGTTAAGCCATCGGACATAAGGCTGGTAGGTACTGGGTTCGCAGCCCGGTAACGGCCTCGGTGGTGTCGTGATTAAATCATTGGACATAAGGCTGGTAGGTACTGGGTTCGCAGCACGGTACCGGCCTCGGTAGTGTCCTGGTTAAGCCATCGGACATAAGGCTCGTAGGTACTGGGTTCGCAGCCCGGTACCGGCCTCGGTGGTGTCGTGATTAAATCATTGGACATAAGGCTGGTAGGTACTGGGTTCGCAGCACGGTACCGGCCTCGGTGGTGTCGTGATTAAATCATTGGACATAAGGCTGGTAGGTACTGGGTTCACAGCCCGGTACCGGCCTCGGTGGTGTCGTGATTGAGCCATCGGACATAAAGCTGGCAGGTACTGGGTCCGCAGGTATACGACCACTACACCCTGTTCTCTCATACTAACAACTAACCCACTATCCTAGACAGACATGTACTGGGTTCGCAGCCCGGTACCGGCTCCCACCCAGAGCGAGTTGTAACGTCTAAATGGATAGGTATAAGACTACCACACCCTTCGTGGTCTCACTAACAAATAACAACTAACCCTCTATCCTGGACAGACAGTCCAGATAGCTGAGGTGTGTACCCAGAACAGCGTGCTTGAATCTTACTTGGATATAAGCACGAAAATAAGTTAAAATGAAATGAAGTTAATGTTGTTAAAGTTAAAGTTTGTTTTGTTTAACGACACCACTACAGCACATTGATTTATTAATCATCGGCTATTGGATGTAAAACATTTGGTAATTTCGACGTATAGTTTTAAACAAGAAACCTGCTATATTATTCCATTAGTAATTAGCGATTTGTTTATATGCACCATCCAACAGACAGGCTAGCACATACCACGGCCTTTGATATACCAGTCGTCGTCGACTGGTTTCAACGAGAAAAAACAAACAATCAGTTGAATGGATCCACCGAGGTTGTTCGAGGGTGTGTACTACCAAATCAAATCCCATAGACGACAATAGTAACATGTGTGGCTAAAACTCCTACCTGCAGCGTATCAATCGACATGAACGAGAGAACGAGAAAGAGATGTACGTGCACATTCAGAGCAAGCTGTTGTAGCATACGCCTATCCTGGTCACAGGGACCGGCCTTGGCCGGTTCCCTCTGTCCAGGACAGGAAAGGGTTGGGGGAGGGTTAAAGAAGGGACGTCTGCACTGACAAGTGCAAGATCAATCGACATAAACGCCACGGATATAAATACTACCACCCCTCACCCTCAGACAATCAGACAAAAATTGGGGGTCAAGCTGCTCGTTTCTGAGATAAGGGGTAGCGTCTATGACTACCCTAGTTCCGCACAATATTCGAGTA
Organism: Gigantopelta aegis; assembly: GCF_016097555.1. Classification (NCBI taxonomy): domain Eukaryota; kingdom Metazoa; phylum Mollusca; class Gastropoda; order Neomphalida; family Peltospiridae; genus Gigantopelta; species Gigantopelta aegis. The sequence continues at coordinate 1,813,180 of NC_054710.1, forward strand.
CTTTTTTTACAAATACTCGATACATGTTTCAAGCACAAGGCTACTTGACACAGTGGTACTAGGTGAAATCAAATTGAATTAATTGTTTTGCCCAGATAAAACTATTTGTGTTTGTTTTTACAACCAACACACTCACATTTATCACCAATCACATGACTTGTGGTGTTCACTTCTCTATCAAACTTTGGGTGCACCTCGAACTTTGACCCAGCCGGAAGTTATTTGGTTTAGTACTACCTCGATCCTCAGGCGAGCACTCAACCGACTGACCAAAACCCCGCCCTCACACACAAACAAGATAATTTTGTCTTTCTGGCTGGTAGGTACTGGTTCGTATCCCACGTGAGGCCACATACACCGAGTTTCACCCACTTCACGGGTGCGATTATGGATGATTACCTGGCATGCACTGCAGGTTCCGTGTACCCCGGGCTCGGGCGATACCGAGATAGCTCAACTGATAGCAAGCGTGGATCACGGATCTGTCAAGTAGTCCCATACCGAAATGAAAATACTGCGGCTTCACCATTCATCTCATCATCGTCCATGTTTGTAATGTCTAAAAAAAAAAATATATATATAATGTTGTCTAAACTCACCTTTGGATACAGGCGCGTGTACAGGAATTGTGGGTGGGGTGGGGGGCTAGGATATGGCGAACTAATTTTATAGGAGACTGAGTTCAGAACCCTCGGGAAATATACTGAAAAAGAAGAAAAATTGCTTGACAGGCACACACACACATACGAAACCCTCCCTAAAATAAAACTTTTAAAATCGGTACATTAGATTTCATGCCAACAAAAAATAGTTTTTTTTATTATAGGTTATTAGTTGCAAATCAGTGCCAAATCTTTCCCGGGTGGATAGCAAAAGAAGTTGAAAGATGTGAAAAATTGCTGGATAACGGAACAAAATTAAATGTAATTCAAATCGAGAAAAAGGATAGCGAATAATGTATTAAATAACAATAATAATTAAAGCAATATAAAAAAGTTTTAAAAAAATAAAGCATAGAAACAAAGAACATACTAAAATTCTCAACGTATAAACGAAACATACATCAGGGCTTCTAGATTATGGTAGCCCCTCTCCTATTACTAGTGATATTCAGTGTTGGGCTAGTAAATAACTAATATTACCATGCCCGACGGCTAATGAAAAAAAAGAGTCAAATGTTGCAGTTAAGTCTGTTTTGTAAATATGAATATCCTGCCCCCATCACCCCCCCCCCCCCCCCCCCCCCCCCCCAATGTTAGTGTTTTAAAGCTGTATCTCCCTCTTTAGGTGACATGTCTGATTATAACTATTATTCAGTAAAATTGTATTAGCTTAAAAGTAAAGTAGGGCTAGTGAATTTTTAATTGTGGCTAGTAAATTTTTAAAATCACTGATCCCATGGCTAGTTGATTTAAGAACAATTCTAGAAACCCAGATACATATAGACAAATATCATTAAACATTCCCACCCTTTCCTTGTTTGTCTAGATAACTTTTGTCGTCGAGTATCCAGGTACTACAGTTAAAATTACATGTGTCTGTATTCTCCCTGTGCTTTGTTGATACAGCTAACAATTAGACGCAAATTCACGTATTAATAAAACCCGATATCTCACACCCCATCTACCAATCGCTTTTCATTAATGTTACTGTTATATTTATAAGCTGACGAAACGTTTTACGCGGAAAACCGACTCCGTTTATACTTACTATAAAACACGACGGAGCATAAGTCAGAGTTACAGCAATTATCACCTGACGATCAATGTATGTATGTCTGTTTTACGAGGTAAAGTTATTTCATGTTCTGTCTCTTTTTTCATAATTATAGAGTAGGATTTTAAAGAATCTAGTTTTAATTAATATTGTTATCGTCTGCTATTGACGTTGTCTTTTATTTTCATATAAAGAAAGAAATGTTTTATTTAACGACGCACTCAACACATTTTATTTACGGTTATATGGCGTCAGACATATGGTTAAGGACCACACAGATTTTTGAGAGGACACCCGCTGTCGCCACATAGGCTACTCTTTTACAACAGGCAGCAAGGGATCTTTTATTTGCGCTTCCCACAGGCAGGATAGCACAAACCATGGCCTTTGTTGAACCAGTTTACACCTACCCATTGAGCCTTGCGGACCACTCACTCAGGGTTTGGAGTCGGTATCTGGATTAAAAAACCCATGCCTCGACTGGGATCCAAACCCAGTACCTACCAGCCTGTAGACCGATGGCTAACCACGACGCCACCGAGGCCGATTTTATTTTCATATAACAACTTGCGTTAAAGAATTTGTTTCTTCTTTCTGTCTGTCTGTCTGTCTGTCTGTCTCTCTGTCTCTGTCTCTGTCTGTCTGTCTCTGTCTCTGTCTCCTCTCTCTCATTCTCTCTCCCTTTTTTTCTGTTGTTCTCTCTCCCATTGTCTCACTTACTCTACCTCTGTCTGTCTCTGTCTCTCTGTCTGTCTCTCTGTCTCTCTCTCTGTCTCTGTCTCTTTCTCTCTCTCTATATATATATTTGTTTTCTTCTCTCTCTCTCTCTCTCTCTCTCTCTCTCTCTCTCTCTCTCTCTCTCTCTCTCTCTCTCTCTCGCTCTCTCTTTGTTTAACGACACCACTAGTGCACATTGATTTATTAATCATCGGCTATTTGATGTCAAACAATTGGTCATTTTGACATATAGTTTTAAAGAGGAAACCCGCAACATTGTTGGGGGTTTGTTTTTTCATTGGTAGCAAGGAATATTTTATATGCACTACCCCAGGATAGCATATGTCGCGGCCTTCGATAAGCCAGTGCACTGGATGAAACGAAAAATACCCCCATTGAGCTCATCGACGGGGATCGATCCCAGATCGACCGCGCACCAGGCAGGCCCTTGGACACTGAGCTACATCCTGCCCCTTCTGAGTTTGTTATAATTTGAAGAGAGTGGGATGGGGTGTAGTTAATATTAAAAGTATTAAATCACTTTCTTCATAGCTGACCTCCCTGCTTCTTACAAACTGTTCTTTCTTAATACGTTCGTTCATTCGTTCCTTCTCTCTTTCATTTTAACGTTCCTTTTGTCTTTCTTTTTTCTCTCCCTCTTTCTATTTTTATTTTTATTTTTATTTTTTATTATTATTATTTTTGTTTCCTTGTAGTTCTACCATGACGTAAACATTTGTTGGTGTTTAAAGCAGCGTTCTCTCGTTATGAAAACAAAGTTAAAGCAGCGTTCTCTCGTTATGAAAACAAAGTTAAAGCAGCGTTCTCTCGTTATGAAAACAAAGTTAAAGCAGCGTTCTCTCGTTATGAAAACAAAGTTAAAGCAGCGTTCTCTCGTTATGAAAACAAAGTTAAAGTTTGTTTCGTTTAACGACACCACAAGAGCACATAGATTAATTAATCATCGGCTATTGGATGTCAAACATTTCGACTGGTATATCAAATACCGTGGTATGTGTTATCCTGTCTATGGGATGGTGCATATGAAAGATCCTAAGCTACTAATGAAATATTTAGCGGGTTTCCTCTCTAAGACTATACGTCCAAATTACCAAATCGCGCCCATTCAACAAGGGGCGGGTGGTGGCCCAGTGGTTAAATACACGCCTGATACGCCGTCGATCTAGGACTGATTCCCATCGGCAGGCCCATTAAGCCATGTCTCGTTCTCAATTACCAGGCGTTTGACATTCAATAGCCGATGATTAATAAATCAGTATGCTCTAGTGGTGTTGTTAAAACCAAATAACTTTTAACTTCTGTTCAACAAATCGTGACCTATGTGTAAAATGTAATTTCAATGCACTGCATTGCGGTAGTCGGGTAAGAAGCGACATGATTCACAATTGAGTGCGTGGACAGAAATCAAGAGCGTTTACAGTCAATGGGTAGTTTGACCACTTCCTTGTCCAACCAGACAATATAGTCGTCGGTCCGTTATCATTGAGGTAAAATAAATAGAAAGTCTATTAAAATAAACCAGTCAAGTGAATTCATATGTGAAACAATTGTAATACTGAGTAAATCATGTCCGTGTCAACTATTCTTGTTTAAGTGTGAGGAAAACTGGAAACAGACTGGAATTGTACAGGGAAATAAACATGATGTTAACAGTAAATAGCAGACAGAGACACAGGTTCGTAGGGGGGAGAGAGAGAGAGAGAGAGAGAGAGAGAGAGAGAGAGAGAGAGAGAGAGAGAGAGAGAGAGAGAGAGACAGACAGACAGAGACAGAGAGACAGAGAGACAGAGAGAGTCAGTCCTCCTATAACGAGGTACATGATAGAAATTCCTGGAAGTAATTACGACTTTGCAAACCTATCCCTTTGACTCTGTCTTGTGCGGACATAGGATTTTGATTACGAAAATCGACTTCCTTAACTGTGTGGCGATAAGATCAGTGATTGGCGGATCCAGGATTTTAGGCAGAGGGGGTGGGTCTATGTACAGCTACCTAAATAAGAGGCCGAGGGGGTCTATGTGCAACTACCTAAATAAGAGGCCGAGGGGGTCTATGTGCAACTACCTAAATAAGAGGCCGAGGGGGTCTATGTGCAACTACCTAAATAAGAGGCCGAGGGGGTCTATGTACAACTACCTAAATAAGAGGCCGAGGGGGTCTATGTGCAACTACCTAAATAAGAGGCCGAGGGGGTCTATGTACAGCTACCTAAATAAGAGGCCGAGGGGGTCTATGTGCAACTACCTAAATAAGAGGCCGAGGGGGTCTATGTACAACTACCTAAATAAGAGGCCGAGGGGGTCTATGTGCAACTACCTAAATAAGAGGCCGAGGGGGTCTATGTACAGCTACCTAAATAAGAGGCCGAGGGGGTCTATGTGCAACTACCTAAATAAGAGGCCGAGGGGGTCTATGTGCAACTACCTAAATAAGAGGCCGAGGGGGTCTATGTGCAACTACCTAAATAAGAGGCCGAGGGGGTCTATGTACAGCTACCTAAATAAGAGGCCGAGGGGGTCTATGTGCAACTACCTAAATAAGTTGTATATTAGCCATGAACGCACTGTAAATTAAATGGAACAAACAACGAAATGTCTTCGTCGTAAAGGTGGGTTCAGACCCCTTAGACCCTTCCACTGGATCCGCGCCTGGATTACAGAAAAAACCTGCTAACACAGACAAGTGAAGACACTGTGCCAGTGATCTGTGACAGCGAAAGGAGATAACTTCGAGGTGAACTGTAGCTTTGCGGATATTGTGCGTTCACAATGTTATTGAGTTTGTGTGCCAGTGGCCTGTGACAGCAAAGGGAGATAACTTCTAGGTGGACTGTAGCTTTGCGGATATTGTACGTTCACAATGTGATCGAGTTTGTGTGCCAGTGGCCTGTGACAGCAAAGGGAGATAACTTCGAGGTGGACTGTAGCTTTGCGGATATCGTGCGTTCACAATGTGATTGAGTTTGTAAATGCATCATATCTGCCGACCTGTGTCCGTCATGCCATGGAACCAAGCCAAGTCTCCAGTAGCAGAGGATTGTCTGGCACTTTGTCGTTCTTTGTGGTTCTTTCTCGTCATCCGCAGTGGTTCTTAATGCCTTTAGTACTGCAGTTCTTTATGGCTTACAGGTCTAAATGTTAGCGACAGCGCAATAGTAGCAATGTTGAAGCAACGTCTGGCTTTGGATTAATGATTATTAACAATTTCATCATCATCATCATCAGCAGCAGCAGCAGCAGCAGCAGCAGCAGCAGCAGCAGCAGTAGCATCATCATCTAGTCGTAGATTTACGTTTACGTGCAAAACTAGGCTTACATTGTTTTGTGAAATTGGGCCCTAGACCCCATTCCACAAAGCGATCTTAGCCCTAAGATCACCTTAGGTGCATAGCTACCTTATGCACTAAGGTGATGTTAGTGTTACGATCGCTTCGTGGAACGGGGCCCTGTTCAATACCATGTATTATGTGCCCCGATTGTTAACATTTCACGATCTCGCATAGCTTTATTTGGATGGCATTGGCGTAGACAGGATTTTATTGGCGAGGGACTGGGGGGGGGGGGGGGGGGGGGAGTCATCCAGTGACTCTTTCATTGAATCCGACTACGCCAGTGATGGGTGTAAGCTTGGATCTGAGCTTAGGATGCATGTTAATAGTTTATGGTCTCTCATGTCGTATTTGTCTCTATATACTAAGTGTGGATCTAGGATTGTGATGTATGTTAATAGTTTATGGTCTCTGATGTCGTATTTGTTTCTCTGTACTAAGGGTGGATCTAGGATTGTGGTGCATGTTAATAGTTTATGGTCTCTGATGTCGTATTTGTCTCTATATACTAAGGGTGGATCTAGGATTATCGTGAAGGGCGACACTAGACACAGATTCCAATGTCCAATGAACCACAATTTGCCAAACGCCCATTGCACTCTGCATTGTGCAGAGAAATGTCTTTATCGTATTAACGTTTCTGTCGTTAAGATTGAAATTCTGTGCCGAGTCAGATAACTGGCCATGCCTGATACCGGTCTCGAGGTAGAAGTGCCCGGAGATATCGTAGGCTGTGGATACGTTAATGGACTTCTCCTCCACTAATATCTCGTTTTTCCCGTAGAACGTTATATCCCCCTGATAATCCCTTCCCTGTGATTGCAATATGTGTAATCGGCAGAGGGGACCTATTATTCCTAAGATGGACCGCTCCTATCCCCCCTCCTCCATCATGTGATCCGCCCGTGATGACAAGTCAAAGATAGGATGTGATAGAGGTTGCATTTGCTGACAATTAACGAGTAAATGCATCCTCTGTCAGTATTTATCCTTGATGTCACAACCAATGAGTCGACCTATTTGGTAGTTTATTAATGACGTCACAAGATCATGACGTCGCAGCCAATAGGAAGTGTCACTTTGTCAGTATTTATCCTTGATGCCACAACCAATGAGTCGACCTATTTGGTAGTTTATTAATGACGTCACAAGATCATGATGTCGCAGCCAATAGAAAGTGTCACTTCATCAGTATTTCTAATGACAACATATCCTAAGAATAAAACGCATTGTGCTTGAATTAAGTCACAGACGCGACTCGAGCCGGCCTCTGTCAAATGCTGGGCAGTCATGTTAAAGTCAGGGAATGCTGATATGTTGTCAAGGAGAGTTACATATGGAAAAAAAAATGCTTTATTTAACGACGCACTCAACACATTTTACTTACGGTTATATGGCGTCAGACATATGGTTAAGGACCATACAGAGTTTGAGAGGAAACCCGCTGTCGCCACTACATGGGCTACTCTTTCCGATTAGCAGCAAGGGATCTTTTATTTGCCTTGCGGAGCACTCACTCAGGGTTTGGAGTCGGTATCTGGATTAAAAATTCCATGCCTCGACTGGGATCCGAACCCAGTACCTACCAGCCTGTAGACCGAGGCCGGTTACAGATGGATGTATGTAATATGAATCCGTAATTGACAACGATCAAATGGTAGCCAGCTACTGTGTCCCAAATAAATTTTTTGTTCCTAAATCTGATGCCACTGACCTTTGACCTTTCGTTTGATTACACTCAAGTCGAGTCATGACAATCCATTTAAACCTTGTTAACCCGCACCAACGCTACACGAAGAAACCCGACGCCACTATGCCAATCGAACCCAAACAGGTTTTTTTATTTTTATGTGGGGGTTGTGTGTGTGTGTGTGTGTGTGTGTGTGTGTGTTTGTGTGTTGACGTAGCTCTTCCTGACAACATACAGACAGGGGAAAGCTAGATGACAGCCGAGCTATGCTATTATAGGACGCATTGATTAAAGAAACGGAGAGAGATAGTACATCGACAAAATATATCCATTTGCTGTCAGGATGACTTTTGTTTTGCTGATCCGGCAGTACATACACAGTGTTCCTTGTCGCTCGGTGATCTACCAACAATTTAAATTTAAAACTAATATTGTTAAGATGCTGCGGACTACCAGATACGTTTCAATGACAACAAAATTCAATTAAATAAATTTCCCTGCATAAAATATCAGTGTCGGTATATTTAGATGTGTTTCTGATCGTTTCAGTATTGTACTAGTTGAAACATTCATTTCGTTTCAGTATTATACTAGTTGAAACATTCATTTCGTTTCAGTATTGTACTAGTTGAAACATTCATTTCGTTTCAGTATTGTACTAGTTGAAACTTTCATTTCAGTATTGTACTAGTTGAAACTTTCATTTCGTTTCAGTATTGTACTAGTTGAAACTTTCATTTCGTTTTCCAGTATATACTTCTTTTTGTTCGTTCGTACGAAATTGTGGGGAGACAGAATCCAGTTTGGGCTACATACAAATAATAGGACACCAAGAAACACTGAATATACCGACACCTATATTCTAAAAATAAAGTAAAGTTTGTTTTATTTAACGACGCCACTAGAGCACATTGATTTTTTTTATCTTATCATCGGCTATTGGACGTCAAACACATGGTCATTTTGACACTGTTTGTTTTTAGAGGAAACCCGCTGTTGCCACATAGGGTACACTTTTACGACAGGCAGCAAGGGATCTTTTATTTGTGCTTCCCACAGGCAGGATAACACAAACCATGGCCTTTGTTGAACCAGTTATGGATCACCGGTCGGTGCAAGTGATTTACACCTACCCATTAAGCCTTGCGGAGCACTCACTCAGGGTTTGGAGTCGGTATCTGGATCAAAAATCCCATGCCTCGACTGGGATCCGAACCAGCCTGTAGACCGATGGCCTAACCACGACGCCACCGAGGCCGGTCCTATATTCTAAAGAACAAACAATATTTAGAATGTAATAATAGTCGTTAAGCTACTTTATTAGTCGGAACATCTTACAATGGCAACAGACTCAAGACTGTCCCTTTAATGTTGGCCCCTACCCCCCCTCCCCGCCAGATCCGCCTCTGGTTACGAATGTAAGACAAATTTGACATATAAGCACCATATTCACTGGAATAAGGCCTAATTTTTGCTAATTTTAATTTCAATACCTGTTGAGTATCCTTGTTCTTCGTGTACACGTGGAAAGAAACCCCAACCCCAAACTACTTACATAAAATCAATCATTACGCTGCAGGAGCAATTACACTTCACATTTCCCCGCACAATCGATTATGATGGTGGAATTAAACCGATCAATTTTCGATTATAATCAATCATTGGAATATCATTAAATAAATATCATTGAATTTTTGGCTCCTTAAAGGCATACTGTCACGGATTTAAGGACCTTATTTCTCTAAAAATGGATAATAAATAAAAATTACAATAATTGTTGGAAACCAAATCTAGCTATCGTATCACCTTAACTGAACCATGATGGAATGAAATCCATGTCATCCCTCTCGGCAATTTTAGTTTTTGAATTATGAACCATTGCCATAATTCAATTATTTTTACAAAATGTCTTTAATAAATGAAGTATGGTGGTGAAGAAGATGGTTGAATAAAGAAGATGGTTGAATAAAGTACATTTAGGGACAAAGCAACTTACTTTGGTTCAAGTAATACTTTGTTAGACCATTAAATAGGCCAGTGGTCTGTGACAATATGCCTTTAATGAGACGTGACTTTACTAAGATGCTTAAAATCTATAACCTATCCATCTCTGGTATCTCATTGGGTGAATTTATCGATTATCTGGCAGGGATTTAGTGCAGTCGGTTGAGGGCTCGCTTGGAGTACTTGCATCGCAGGATCGAACCACCTGGATGGATCCATTCAACTGATTGTTGTTGGTTTTTGGGTGGGTTTTTTTTCTTTTTTTTTCCAACCAGTGCATTACAACTGGTCAAAGGCCGTGGTATTTGCTATCCTGTCTGTGGGGAAGTTCATATAAAATATCCCTTGCTGCTGACGGAAAAATGTAGCGGGTTTCCTCTCATGACTACGAGTCATAATTACCACGTTTGACACCCAATAGCCGATGATTAATTAATCAATGTGCTCTAGTTGTGTCGTTAAACAAACCAAACTTCTTCTTTTTTGTACATATAAAAGATTCCTTGCTACTAATAGAAAACTTTCTATATGTCAAAATTATCCAATGTTTGACATCCAATAGCTGATGATTAATAAACCAATGTGCTCTAGTGGTGTCTTTTACTTCCACTTTTCCCCAGCCAGTGCTCAACAAATGGTGTAACAAAGGCCGTGGTATGTACTATCCTGTCGGTTGAATGATGTATATAAAAGATCCCTTGCTGCTAATCGAACATAGTAGCCCATGAAGTGGCGACAGCGGGTTTCCTCTATATATACCTGTGTGGACCTTAATCATGTCTGACGCCATATAACCGTAAATAAAATGTGTTGAGTGCGTCGTTAAATAAAACATTTTCTTCCTCTTTTTGTAAAGATAAAATTCTTCTTTTGTTTCCTCGTTTCAAAGTTGTTTTGACATTGTAATAATCGACTCTTTGTTTAGTTCCCCTCTTTTAACATGTTCAGCATATATCATACGATTATAAGATGTGTTACAATGCCCTATATCTACGGATCTTCGTACCGAGTGTCTAGTTTACGACTTTACTTAATCACTTTACGCGTGGTCGGATTGTATTCCGTCTGCCCCCTCTCTAAGCCGTTACAAAAGGCGAGCTGCATAATGCACGCACGCGTAGGTCACGAGATGACATGAAATCCAATTCCATTCGAGTGGCCATAACCGGTTTCGGTGTCATATTGTTCCTTGTAGATGAAGCTACATGTATATGCATGTAAAGCGCATCGTCATGGGGCGGGCGGGAGGCTAAAGTTTACTACAGTTCGTTTTGTTTAACGATAAAACTAGAGCAACTTTGGATGTCAAACATTTGATAATTCTGACATACAGTCTTAGACAAGAAACCCGCTACATTTGTATATTGTTAGTAAGGGATCTTTATAATGCCATCCCACAGACAGGATAGCACATACCAACACTTTTGATATACCAGTCTAGCCCGAGTACTTCGACTGTAAGAGAGCTAGACGGACATTTGGACATAAATACGCTCTCATTACAGCGTATTTATGTCCAAATGTCCGTCTAGCTCTTACAGTCAGAGTACTCGGGCTAAAACCAGTCGTGGTGCACTGGCTGGAACGAGAAATGGCCCAATGGACCCACCGACGGAGATCGATCCTAGACCGACCGCGTATCAAGCGGACGCTATACCACTGGGCTACGTCTCGCTCCCAAAGTAAGAAAGACAAAACCAACAACAACAACAACAACAACAACAACAACAGCGGCATTTCAAATTTATCATGTACATATTTTATCCATAATAGTTTTCTCGTTCCAGCCAGTGCATCACGACTGGTATATCAAAGGCCGTGGTATGTGCTATCCTGTCTGTAGTATGGTGCATATAAAAGATCCCTTACTACTAATGGAAAAATGTAGCGGGTTTCCTCCCTGGGACTATAATATGTCAAAATTGTCACATGTCTGACATCCAATAGCCGATGATTAAAAAATCATGGTGGTTCTAGTAGTGTCGTTAAACAAAACAAACTTCTTCCACTATAGTTTACCTGTTTCGGATGATAGTACCTTTTGGGTTTTTAAATAAATAATACACAAGCAGAAGCGAATCCATGAATTTTCTATGCGGAGGTGCAACGTTTAAAAAGAAACAAAGGAAATGTTTTATTTAACGACGCACTCAACACATTTTATTTACGGTTATATGGTGTCAGACATATGGTTAAGGACCACACACATATTGAGAGGGGAAACCCGCTGTCGCCACTTCATAGGCTACGCTTTTCGATTAGCAGCAAGGGATCTTTCTATATGCCCCATCCCACAGACAGGATAGTACATACCACGGCCTTTCATATACCAAACGAGAAGTAGCCTAATGGGCACACCGACGGGGATCTATCCCAGACCGACTGCGCATCACGTGAGCGCTCTACCACTGAGCTATGCTACATTAAAATAAGGTATATGTATATGGTTGTCTTTTACACAAATCTTAGATCCGCGCCTGGCAAGAAAATTATATAAGTTAAGTGTTTTGTTCATCCGTTTAGTGTTAAATGAAGATTCTACAGTAGACTGTACTGCGGTCTACACAGCGTAACTAATACGAACTCTAATACGAATTTACAACTGCCAAAATTGTAAGGTATATTAGCTGTGGGGAATGGTTATATGATAATATTTAATTAATTGGGCAAACATTACAACTGGTAGTTCAGTATTACAGTAGGTTTTATGACCACCAAAGATCTTGAAGGACTAGTGGGGTCAGAAATGAAATTTGAAAGTTGACGTGTTTTTATCAGTAGTGGGTGATATCGCCAGGATGTGTCAGACATACATTCAGTGGACGAGGCATACAGTGGACGGGCATTGTCGTCCTGAAAAACAAAACGTCGACGCACACGCCTAGCGAACGTGACGACATAGTGATACCACTCCACACAATAACCGATCCACCGCCAAATCTGTCATGAAATCGCATTGTGACGTTGGCGTGCCGTTCATTTCGTCGTCGCAAGACCCGACCACGCCAGTCAAGGAAGTTCAAAGTGAATAAGGACTCATCTGAAAATATGACACGTGACAAGCGACGAATACCCCAGTTCTGACGCTCCCTACTCCATTCAGGTCTGTGGGCAATGTGACGATTTGTCAAGGTAGGTACAACCCGGGGCCGTCGAGCATGAAGATGGGCTACATGAAGACGATGTCTAATCGTTGACCCGTAACCCGGACACCAGTAGTCTGATGAAGGTTTGCAACAATTTGATTTGCCGTTTGAGCTCCATTTCTTAGGGCCTGGGTACGGATCAATCGATCCTGTACTCCTGTCGTTGTCCTGGGACGACCTGAACGGGGTCGATCGTCTACATTTTGGATGTGTTGGTACCTGTTCCATGGTCTGCTAATCACTGACTTCGAAACGTTGAAGGTGTCGCCACTTCACGCTGACTTCTGCCCGTTTGCAGCATGGCAATAGCCCGTAAACGCTCATCGCGTTGCATACGCCGCATCACAAATTCAAACAATAAAAATGACTTAAAACAAAACAATAACAACTGTATGATCAACAGAATGAAAAAGATTGACAGAAATAATGTTCCACAGTGGTTAATCGACCTTCCTGGAAATTGTCAAAATCGAGAATGACACCCCACGCACGTGTACTGGGCAACGGCGTGATGCACGTGCAAACTGTGGAATGTGTTTCGATGTGTTGATAAACAGACTGTTCTTTACTAGGATGTCTGTGGTCAAAACGTATATTCGGTCTAATAGTTGATATTAACATTAATATTTCAGGTTCCCCATCTTTTTTAAAGAGTATATATAAAACGTAACCACAGGAAATAAAGGTTACTATTGGGCCTATCCTGAGTTGGTTTGCCATTGAAACATGTTTACGACATACGAGGACTTTTCGATGACTAAAATTACACATTAAAACTATTTTCATTATATGAAAAGAAAGTTTGTTTTGTTTAACAACACCACTAGAGCATATTGATTAATTAATTATCGGCTATTTGATTTCAAATATTTGGTAATTCTGACTCGTAGTCAACAGAGGATACCCGTTATATTTATTCCCAAAGCAGCAAGGGATCTTTTATATGTACTTTCTCACAGACAGGATAGCACATACCACGGCCTTTGACCAGTTGTGAGACCGGCCTCGGTGGCGTCGTGGCAGGCCATCGGTCTACAGGCTGGTAGGTACTGGGTTCGGATCCCAGTCGAGGCATGGGATTTTTAATCCAGATACCGACTCCAAACCCTGAGTGAGTGCTCCGCAAGGCTCAATGGGTAGGTGTAAACCACTTGCACCGACCAGTGATCCATAACTGGTTCAACAAAGGCCATGGTTTGTGCTATCCTGCCTGTGGGAAGTGCAAATAAAAGATCCCTTGCTGCCTGTCGTAAAAAAGAGTAGCCTATGTGGCGACAGCGGGTTTCCTCTAAAAACAGTGTCAGAATGACCATATGTTTGACGTCCAATAGCCGATGATAAGATTAAAAATCAATGTGCTCTAGTGGCGTCGTTAAATAAAACAAACTTTACTTTGACCAGTTGTGGTGCACTGGTTGGAACGAGAAATAATATAATCAGTTGAATGGATTCACCGAGGTGGTTCGATCCTGCGACTCGAGCACCTCAAGTAGGCACTCAACCGACTGAGCTAAATCCCGCCACATCATTACATGTACCTCGTAAAATAATTCTCAGTGAAGATTATTTCACTCGGGACATAAACATGATATGAAAGGGAAGCTTAATTAATAGCCTATACGTATGTACACAAGAAATATGTCCTGTCGTCTTAAAGCAGGGCCGTAACACTCCGGGGGGGGGGGGGGGGGGGGGGGGGGGGGGGGGGCGGCAGTTCCCCATCCCTGAAAATCTCACTTTTTTTTTCTTTTTCTTTTTTTATTACTCCACAAAATAGCATACACATCTCAGGGTTTAATTTGTATACCACAGCCTTTGATTTATCAGTCGTGGTGCACTAGCTGGAACGAGAAATAGCCCAATGGGCCCACCGACGGGGATCGATCCCAAACCGACCGCGCATCAAGGGAGCGCTGTACCACAGGTCTACGTCGGCGCCCTTTGTGTAGAGAGGGGACGTAACTATGTAGAAGGAAGGAAATGTTTTATTTAACGACGCACAACACATTTCATTTACGGTTATATGGCGTTAGACATATGGTTAAGGACCACACAGATATTGAGAGAGGAAACCCGCTGTCGCCACTTCATGGGCTACTCTTTTCGATTAGCAGCAAGGGATCTTATATATGCGCTATCCCACAGACAGGATAGTACATACCACCGCCTTTGTTACACCAGTTGTGGAGCACTGGCTGGAACGAGAAATAGCCCAATGGGTCCACCGACGGGGATCGATTCTAGACCGACCACACATCAAGCGAGCGCTATACCACTAGGCTACGTCGCGCTCTCGGTTTGAGAAGGGACGTAACTATTATCAAGGTAATTATAGGCCAGACTAACACGAAATGAAAGTATGATACAAGTAGTTTATGACAAAGTAAATATCACCATATATACTTCATTTAGCTGTAATTTTTTTTTTTTTTTTTTTTTTTTTTTATTAGCAAATATCACGGTTAGTTACAACCAAACTGAGAGAATATATTCACTGTTGCCTTTATGGATCCATTCTTTGAAAGGGTTTTTCCCATACCATTCAGTGCCCCACAAACGGTATATCAAACGCCGTGGCATGTGTTGTCCTGCCTGTTGGTAAATGCATACAATGGATCATTTGCAACCAATTGACAAATTTATCGGGTTCCATCTTACTAAAGGCGATGCCACACGTCACCAGTGTCTCGTAGTGGAATACTCACGACAATAAATAGCGATTGTATATTAAAGAGACAGTCCTGAGTTTGCTGCAGTTTGTAAGATAGTATCGATTAACAGAGACTTTTCTGCATAAAATATTAGACGCTGTATATTAAACGTGTTTCTGATCGTTCTAATATTTGTACTAGGATAAATTTCATTTTATTTCCTAAAATATTTTTGGGGGCTTCTTACAAATATTAAGACGACCAGAAACACATTAAATATGCAAACACTGATATTCTAAACGGGAAAATAGATTTAATATGTAAATAGTTTATTAGTCGGAAACATCTTACAATGCAGCAAACTCAGGAATATCCCTTTAACGGATGGAATTGTAATGTTTGTCTCATCAATCGACTATTCACGTACGAGGCACTCGTATTGTGTAGCCCCGCCTTAATGTGAGAATTACCGAATTAAGAAAAATGTAGCGTGTTTCCTCTGATGACTACGTGTCAGAAATATTATCAAAAATTGACATCCAGTAACTGATAATTAATAAATCAATGTGCTCTGGTGGTGTCGTTAAACAAAACAAAATTGACTTTTAAAATATTGGCAGTGAAATTTCGGGGTCATTCAGATGTTATGTAAATGTCTGGGGGTGGGTCTTGTGCGTGGAGAGATATAGGTCCGAACGTGATGTTGCGTTACAGTTGGTGGGGTGGGGAGTTTTTTTTATTACACCTTCCCCCCCCCCAAAAAAAAATAAAATAAATAAATAAATTAATTAAAAGATTCAAGCCTACCTACCTACCCAAATTTTTCTGGTTTATGTAATCGTAACCATACATATAATTCTGTTTAGCCTTACCATTTCGACAAAAAGCTAAAGTTTATTTTCCGTAACCACACAACTAGAGTACATAGATTTATTTATTAATCATCAGCTACCGATAATTCTGACATATAGTCTCTGAGAAAACCCACTACATTTTGTTTTCCCATTCACACCTACTATTCCAGTCGTGTGGGCACTGGTTGGAATCGGAAAAAACCCAATGAGAGAATGGGTCCACTGGGGCCATTCGATCCTAGGTCCCAAGCACCTAATGTCAGCGCTCTACCATCTCGATAGTCCATCTCGGCCTTGTAACAGACTCATGCACCGACACAAGCCAGAAAGTCTGGCCATGACAGGCGTGTACCAATTAGCAGATAAAACCTTCGCCATGACTGTTACTTCAACTGGGATGCGAACTTGCACAGTGCAAAAATATCCTCGTCAAAAGATTGGTAAGTACAGGGTTCGCATCTCCCACCCTGAGTGAGGTTTAACGGATCACTGGATGGAAAGATGTTTACATGGTCGTTACATCACATCGCTTTCTCCCCTACTGTCTCTCTCTTTCTCTCTCTCTCTCTCTCTCTCTCTCTCTCTCTCTCTCTCTGTGTATTTGGCCTTTCTCGGTCTCTCATTCTCACTCACCACCTCGCCCCCCCCCTCCCCCTCTCTCTGTCCCTGACCTTTCTCGCTCTGTCTCTCTTTCCCACTCACCACCTCGCTCCCTCCCTCTCTCTCTCTATCTCTGCCCCCCCCCCTCTCTCTCTCTCTCTCTCTCTCTCTCTCTCTCTCTGTCTTTGGCCATTCTCGCTCGGTCTCTCATTCTCACTCACCACCTCGCTCCCCCTCTCTCTCTCTCTTTGTCCCTGGCCTTTCTCGCTCTGTCTCTCCCCCCCCCCCCCCCCCTCGCAGATTGCCCCTCGAACAACCAGGATTCATAATAACAGCGATGTTCCATCAATCTTAAGACATATGTATTTATTATCAAGATATACAGTGGGTAATTGTAATCGCATCATATATACATAGAGTTGAAATATACAGATTTATTATGTTCATTACCATATATATAATTACGGAAATAGCACAGTTGTATTTACAAATAAAATAAATATCTGCAAACTAATTAAGCACCATATACACTTCGTAATTAATTTTAACCTATTTATTGATACAAAACACATAAATTAATGTTCTGTGTAGACGGAGCATACTGAAAAGAATTGGCAGCAAGTGAAGAACACTGAAGTACTCAAGTAAAGCTGTCTGTACCTTATTATAGGATAGTAAACGAGCTTCAATTTCTTATCATGTTTATGTTCTGAGTGAAATAATTGTAGTTGTCATGAGCTTTAGTGAGTGATAATGGAAATTATTTCACGAGGGACATAAACATGATACGAAATAGTAGCGAGTTTAATATCCTATTTATTACCCATAATCGATCTAAATTTATATCACTAAACTCGTTTGGCTGACGTTCCCTAACCTTTGTAGTGCGCCAGTCGATGAAGGAAGGAAGGAAATGTTTTATTTAATGACACACTCATCAAATATTATATTTATGGTTATATGGCACCAGAAATATGCTTAAGAACCACACAGATATTGAAAGAGGAAAACCGCTGTCGCCACTTCATGGCCTACTCTTTTCAATTAGCAGCAAGGGATCTTTTATATGCACGATCCCTCAGACAGGATAGTACATACCACGGCCTTTGTTACACCAGTTGTGAAGCACTGGCTGGAACGAGAAATAGCCCAATGGGTCTACCCAATCGATGATGTCGAAGTGTTACGTCCCACTTGGCGTAACGCCAGGTGGGATGTATCGGTTTGATACGTACCAACATATTTTTAACCACATGAGTAATAAGTATTTATCGTGCAACCATGCTTCCTGTTGACCTAATAACCCCAACCTGATAATTCGAAGTGTTATCATGTCACTGTCTGGGGCGGATCCAGCTTTTCTGATGGGGGGAGGGGGGTGGATCCATGACATAAAGGGCACCATAACATTATGAAAAGGCACTATTGAAAAATTGGGACGCTGGCAAAATATATATATATTTTTATAAAACTAAATAAATTTGTAAAAAACCTTAAATAATAGGGGCACTTCTCAAAGTTGAGGGGGGGGGGGGGGGGGGTCTAGTAAATGAGTTGTTCGCGTGACGAATGTTTGCTGAATTTTCAGGAAGATTGTTTTCTAATTTTTCAAACATCCATTTACAGCAATAATTGTTGAACTGCATACATAAATATAACTTTTACACTTCCTGTAACATCAAATTACCTTCTATATTTCAATTCTCCATTATTCCCTCCCATTCGGAACTAGCCAGCGTTTTTAATTAAACAAAAAGCAAGTAGCTTCCTGGAAAGAATGTTTACATTGGGAACAGCGTCTGACGTCACAGTCTCTAGCAGCCAGTGATGTGAATGTTCTTCAGTTCACACATAAACTTAGAAAAAGATACAAAAATTGTAATGTGATACAACAGACTTTGAAATAAGTACTTTAATTAAAATTTGGAAACACATAACTTTTAGGCTGGCTATGCCATTACCAAGGTGTTTTTGGGCACCAGCTATTGTCCGACTTCCTGAGGTAGTTTCTATGCGATCAAATTAATAGTTTCTATACCGCTTTTGACTGAAACATATTACAAAATAATATTAATTCAAAGGGGTTGAATGATAAAAAAAAATATCATGCTACTACGTTTTGATATCGTGGTTATTTGGCTCGGTTCGATAACGGTGTAACACAGGCCCGTAGGACGGATTTTCAAAGTGTGTGTGTGTAGGGGGGGGGGGGGGGGGGGGGGGGGCGGGGGATAATTTTTATGGTTGTTCTATCGTCAGGTTTCCGTATTAGCATTATAAAACATTTTAAAGTCCCGAAATAAAAACTGGCGAAAAAATGGGGCTGAGGCTCGCCTGTTACACCGTTATCTAACCCTAGCCAAATTAACCACGACAGCTAACCGTAGTATCCTGATATTCTATATTTATGTATACTAGAGTAAAACAAACTGAAAATATGCATGAAAATGTGTGGTAATTAACAACCATGGAGATGGAATCAAGGTGATATATACGTCTCACGGGTAATTTAATCACGACACCGGTGCAAATAGCCACTAGATACAAAGGTGAAGTTTGTTTACTTTAACGACGTCACTAGAGCACGTGATCTATTAAACATCGGCTACTGGATGTCAAAACTTTAGTAATTCTGAATTTAGAGGCCGAATTTGCAAAGCCTATTTACGTCATACACGCGTATTTACCACTGCATTCATTTACAATGCTTTTAAACACCTGCGTTTAACTAGAATAGGTTTCGTAAATTCGGTCCATAGACATAGAGAGAAAATCGCTACATTTTTTCATTAGTTGCAAGGGATCCTTTATATGTACCATCCCACAGACAGAACAGCACATACCACAACCTTTGATATACCACTGGGTTACGTCCAGCCCCATGCAATAGATACGTAATAAGTAAGAACTCTCTATGTCTGGTTTAAATCCCTTCGAAACAGAAAACTACTCCTAAGCGCGTTTTTGGTTGAAATACAATGCAGGTGGGGCTTAATTAATTTCCAGGTATATGTATATATATATTATATATATATATATATATATATATATATATATATATATATATATATATACATGTATATGTACATTTGTATATATATATATATGTATATGTATATATATATATATAGATAGATATATATATATATATATATTTTTTTTTTTTTTTTTTTTTTTTTTTTTTTCTTACATCGAGTTTCGTCTGTCATGGAAATATAAAATTGCAGTTATATATGCCCAACCCAGCGTACTTCAGGCTCAGTTGAATATAAATATAGAAATAAATTTATCACAAAGCGATAAGGGAAACAATTTTAAGTAGATCGTTTGTTTAACTCAATAATATATGTACACATTAATAGCCAGGTTAACGAAATCTTTACAGGGGTTGAAATTGCTGAAATTCCTACCGGACCGCCTCAAAACCTGGCGTACCAAACATGATCATAAAGTATACACGCAAAATAATTGCTGGTCCGACGGGGCGAGAGGCAAAGATACCCGTGGTGATGTTAAACGGTGAAAAAAAAAAAACCCTGCTTTAAAACAACTGCAAAACTCACGAAATCCTTAAGTAATTTAGAGTGTTAAAAGCATTTTGCGAAAGCTCGTTCCATGAGAAAAGCGCTTATTCGCAGCAAAGATACTATATTTAATAACATTCGAAATGTTACATCCTTCCCTACTGTTCAGGAAGATGTGCACACTTCTTTTGTTTTCTTCATATTTTAAGTTGCACGTGTCATATTGAGCTAGTTTTACATATATTTGTGATCAATATCTACAACATGAATGGACCCTAATTAAAGTATTTGTATAATTCACTCATGAATATTGAAATTGTAATGTGATGCCACTCCGCGTAAACAATGATTTCCTCTAGAATCAGGGGCGAAAAATACAATAGCAGACGCACGAGACACAATAGACGTATCGCACGCACGCGCCGCATTCAGTCTGTAGGAGTCTTTACCAGGTCAGCAGGAAATGAGTTCTGCGCATGACAGTTGTTTGCTCATTTTTAAGTAGGTCGTTTGCTCATATTTCAAACATCAATTTTACAGCAATAATTGTTGATCTGCATAAATAAAAGTATCTTTTGCTCATCCCATAACGTTAGATTATCTCTTAGTTTTTATTTGTCCTTTCTCCGCCCCCCCCCCCCCCCCCCCCCAAATCTGGAATTAGGCTGCGGTTTGAATTACACATTTAAAAAAAAAAAAAAAAAAAAAAAAAAACGTCGGCAAGTAGTTTCTTGCACAAAAAAAAAAAAGTAAAAAGAAAAAAAAAGCAGCGTCTGACGTCACAGTCACTACTCACGAGCAGCATGTGACGTAGATATTCCCTCGAGTCACACTTAAACGTGTGTTTATTTTCACAGAGATCAGTAAAAAAAAAAAAAATTATAATAATAATAAAAACATATCACCAACCTATAAAGGCGTTGCATGATGATGATGATGATGATGATGATGATAGTAATAATAATAATAATAAACGTTACTACGTTCTGATATCGTGGTCATATGGCTCGGTTAACGTGGTACACCGTTATTAAACCTCGCCTAATAACCAAGATATCAAAACGTACATGTAGAAACCTGACCTTCTATACTGAATTCCATTGAATTAGCAGATTTGTAGCTGTAAAAAAAAGGATAAAAGGATATGATAAGAAAAAACCCTAATACATTTGTTGTATTCAATGTCATACAAATTGTATGCGTGTGACGTCGTTAGAGACTGAGTCTGAACTCTAAACGTTTTATGAACCCTTGATGAATTATGATTGACACTAAATAACGCAAAACTTGTGTTCAAGGATTAAGATATTCGTCCTAGGTGAGTGGCGGTCCTCTCCTTAGGACGAGCACCTGTTAGTGGGTCATGGAAGCAATCGCGACTTTACCACAAACTTCCTTTCGACTCTGTCTGAAATAGAGATACGAGTTTGATAAGGAATATGGTTTTGTCGTCCAGATTTATAAGAACTTGACACATGCGATAGCAGTGACATCCAGTGGCGTAGGCAGGATTTTGTATTGTGTGTGTGTGTGGGGGGGGGGGGGGCACCTGTGTAGTGGGATATGACACAGGAACCTTTTTAATGTTATTAATAAGCGAAAAGGTAAATATTTCCCGGGATAGGGGGGCCCCTGCCCACCCCCACCCCCACCCCTCACCCCACCCCACCCCACCCCTGCCCCCGGCTACGCCACTGGTGACATCTGAACATTGGGTGGTTTCCGTGTAGTTCGGTATATTTGGGTGTAATTCTTACGGGTGTGTAATCCTGGGTAGAATCTTTACGTGTCACAAGAAATATTACTAAATAGTTTTGGTCATAATGCAACTTTCACAAGAAATATTACTAAATAGTTTTGGTCATACTGCAATTTTCACGAGAAATATTACTAAATAGTTTCGGTCATACTGCAACTTTCACGAGAAATATTACTAAATAGTTACGGTCATACTGCAACTTTCACATTGTCCCCTTCAAGCGACAGACACTACTGTTTAAACACTAAGGAATGTGTTTCACTATTAGACCCGTTTATGATCACAGAAATCCAGGGCCGTAGCTAGCATTGAGGGCACGGGGGACAGTTGCCCCCACCCCCCCCCCCCCCCCAAAAAAAATCGAAAAGCATTATAGAAACTTAAAGAAAAGGAGTTTTAGACTATTAACTACTCAGTTGCCGCCCCCTCCCCCCCCCCCGAAACAAAAAATCCTAGCTACGGACCTGAAATCAAACATTACTTATATTTTATTCTTTTGATTAGTTCCGTAGAACTGAAGTGTTTCTGGTCATCCTGGTGTTTCTAATACCAAAACAAATGAATTGTTAGTAAAAAAAATAATTTAAAACGCACGTGTGTCTGAGATGTAACGGCTAAGAAATCGAGTTTTAGTCTGTTTTTAAAGGGACATTCCTGAGTTTGCTGCTCTTTGTAAGATGTTATCGACTAACAGAGACTTTTTAACGATTGTAATTACATATCAAATATATGTTTCTGCCTAAAATATTAGTGGCTGTATATTAAATGTGTTTCTGATCGTTCTACTATTTGTAATAGGTTAAATTTCATTTTATTTCCTAAAATATATTTTTTCGTACGTACGAAATTATTTGAAGACAACATCCAGTTTGGCCTTCTTACAAATATTAAGACGACCAGAAACACATTGAATATACAGACACTGATATTCTAAACAAGAAAATATATTTAATATGGAAGTTTAATCGTAGAAATACTTTATTAATCAGAAACATCTTACAATGCAGCAAACTCAGGAATGTCCCTTTAAAGGATAATTTCCCATTCCAACGTCACATACTTTTGTTTCACTGTGTTGTAACTGTATCCAAATGTGCTACAGGTTACAGCTTTGTAAATTACCCAAACTCTGTGTTAATTTCCCATTCCAACGTCACATACTCTTGTTTCACTGTGTTGTAACTGTATCCAAATGTGCTACAGGTTACAGTTTTGTAGATTACCCAAAATCTGTGTTAATTTTCATGGATTGAAACTAGGCTGTGAGCGCCTTTACGACTTGCATCCAAAATAACATCCGTTCACTTTTCATAAACATCTGTCTGTGATTTGATAAAACATTACATGTTGTTTGTTGCAACAGGCACGACAGAAGCAAGTAGACACTGGGTATGGGGCTGAGTGTGATTTGATAAAACATTACATGTTGTTTGTTGCAACAGGCACGACAGAAGCAAGTAGACACTGGGTATGGGGCTGAGTGTGATTTGATAAAACATTACATGTTGTTTGTTGCAACAGGCACGACAGAAGCAAGTAGACACTGGGTATGGGGCTGAGTGTGATTTGATAAAACATTACATGTTGTTTGTTGCAACAGGCACGACAGAAGCAAGTAGACACTGGGTATGGGGCTGACTGTGATTTGATAAAACATTACATGTTGTTTGTTGCAACAGGCACGACAGAAGCAAGTAGACACTGGGTATGGGGCTGAGTGTGATTTGATAAAACATTACATGTTGTTTGGAAAAGAAAGAAGTGTTTTATTTAACGACGCACTCAACACATTTTATTTACGGTTATATGGCGTCAGACATATGGTTAAGGACCACACAGATTTTGAGAGGAAACCCGCTGTCGCCACTACATGGGCTACTCTTCCGATTGGCAGCAAGGGATCTTTTATTTGCGCTTCCCACAGGCAGGATAGCACAAACCATGGCCTTTGTTGAACCAGTTATGGATCACTGGTCGGTGCAAGTGGTTTACACCTACCCATTGAGCCTTGCGGAGCACTCACTCGGGGTTTGGAGTCGGTATCTGGATTAAAAATCCCATGCCTCGACTGGGATCCGAACCCAGTACCTACCAGCCTGTAGACCGATGGCCTGCCACGACGCCACCGAGGCCGGTTACATGTTGTTTGTTGCAACAGGCACGATAGAAGCAAGTAGACACTGGGTATGGGGCTGACTGTGATTTGATAAAACATTACATGTTGTTTGTTGCAACAGGCACGACAGAAGCAAGTAGACACTGGGTATGGGGCTGACTGAGATCGAGGGCGCAAAACAAAAGTCTCTAGTGGATTGGGGGGGGGGGGGGGGGGGGGGGGGGGGTATACTTCCATGTAAAAGTTTGACACTAACCCACTGAGTCGTTAAAACTCGGTCTGGGTGGGAGCCGGTGCCGGGCTGCGAACCTTGTACCTACCACCAGCCTTATGGCAGATGGCTTAACCACGACACCACCGAAGATGGTTGCATTCTACAAGAATTAGTAAAATTCATCTTTGCCTTAAGAGTTACTACCAATAATATTTTTGATTCAGAATTAATGGGGGAGGGGCTAGAGACAATACTCTCGAGTCTCCCCCCCACACACACACGCACACGCACACACCCTGCTCCGCCGTGCCTGTGTAATAATCATAATACTAATTATTATAAAATATTTACTTCAATATACATATTTTTCTTTATACAAGTCTCAGTTCAGTTTTGTTTCTCCCGTTATAAGAGTGAATTGTCAAATGACGTCATTCCTGTAGGTCAATGGAAACTTTTCTCTTGTTCGTCCCTGCGTCCGCCCCGACCTCCACCGTGCTGTAATGGGTGGGCGGGTCCGACCTCCTCACCTCCGAGCTGGGGTCCCGGGGCTGCACGTCTACCTCGATGTAGTTCAGAGACTTTGTCTGAAATAACAATTAAAATCTGTAACATTCGGAAACACTTCATGCTAGCGTCAGACTACCAACTGTCACGGCGGAGTTGGCCAACTCGTCGATGTCGACTTATGACAGGTGAAGGCTACCAACTGAGAGAACAGAACCAG
Source organism: Gigantopelta aegis (assembly GCF_016097555.1). Taxonomy (NCBI): domain Eukaryota; kingdom Metazoa; phylum Mollusca; class Gastropoda; order Neomphalida; family Peltospiridae; genus Gigantopelta; species Gigantopelta aegis. Next base: position 1,838,247 of record NC_054710.1, read on the forward strand.
AACAGAGAACCGATCTTTATTTCGCATATATATATATATATATATATATATATATATATATCTTGTGATTAAAAAATTGCACCTTTTACGAAATATGGATTTCTAATGAAATTGCGGTAAGATATGCTATATTTATTGTGTACGAAGCCAAAACAAGGGTGCGAAAAGTGACTGTCGTCGACTTTAGCAACAATGCCGTCTCCTCACGTAGAAAACTTGAATGAACTGTCAACCGGATTATTCAGTGGAGCGATGATTTATGGAGGCACATTTAATATAAACTTAAACTTTTCAGCAAGGAATAATTCCATGAACATCAATAAAAGAAAACACACCGATGACGACTCAGACACTGAGTGAACAATTCTTGACATTTTTTTTCGTTGATAAAACTGGCACGCTGAAGGTTTTCTGACGTATTACGAGCAAATTAAATATTATATTGTTCGTGAATTTTAGCTATTACATTGTCTTTAAAAGGCATTTCAAACAATATCATTAAAATTATAGGTAAATTTTCACTCGTTCTTTCTTATTTCTGTTTATTGTTTAAATAGAACTATATTCCTATGTGTAATAATTGATGGTTCTTCGGTCCGCGTAGTATCACAGCTGACCTAGTTGTGTAAATTTCGACATCCCCGTCATTAGCTAGCAGTGTTACAATTTCTAAATTATTATTTGGAAAAAAAATTCCAATTTATAGTATGTAATAAATACAAAAGTACATCTGCGGCATCGGTGTTTCCTGCAGGAAATAGAGAAATCAGAAAAACACATATATGTAGTTTTGTATATATATATATATATATATATATATATATATATATATATATATATATATATATATATACACACACACATACATGTGTATATGTATATGTATGTATGTATGTGTATGTATATATATATATATATATATATATATATATATATATATATATATATATATATATACACATACATACATATACATATACACATGTATGTGTGTGTGTATATATATATATATATATATATATATATATATATATATATATATATATATATATATATATACATATATATATATATATATATATATACATATATATACATATATATATATATATATATATATATATATAGATATATACAGATATACATATACAGATATACATATATACATATATACCTATATACCTATATATACCTATATATATATATATATATATATATATATATATATATATATATATATATATATATATTCAAGAAAATATATTTAATATGTAAGTAAATAGTAAACTCCTACGACAGATTAGTTGTTAATCTGAGCGCACCGGTCGTAAGTCGAGAGTTAGGAAAATAACAAGGCCATCGTCGACTTGGCCAACCGTTACGTGACAGTTGATAGCATTAATCAGGAGGAGGGACGTAGCCCTGTGGTAAAGCGCTCGCCTGACGCACGGTCGGTCTAGGATCGATCCCCGTTAGTGGGCCCATCATCAAAGGTACATTAAAGGCTGTGGTACGTGCTATCATGTCTGTGGGATGGTGCCTATAAAAGTTGTTACTAAAGTAAGGAAATGTTTTATTTTACGACGTACTAAACACATTTTATTGACGGTTATATGGCCTCAGATATATTGTAAAGGACCACACAGATATTGAGAAAGGAAACCCGCTGTCGCCACTTCATGGGCTACTCTTTTCGATTACCAGCAAGGAATCTTTTATATGCACCATCCCACAGACAGGCCTTCGATATGCCAGTCGTGGTACACTAGCTGGAACGAGAATGGGCCTATCGACGGGGATTGATCCCAGACCGACCGCGCATCGAGCGAGCACTTGACCACTGGGCTACGACCCGCCCATATTTTTAATGGAAAATTACATGTGGGTTTCCTCTCTAAAACTATATGTCAAAATTACCAAATGCTTGACATCAAATAGCCGATAATTAATAAATCAATATGGTTTAGTGGTGTCGTCAAACAGTCGTTTGAGTGTTCGATTGAGGTGCATGCGTCGCAGGATCGAACCACCTCGGTGGATCCATTTAACTGATTGGGTTTTTCTCGTTACATCCAGTGCATCACAAATTGCCGTGGTATGTGCTTTCCTGTCTGTGGGAAAATGCATTTAAAACATCCCTTGCTACGTTAGAAAAAAAATGTAGCGGATTTCTTCTACGTGTCAGAATTACCAAACGTTTGATATCCAATAGCCCATGATTAATTAATAAATCTGCTCTAGTGGTGCCGTTAAGCACTCTAGTGGTGTCTTGAAGCTAAAAAAAAAAACACCCATCTACCCCCCCCCCCCCCCCCCCCCCCCAAAAAAAAAAAAAAAAAAAAAAAAAAAAAAAAAAAAAAAAAAAAAAAAAAAAAAAAAAAAAAAAAAAAAAAAAAAAAAACCCAGACTCGAGATGGCTAAAGCCCGTTAAACAGTGACTGACTGTGCGTGATGATTGCTCGTCCGGCGTTCCGTCCGGCGATCCGTCCACCATCGTCGGTCCGTCCTCGTCGTCGATTTCGATCTCGTCGTAAGCTCGGGGCCGGCGTTTAAAATCTTCCTTTTTACCCGTCTGAATTTGTTCGTCACTCACTTCATCATACAGGTGTTTCCGAACCGCTGAAAGGAAAACACAGAAATACTACACATAGGTTTATATATCGGGAGATTAAAACACAATGGAAATGGCTAGTGTGTGGCACGAATAGCCACAAAACACAATCACATGTCGCGGTTGGAGAGGCATGAACTGGGAAGTAGAGGTGGACAGCGAAAGAAACTGAAGATAGGAGGAGCGGCCAGATCGGAAAGAAAAGCTATGGACGTGAAAGGAAACAGAGCAGCGGGATAAAAAAACCAACAAAAAAACAAAACAAACAACAACAACAACAAAAAATAAACAAACAAAAAATAAACAAAACAAAAACAAACAAAAATAAAAATAAACAAACAAACAAACAAACTAATGAACAAACAAACAACAGAAAAATACCGAAATATCTCTGCATTAATATGTGAGATTTGCACAACAACCCAATCAAAACTCTGTATGAAGACAGACACAAAACCGAAAATGGACAGACAGATGCCGGACAGACAGACACCGGAAAAATCTGTAAATAAGCTCCTCTGTATAAGTGTACGAGACATAGGGTGCTGGAGTAAAACCTCAAATTCGGGCAAAAATTATACTGATATTCGGGCCAAAATGTGCTAACCTGAGACCTTTTTTATCATGTATTACCCACCTACGCTATATAACCGTAAATAAAATGTGTTGAGTGCTTCGTCAAATAAAACATTTCCTTCCTTTTTCCTACCCGCGAAATTAGTTATAATCCATGTAAAAATGCGTGGCGATTCGTCTCACTCTGAACCCCTATATATATGTTTGACAGTAATGGTAATATGAATAAATGTTGTTATCCAGATTCGGGCATTTCCGTGTATTAATAAGAGCCAAAGCATGCCTGTCCCCGTACAAAACTGGGAGTCTGTGCTCCTATGACAAATGTCAAGTCGGGGGTAAAATTTATCACAGGTGTAGGAAGGTGCCAAAACCAAAACGTGTGTAGTGTGAAGGAGGGGTGGGGCACACACAGGTATATATATATATATATATATATATATATATATATATATATATATATATATATATATATAACGGGGGAAAAAAACATCGCTGCTGCTACAAAGTGAGGGACACATGCACACATACACATGCCCCCTTGCCCACCCCTTCTCCTTACGCTGCCTACACTAGTGTTTATATTTAAATCTTTTAAATTTAAGATTCGATGAGAAAATAGACGTTGAAATTTCCAGTGTTAAATTTGTATTTCAGGTTTTGAAATTCAAAAATAGCTCTCTATTAGTTTGTGAAGACTGCTGCTGAGAATCTTAGTACCAAGTTTCAGAACTATCAGTCAACTTCCTGAATGTCTCTATTGAAAATTTAAACTTTAATAAAATTTCAATAATTCAAAATTTCCTAACTAGTTCTATTAATTTGTGAAGACTGCCTCTGACAATACTTGTAGTAACTGTTTTAATTATATAATCAAAACTCTAGAAGTTAGACTTTGAAAAAAAAAAGAAAAAAAGTTTGTTTTGTTTAACTACACCACTAGAGCACATTGTTTATTAATCATCGTCTATTGGATGTCAAACATTTGACTCGTAGTCATCAGAGGAAACCAGCTACCTTTTTCCTAATGCAGCAAGGGATCTTTCATTGGCACTTTCCCACAGACAGGACAGCACATACCACGGCATTTTGCCAGTTAAGGTTCACTGGTTGGAACGAGAGAAAAACCAATCAGTTGAATGGATCCACCGAGATGATTCGATCCTGCGATGCACGCATTTCAAGCGAGCACTCAACAGAACGTTTACTTTTTTCTGGTTTCTTTTTTGTTGTTTTTTGTTGTTGTTTTTGTTGTGGGTTTTGGGTTTTGGGGTTGTTGTTTTTTGTTTTGTTTTTTGATTTGTTTTTGTCGTGGTGTTTTTGTTGTTGATTTGTTGTGTGGGGAGTACAAAAATTAATTTAAAAAAAAAAAAATAATAATAATAAAAACTCGAGACCGTATCTTTAAATGGACGGGGAAGCTTGCCACCGCCCACACTGTCAGCGTTACGCTGGTTCTTCCGGGTCGCCGCGTCACGTATTTACATCACACTTTCAACACACAGGTCGCGATAACTGCTTATGGCTGCTTGGTAACAAAGACGAGAGTTCCGTGTCAAAGTTTACGGAGTAAAAACAGCCAGTGACGGATCCAGAAAATCCATTGGGGGGGGGGGGGGGGGGGGGGGAGCAATAACATGAGGTGGAATGCCAAAGGAACTTTGGAGGAGGTTTGGAGGGGGATGAAAATTAAATATATAATAAAATTATAACTGTCGTCCATGCCCCCACCCACTAGATCCGCCTCTGACAGCTGTGGGTGTAATATGTAACATTAATTATTTGTGCAAATACTATTATCCATTGACAATAAATAAATACACTTTTATTTGTTATACAGTTGTTATGCAGTAGGCTATATACCAGAGGTTGAAACTAATGCGGGGTGCCCCCAAATTCGGTTGCTAATAAAAATATTAATTAAATCTCTTAAATGGATAATCACTCCTCGCCCCCGCCTCATTTTCTTACAGGTAGATTAGATGTGAGGTGCCACACTTTTTATTGATGTACACGTACTTACTGGGTGTGTTGATACGCTGCTTATATCAGTTTTATTAGTAAACGTTAACATAATCGGCAATAGGAATTGATTTGGTCTATTAGAACCTTATGTTTACAAATGAGGGTATTGCGCAGCGCTGTTGTTAAACAGACGATCAGGCCCGGCTGAAACAAGTGACCATTGCGGGAGGGAGTGTGGGAGGTGGGGGAGAGGGGGTGGGGGAGGGGTTGAGGGTGACTGTCAGAATGAAAACAATGGAGCAAAACGCCCTGCATATTTTGAGAGAAAAAAATATTTTTGTTCGTCTGTATGTCTGTCTGTCTGTCTTTGTCTCTGTCTGTATATGTGTACACATCCATATATCCTTCTATCAAATTATTCATCAACCAATCCATCTATCTGTGTATGTCTGTCTATTCATCTATCTACCTACCTACCTACCTACCTACCTACCTACCTACCTACCTATGTGTCTGTCTATTTATCTATATATGTATGTATGTGTATATATATATATATATATATATATATATATATATATATATATATATATATATATATATATATATATATATGTCTGTCTATCTATATGTCTATCTATTTATCTGTCTACTAGTATCTATCTATCTATCTATCTATCTATCTATCTATATATATATATATATATATATATATATATATATATATATATATATATATATATCTGCTAGTATCCATCTATCTCTATCTATCTATATATCTATATTTCTGTCTGTCTAACTGCCTGTGTATTATCTGTCTGTTTGTTTGTCTATATATATATATATATATATATATATATATATATATATATATATATATATATATATATATATACAGTGAAACCCCTCAAAACCGGACCCTCAGTAAACCGGAATTCCCTCAAAACCGGACGTTTTACACAGTCCCGTGAGTTGCGTATCTTTTAACACTAAAATTTACCCCTCTAAACCGGAAACCCCTCTAAACTGAACACCGGACAAACAATTCAGTTCCAATGTGTCAATTTAGTGTAAATCGTCCCCATGAAAACCGAATGACCAAACCACTACCAGTCAATGTGTAATACAGTTCTGTTCTGTTCTGTTCTGGCACCACTAATTGCTCCTAATGTCACTCCAGCCGGATTACCTGTCTGCGAACACATAATGTGCACATGCTCGGGTTCGCTATTATCAATGTAATCACAGTTACACGCCCCTAAGTAGGCAAGGTTGGTAACATGTCAATAAACATTTAACAAAAAAAACCATCGCCAGCGTAGATATTTAATTTACACAAGCATTGTGTTGGTTACGATAAACCGAGTTCGGGTTTGCGTTAGATGTTTTAAGTTACGAAGGTGATTTACGGTCTATATATTCCTTCACAAACGTGTAACATGATTTGATTCAAAGATCGACAAAAATATCAATGAATTTAATTCACTGTCTTCCTATCGTGTGAATTTGTTGCTCTTTTAAAAACATTTATTTAGCTAAATAAAGAGTAAACAAAAGTAACGTTGGCTTTGCATGGTCGAACAGATGTTAGTAACATTTTATTTTCATATCGATTTTCAACATGACAAAACAACCAGCTAAACGTCGCCGTGTTGAACTATCACACGATTATAAACTTTAAATAATTAAAAGTTTCGAAAGTAAACCTAAACGAACGTTAAGATTTGGGGGTGAAGAGTTTAGTATGGGAAATTCAGCAGTTGGAGACATTATCAAGAAGCGAGAGGTTTAATAAACTTTATAAAGCAGAGTTTGCAAAGATCATTAGTAGAAATAAACGATAAGCTGAACTATTTAATGGGGAAGGGAAGGTAGTTACGTAAATGCAGACCCCTGAAAACCGGACACCTCTGAAAACCAGACATTTTACTTGGTCCCATTGATATTCGGTTTAGAGGGTATATATATATATATATATATATATATATATATATATATATATATATATATATATATATATATATATATATATATATATATATATATATCTGCTAGTATCTATCTATCTCTATCTATATATCTATATTTCTGTCTGTCTGTCTGCTTGTCTATCTGTCTGTTTGTTTGTCTATATATGTCTGCCTATTGATCTGTCTGTCTGTCTGTCTCTGTACCTATCTGTCTCTATTTGTATTTATCTATCCGTGTGTCCGTTAGTCTGCCTGTCTATCTATCTATCCATCTATCTATCTATCTATCTATCTCTATCTATATATCTATCTATCTTTCTGTCTGTCTGTCTAACTGTCTGTCTGTCTGTTTGTTTGTCTGGCTGTCTATATATCTATCTGTCTGCCTATTGATCTGTCTGTCTGTCTCTCTGTCTCTGTACCTATCTGTCCGTGTGTCCATTAGTCTGGCTGTCTATCTATTTATTTATCTATCTGTCTATTGGTCTGTCTATATGTCTGTTTGTCTGTCTCTCTACCTATCTGTCTCTCTTTGTATCTATCAATCCGTGTGTCCGTCAGTCTGGTTGTCTGTGAGTCAGTGTCTCTGTCCGCATGTCTCTCTGTCTGTCTGTTGAATACCTATCTCCCTAATACACACACGCACGCACGAAGGCACATATACATAAATCATATATTATATATTGTTAAACACTTATATTAAGCAGTGGACAATAAATCAACAACACTACTACCAACACTTAATCAACGAGTTAACCAATGTAAAACGCAGATCAGTTTACAAAAAAACAAAAAAACTAAAACAATACACGTTTCATGGACCGGTACAAAACTAAACGACTACTTCCTCGTTTCGAATTATAGTCAGCAAACTTTAAATAAAAAATAGCGTCAAAGTGTACGTATATGAAGGAGAAAAAAACTAAATATATCCGGCTTTTTGATGTAAAGGAAAAGGTGTCCAATCTTGTTACTAAATGAAGCCTGTGGGGTTATTATTATCTTGTAACTTAAGGCTATTTAAATAGATCAGTAGGTCCTATAATATAACACGTATGCATGGTTGGTTTTCATGAATGAACGAAATACGTACATGCCTATTTCCCAGTGTTTATTTCATTGCTTGGTCGGTTGGTTATCGTTGGTCGTCAGTTGTAATATATTACATTAGATCATTTGCAAAAAATAAAAAATAAATAAATAAAAATTAAAAATTAAAAAATACCGGTCTCAATGGTTAGCCATCGGATATAAGGCTGGTAGGTACAGGGTTCGCAGCCCGGTACCGGCTCCCACACAGAGCGAGTTTTAACGATTCAGAGGGGATGTGTAAGACCACTATACCCTCTTCTCTCACTAACAACGATTAGACTAACAACTAACAACTAACCCACTGTTCTGGACAGACATCCCAGATAGCTGAGATGTTTACCCAGGACAGCGTCCTTGAATCTTAATTGGATATAAACACGAAAATAAGTTAAACTAATAATAATAATAGTAAATAAACGTTTCTTTGCAAGACGGTGCGGGATATAACTCTCGAGGGCTCCACTGTGATACGGTGCCCCATTGGTGTGATACATATGCAAATTTAATTTATATATACAAGAATGTACAAGAAATGCGATCAATCCAGTTACGTACACACGTAGATGTAATAAATAGTTGGATTTCCAGTCACACAAACATGCAGATGAAAT
>NC_054710.1:1849571-1971159 GCF_016097555.1 Gigantopelta aegis
CTGACCATCCATCATCTATCCACAGATCCCCATCCCTCCCTCTGACCATCCGTCATCTATCCACAGATCTCCATCCCTCCCTCTGACCATCCGTCATCTATCCACAGATCTCCATCCCTCCCTCTGACCATCCGTCATCTATCCACAGATCTCCATCCCTCCCTCTGACCATCCGTCATCTATCCACAGATCTCCATCCCTCCCACTGACCATCCGTCATCTATTCACATATCCACATCCCTCCCTCTGACCATCCGTCATCTATCCACAGATCTCCATCCCTCCCTCTGACCATCCGTCATCTATCCACAGATCTCCATCCCTCCCACTGACCATCCGTCATCTATCCACAGATCCCCATCCCTCCCTCTGACCATCCGTCATCTATCCACAGATCTCCATCCCTCCCTCTGACCATCCGTCATCTATCCACAGATCTCCATCCCTCCCTCTGACCATCCGTCATCTATCCACAGATCTCCATCCCTCCCACTGACCATCCATCATCTATTCACATATCCACATCCCTCCCTCTGACCATCCATCTATTCATCCTTTCTGTTTCAAACGTGGTCAACAGCCACTGTGAGTTGTTGACAACACTTCAATCAGTTACACGAATCGCCTTCCGCCTGTAACCAACCAGACACTGTTTGAGTGATTTACATAATTATCTCACATTCCTCGACGAGAATTAGTCTCATCCATAACGAAGGGCTGGGCGAAATATCTCGCCTGTCGCGGGTGTACAGTACAAACCATCCATATCCATTTCAATACACGAGGAGCGTGCGTGCGGTCACACTGTTGCTTCTGATGCGTGTGCGGCTTGCGGTTTGGGCACATACACCATTTATTAGCGGGTTTCCTCTCTAAGACTACATGTCAAAATTACCAAATGTTTGACATCCAATAGCCGATGATTAATAAATCAATGTGCTCTAGTGGTGTCGTTAAACAAAGCAAGAAACAAACTTTAACTGTAACTTTATATTTAAAAACAACAATAACCATAGTAACAACAATAACCATAGTAACAACAATAACCATAGTAACAAAAATACACTCTACAAAATAGTCAAGATACATTGTTTCAAAATATCTGCTCTAGTGGATTGGTTAAACAAAACAAACGTTATATACTTTTATTACTATAGTAGGATTAAATAGGTACGTAATATACAGAGAATTCTACATGTACAAGAGAGGCTGTTAGATACCATTTGTCAGTAAATAATTGTTTTAAAACTCTAAAACTTTTAAAATCTAACTTTGTTAAATTGTCCCATTGGGCTATTTCTCGTTTCGGGGCGAGACGTAGTCCAGTGGTAAAGCGCTCGCTTGATACGCGGTCGGCTTGGAATCGATCCCCGTCAGTGGGCCCATTGGGCTATTTCTCGATCCAGCCAATGCACCAGGTCTGGTACATCAAAGGCCGTGGTTTGTGCTATCCTGTCTGTGGGACTGTGCATACAAAAGATCCCTTTCTGCTAATCAAAAAGCGTAGCCCATGAAGTGGCGACAGCAGGTTTCCTCTGTCAATATCTGTGTGGTCCTTAACCATATGTCTGACGCCATATAACCGTAAATAAAATGTGTTGAGTGCGTCGTTAAATAAAACATTCCTTTCTTTGTTAACTTGTATAACACTAAGACTAGCACACAGTGATTTGCTAATCATAGTCTATTGGATGTCAAACATTTGGTCATTTTCAAATATAGCCTTAAAGAGGAAACCCGCAAGGGATATATATATATATATATATATATATATATATATATATATATATATATATATATATTATATATATATATGATATATATATATGTTATATCCCGCAGACAGGATAGCACATATTACGTCCTTTGATATAACAGTTGCGGTGTACTGGCTCGAGCGAGAAGTAGCCCAATGGGTCCACCGACGGGGATCGATCCCAAACCTACGGCACATCAAGCGAGCGCTTTACCACTGGCCTGCGTCCTGCACCTGAGTGTGTATCGAGATCTACGTATTGTTTGACTTTCCAATCGTAATATATCAGTATATCGATAATACCGAGATCTACGTATTGTTTGACTTTCCAATCGTAATATATCAGTATATCGATAATACCGAGATCTACGTATTGTTTGACTTTCCAATCGTAATATATCAGTATATCGATAATACCGCGCATCCACACTGTTTGACTTCCCAGTCGTAATATATCAGTATATCGATAATACCGCGTATCCACACTGGATAGGCGCCTCGTGACATATAAACAAAATTCTAAACTTTTCCATTCACATTTCCATACACAACCGGCGAAGGTGCCAAAAGATGGAAGGGGTGGGGGAACACATACACACACACACACACGCACGCACGCACGCACGCACACATATATTTATACATAATGTATGTATGTATGTATAAATACATGTATAAATATATAAAAACCATCGGCTGCTATAAAGTGGGGGCACAAGCTCGCCTTGCCCCCCCCCCCCCACCCCGCTTCCTACGCCAGTGCTACACTGTTGACAAATTATCTGACAAATATGGTAACCTCGTATGGTAATGTCGGTTGAAGACTATCAAAACAAATATACGATACCCTTTGTTTCAAACATACATAGTGCAACAAAGGTGACACAAGGCTTGACGTTTGACTGGTTAATATAAATCACACTGGTATCGTCTGAATTTGAAGACAAACCATTGTTATGACGTGTTTATTGCAACGATGTCAACGCTGTGATGTGGTTCCATAACACCAACTTAGTTCTCATTTTAATATAGTTAATATTATTTTAATAAACTGGAAAAGAAAGGAAATTAATTTTGACCTAAGCACATTTTAGATTGCTCGATATTACGGAATATGTGGTTATTTTGACACTTCGAGACAAACAGAGAGAGAGAGAGAGAGAGAGAGAGAGAGAGAGAGAGAGAGAGAGTGTGTGTGTGTGTGTATATATCTCTCTCTCTCTCTACTACTACTACTACTACTACAACATACTACTACTACTACTACTACTACTACTACTACTACTTCAAATTAAATTACAGGAATTTACTAGCCAGAAGAAAGAACATAATTTTTATCACAACAAACACTCTCATGTTTATCGACAATGGCAGTACCCACGTTGACGTTGACCCACTCAAACACTATTTGGGGTACGACTGCCGTTAGAGAGGGTTCGAAACCACACCTCTACTGTAATGGGATGAATGAATGTTTAACGATACCCTAGCACGACAAATTATATATTGGGTGTCAAACTATGGTAAATGGAAACATCAAATGATGAACATCATTAATCCGGGCGTAGAATGGAGCCACAACGTGGGCGGCACACACACACGCGCGCACATACACACACACATACATATATGTGTGTATATATATATATATATATATATATATATATATATATATATATATATATATATATTGTGACGGAACATGCTTTTTAATTGTGTTAAAGGGCCGTGTGCAGTTTAATTGCACTTAAGCCAGGTGGGCAACTTGTTACGTAATACTTCGCGCGATCGGGCATTCCAATATGCACTTAGTCCAGCTGTGGAGGCCATGTGGCGAGTAGTTACGTAATACCTCTGCGAGTGCGGTTTTTACAACCGTGATTTGGCGACCAAGGCGTCAGTAAGTCTGACGATCAGAGAGAAATATAGCGACTCTAGTAGAGGTGAAATATCAGATGATAGGGGGAGGTACCGCCTTGTACCCCCAGGCGAATTCTGATTTTATAATAAATAGCTAGTTTTTAGAGATATCGAGGAGAACCAGAATAGGAAGGCTCCCAGGGAACGTAGTCCGTTGGACTTCGGTAAATATTTTTATTTCTGCTCTGTGTATAACCTTGATGTGATTGATGTGACTTTAAATATTTTGATACTTATTATACCAATATTCTTTAGACAGTGTCTTCGGTCATTTGACGAAGTAAATCGTAGACTTTTTGTTCTAACATTATATGAGTATTTGGTAATATAAAGCTTAGCCAGTCATCCTAGAGGACCTAGGTAAACTGTAGGTTATTGTCTTTATTGTGATAGGTACCAGTATTAATTCTGTGTTACAAGATTACTGAAAGAGTAGTTAAGGGTTAATTAAAAATTAACCCGTTAGGAATAGAGCTGTAATTCCTTTATTAATTAAGTTCCCCAAGAAGCGTTTCTCAATTATCACACGTGTGGGTGTGGTGTAACGGTGAAGTGATTCGCATATTGTGTAACTAGACACCTAGAGATTAACTAATTAAGTGATGAGTTCTGGGTTGTTATTATTGTTGTTATTAATTAACTACTACGGCTGTACATTTGTCAGCGTAGGTTAATACAGATTCCAAAGTGTATTGTGTTTTGTTGTGTTTCTAGTGAGCTAAACGTGCTATAAATATATATACTTTATATCAGATCGTATCTCTGATCATACCTAGAGACGAGCCATACTAGGGTTTAACCGCCTGTTACAGAGAGATCTAATAGAGATACAGTTAGGAGAGATATTTTGATAATCGTGTTTTATTCAGTTACGGGAATTATAGAATTCCCGTGACATATATATATATATATATATATAAACCATCGCTGCGGCTACAACGTGAGGGGGGCTAAAGCCCCCCCCCCCCCCCCCCACACACACACACAAACACACACTTCCTACACCGGTGATTAATATAAAAATTCAAGATATTAGGGATACCGATAATTAATTATATTGGTAACTACTAATGGTTTAGCTAGTTTCGCAGATCGATATGGTTAGTGACTTATAGAATTGTTATTAATTTATTTATGTATTTATTTATTTATTATATTTTAAATTATATATTAGCCACGAAATTCATACAGATTTGAATCAAAAACATTTATACATTAACAACTCATTGGTACCCCCACCCCCAAGCAAATTACTTCGAATGGTATTTTTAATATGACTTCTAAAATTCTAACTTACTGAAGGATAGGTTGAGAACCCCCCACCCCAGCAAACTCCTCATCCCTTCTTTGATAGAACCCCTTACAATTATTCTGAATCCGATAGCTGCTGATCAAATACATGGTTAGGCAGGTCATATCAACGTCAAGGGGGCGGAGTTTTGCTCAGTCGGTGATCGCTTGAGGTGTCTGCGTTGCAGGATCGAACCACCTCGGTGGATCCATTAAACTGATTTTTAATTTCGACCAGTGCACAACAACTGGACAAAGGCCGTGGTATGTGCTTTCCTGTGTGTGGGAAAATGCATATAAAAGATCCCTTGCTGCATTAGGAAAAATGTAGCGGGTTTCCTCTGATGACTACGTGTCTGAATTACGGAATGTTTGACATTCAGTAGCTGATGATTAATTAATCAATGTGCTCCAGTGGTGTCGTTAAACAAAACAAACTGTTTTAGTATAAAGAAACTGCCCTCCTGAGCACCTGACCATGTGAATAGTAGCTACTACACACATTTTAATGTATATATTTTACTATATAAACAAACTGTTTTAGTGTAAAGAAACTGCCCTCCTGAGCACCTGACCATGTGAATAGTAGCTACTACACACATTTTAATGTATATATTTTACTATATAAACAAACTGTTTTAGTGTAAAGAAACTGCCCTCCTGAGCACCTGACCATGTGAATAGTAGCTACTACACACATTTTAATGTATATATTTTACTATATAAACAAACTGTTTTAGTGTAAAGAAACTGCCCTCCTGAGCACCTGACCATGTGAATAGTAGCTACTACACACATTTTAATGTATATATTTTACTATATAAACAAACTGTTTTAGTGTAAAGAAACTGCCCTCCTGAGCACCTGACCATGTGAATAGTAGCTACTACACACATTTTAATGTATATATTTTACTATATAAACAAACTGTTTTAGTATAAAGAAACTGCCCTCCTGAGCACCTGACCATGTGAATAGTAGCTACTACACACATTTTAATGTATATATTTTACTATATAAACAAACTGTTTTAGTGTAAAGAAACTGCCCTCCTGAGCACCTGACCATGTGAATAGTAGCTACTACACACATTTTAATGTATATATTTTACTATATAAACAAACTGTTTTAGTGTAAAGAAACTGCCCTCCTGAGCACCTGACCATGTGAATAGTAGCTACTACACACATTTTAATGTATATATTTTACTATATAAACAAACTGTTTTAGTGTAAAGAAACTGCCCTCCTGAGCACCTGACCATGTGAATAGTAGCTACTACACACATTTTAATGTATATATTTTACTATATAAACAAACTGTTTTAGTATAAAGAAACTGCCCTCCTGAGCACCTGACCATGTGAATAGTAGCTACTACACACATTTTAATGTATATATTTTACTATATAAACAAACTGTTTTAGTATAAAGAAACTGCCATCCTGAGCACCTGACCATGTGAATAGTAGCTACTACACACATTTTAATGTATATATTTTACTATATAAACAAACTGTTTTAGTATAAAGAAACTGCCATCCTGAGCACCTGACCATGTGAATAGTAGCTACTACACACATTTTAATGTATATATTTTACTATATAAACAAACTGTTTTAGTATAAAGAAACTGCCCTCCTGAGCACCTGACCATGTGAATAGTAGCTACTACACACATTTTAATGTATATATTTTACTATATAAACAAACTGTTTTAGTATAAAGAAACTGCCCTCCTGAGCACCTGACCATGTGAATAGTAGCTACTACACACATTTTAATGTATATATTTTACTATATAAACAAACTGTTTTAGTATAAAGAAACTGCCCTCCTGAGCACCTGACCATGTGAATAGTAGCTACTACACACATTTTAATGTATATATTTTACTATATAAACAAACTGTTTTAGTATAAAGAAACTGCCCTCCTGAGCACCTGACCATGTGAATAGTAGCTACTACACACATTTTAATGTATATATTTTACTATATAAACAAACTGTTTTAGTATAAAGAAACTGCCCTCCTGAGCACCTGACCATGTGAATAGTAGCTACTACACACATTTTAATGTATATATTTTACTATATAAACAAACTGTTTTAGTATAAAGAAACTGCCCTCCTGAGCACCTGACCATGTGAATAGTAGCTACTACACACATTTTAATGTATATATTTTACTATATAAACAAACTGTTTTAGTATAAAGAAACTGCCCTCCTGAGCACCTGACCATGTGAATAGTAGCTACTACACACATTTTAATGTATATATTTTACTATATAAACAAACTGTTTTAGTATAAAGAAACTGCCCTCCTGAGCACCTGACCATGTGAATAGTAGCTACTACACACATTTTAATGTATATATTTTACTATATAAACAAACTGTTTTAGTATAAAGAAACTGCCCTCCTGAGCACCTGACCATGTGAATAGTAGCTACTACACACATTTTAATGTATATATTTTACTATATAAACAAACTGTTTTAGTATAAAGAAACTGCCCTCCTGAGCACCTGACCATGTGAATAGTAGCTACTACACACATTTTAATGTATATATTTTACTATATAAACAAACTGTTTTAGTGTAAAGAAACTGCCCTCCTGAGCACCTGACCATGTGAATAGTAGCTACTACACACATTTTAATGTATATATTTTACTATATAAACAAACTGTTTTAGTATAAAGAAACTGCCCTCCTGAGCACCTGACCATGTGAATAGTAGCTACTACACACATTTTAATGTATATATTTTACTATATAAACAAACTGTTTTAGTGTAAAGAAACTGCCCTCCTGAGCACCTGACCATGTGAATAGTAGCTACTACACACATTTTAATGTATATATTTTACTATATAAACAAACTGTTTTAGTATAAAGAAACTGCCCTCCTGAGCACCTGACCATGTGAATAGTAGCTACTACACACATTTTAATGTATATATTTTACTATATAAACAAACTGTTTTAGTGTAAAGAAACTGCCCTCCTGAGCACCTGACCATGTGAATAGTAGCTACTACACACATTTTAATGTATATATTTTACTATATAAACAAACTGTTTTAGTATAAAGAAACTGCCCTCCTGAG
This sequence comes from Gigantopelta aegis, assembly GCF_016097555.1. NCBI lineage: Eukaryota > Metazoa > Mollusca > Gastropoda > Neomphalida > Peltospiridae > Gigantopelta > Gigantopelta aegis. Next base: position 1,857,653 of record NC_054710.1, read on the forward strand.
CACCTGACCATGTGAATAGTAGCTACTACACACATTTTAATGTATATATTTTACTATATAAACAAACTGTTTTAGTATAAAGAAACTGCCCTCCTGAGCACCTGACCATGTGAATAGTAGCTACTACACACATTTTAATGTATATATTTTACTATATAAACAAACTGTTTTAGTATAAAGAAACTGCCCTCCTGAGCACCTGACCATGTGAATAGTAGCTACTACACACATTTTAATGTATATATTTTACTATATAAACAAACTGTTTTAGTGTAAAGAAACTGCCCTCCTGAGCACCTGACCATGTGAATAGTAGCTACTACACACATTTTAATGTATATATTTTACTATATAAACAAACTGTTTTAGTGTAAAGAAACTGCCCTCCTGAGCACCTGACCATGTGAATAGTAGCTACTACACACATTTTAATGTATATATTTTACTATATAAACAAACTGTTTTAGTGTAAAGAAACTGCCCTCCTGAGCACCTGACCATGTGAATAGTAGCTACTACACACATTTTAATGTATATATTTTACTATATAAACAAACTGTTTTAGTGTAAAGAAACTGCCCTCCTGAGCACCTGACCATGTGAATAGTAGCTACTACACACATTTTAATGTATATATTTTACTATATAAACAAACTGTTTTAGTGTAAAGAAACTGCCCTCCTGAGCACCTGACCATGTGAATAGTAGCTACTACACACATTTTAATGTATATATTTTACTATATAAACAAACTGTTTTAGTATAAAGAAACTGCCCTCCTGAGCACCTGACCATGTGAATAGTAGCTACTACACACATTTTAATGTATATATTTTACTATATAAACAAACTGTTTTAGTATAAAGAAACTGCCCTCCTGAGCACCTGACCATGTGAATAGTAGCTACTACACACATTTTAATGTATATATTTTACTATATAAACAAACTGTTTTAGTATAAAGAAACTGCCCTCCTGAGCACCTGACCATGTGAATAGTAGCTACTACACACATTTTAATGTATATATTTTACTATATAAACAAACTGTTTTAGTATAAAGAAACTGCCCTCCTGAGCACCTGACCATGTGAATAGTAGCTACTACACACATTTTAATGTATATATTTTACTATATAAACAAACTGTTTTAGTATAAAGAAACTGCCCTCCTGAGCACCTGACCATGTGAATAGTAGCTACTACACACATTTTAATGTATATATTTTACTATATAAACAAACTGTTTTAGTATAAAGAAACTGCCCTCCTGAGCACCTGACCATGTGAATAGTAGCTACTACACACATTTTAATGTATATATTTTACTATATAAACAAACTGTTTTAGTATAAAGAAACTGCCCTCCTGAGCACCTGACCATGTGAATAGTAGCTACTACACACATTTTAATGTATATATTTTACTATATAAAGAAACTGCCCTCCTGAGCACCTGACCATGTGAATAGTAGCTACTACACACATTTTAATGTATATATTTTACTATATAAACAAATGGTGCTATGCATCACAAAAATAAGAAAAAAGAAAAGAAAAAAAACTAAACTTTAAAAAAAACCTAAAAAAAGAACAACAACAATTATTTCACTTAACGTATTTCGATGTAGTGTCGGTCTTCTAAATTTTAGAAATATTTGGTACCGTACTTTTTTCCACTTCTACTTTCCATTTTGCTTTATAGGCTTGCAGGAGATGTGCCTAAAAAGTGCTCTAAAAATGGCCGATGTGGCAACTATCGCACCACCAGCGCATTTCAGTTTGTTTTTAAAGTATGGGTCCTGACTAACTCCTGGGTAAAAATTACATCACTGGCTGCTAGTGACTGTGACGTCAGACGCTGTTCCCAATGTCAACATTCTAAACGTATTTTTACCTACGTGTTAACAGATATTCTAGAATACGATGGCCCGAACCAGTGTTTTTTAGGGTCCGGCCACCAAGTCAGTGTAGTAGGCCTTCTAATCATAAAGAGGGGGAAGCAAATTTATGTCTCGTTTGCTATGACGTCACCAACAAAACAAAGTGCTGACATATGTCTATCCGTAATAGTGACGGTGTGGTGGGGAAAACGCTTTTTCATTTCAACTTATTTTCGTGCTTGTATCCAATTAAAGTTCAAACACGCTGTCCTGGGCACACACACCTCCGCTATCCTGGTTGTCTGTTCAGCACAGAGTGTTAGTTGTTAGTGGTTAATGAGAGAGTATTTCATGTAACGGTCTTAGACCCACCCACTGAGTCGTTAATAAAACTCACTATGGGTGGCAGCCGGTAGCTGGATGCGAACTCAGTACCTACCAGTCTTACGTCCGATGGCTCAACCACCACACCACCGATTATTATCTCCCTTCCTAGCTGCTTTGTGTTGCATAACTGCCTAAGTCAGTGACCAGCTAAATAAGTATCAAGCAAGTCTGCTTATCTTAGTTGAGCGGCTATCCAGGATGCAGGAAATTTAAATGAGTTGACGCGTTTGTCCGCAACTAAGGTACAGATCCTTTATACAGCGTTCGCCAGAAAGCATATCTAACAGTAAGCATTCACTGTATGTATGTATGTATGTATGTATGTATGTAAGTATGTATGTATGTGTTGTATGTATGTATGCGTTGTATGTGTTGTATGAGTGTATGTGTTGTATACTACTCAAAAGAATTTAAGGGTCAGACGATATTTTCGACATTATTTTCTGAATGTCAATTATATTAGCTAGACCATAATGTCACGCATGGTATTGTTCCATTTTGACGAAAGTGGGTCTAAGCAACCCATAAATGAATTAAAATCCACTGTCATTGACACTGTCGACTAGTTCTAATGGCGAAAACATGCTTACATTTGCAGGTCTGCTAAGTGCCCATAACTTGCTTTTTTACAAAGCGCTTCATTTGCACGCTTTGCATGTGTATTCCATGTTCCCAATGCTGAATTTCCTATAATTGGAGCTTGCGTTCGTGTACGGTGCACACTCCAAATTCGACAATGGTACGACGTCAACTGACTATCGAAGATCGAGGAAGGGCTATTGATTGGCTTCAGGATGGCAATACGCAAAGAAATGTTGCTCTGAGACTTGGTGTCAGTCAGAGTGTCGTTGGCCGACTGTGGCAACGGTACCAAGCAACGAATTCTGTTCGAAATCGTCCACGTTCGGGAAGACCCCGAAGCACAACAAATAGAGAGGACTGCTACATTACCAATATGGCTCTACGTCAACGCACAACCACTGCACGCCGATTACGTGACAATCTGCGGACTGCGACTGGAACTCGAGTGTCTGATCAAACCATACGCAATCGTCTGAGAGCCAATAATCTACGCTGCCGTGGCCAGGCTGTTCGACCACCACTCCTACCACGTCACAGAACGGCCAGACGTCACTGGTGCACCTTCATCTGCGGTGGCAACGTGTTCAGTGGGGTCGAGTGATGTTCACTGATGAGTCCAGGTTTAGTCTCCAGTTCAACGACGGTCGGGTTCGTGTCTACAGACGTCCTGGGGAGCGTTTCGCTGACGTTAACGTTAGACAACGTCACCGGTTCGGTGGTGGCAGCGTCATGGTGTGGGGCGGCATCTCTATCCATCACAGGACCCCCCTCTATGTGGTGGATGGCAATCTGAATGGAATCCGCTATCTGAATGAGATTATCCGGCCGTTGGTTCTCCCAGGCCATCAGCAGATTGGCGGCGGGGCAGTTCTGCAGGATGACAATGCCAGACCCCACTGCGCCAGGGTGGTAACGGACTTTCTCAGACAACAAGGTATCGCCAGGATGGATTGGCCAGCATATTCGCCTGACTTGGCCCCAATAGAGCACGCCTGGGACGAATTAGGCAGGAGAGTTCGGGATAACCATGCCCCTCCGGCCAACCTTCATGATCTGGGTCAACTTCTTATGGCAGAGTGGCAGGCCATTCCCCAAGACTTCTTCAGACGTCTGATCAACAGCATGAGGCAACGATGTGTCGAGTGTATTCGCGCCAGGGGTGGATTCACACACTATTAAACGAATGTTCTAATGTGTAAAATCCATGTTTGCCAACCTTCAACTTTGACAGCATGTCATGTGACTTTCTTGTATACAGTGACGTTTATTTGTGTTTTTTTGTAAATATGGAACAGTAAATTAAATTTTTGGTGTAGTTTACATCATCAATCTAATACACTCTGAAACTTATTTGGTTATAAATTTTTGACCCTTAAATTCTTTTGAGTAGTATATGTCTGTATGTATGCATTGCATGTGTGTATGTGTTGTATGTGTGTATGTGTTGTATTGTATGTATGTATGTATGTATGTATGTATATATGTATGTATGTATGCGTTGTATGTGTTGTATGACTGTATGTGTTGTATGTGTGTATGTATGCATTGCATGTGTGTATGTATTGTATGTGGATATGTGTTGTATGTGTTGTATTGTGTGTATGTATGTATGTGTTGTATGTATGTATGTATGTATGTGTTGTATATGTTGTATGTGTGTATGTGTTGTATGCAAACTTAATGACATATTCATTAGGTTGATTTAACATTTAACAAACTTCAGTTATTGGATTTGAGAGACAAGACATTTAGTTATAGCCCTCTCTCTCTCTCTCTCTCTCTCTCTCTCTCTCTCTCTCTCTCTCTCTCTCTCTCTCTCTATATATATATATATATATATATATATATATTTGTCTGTCTGTCTGACTGTCTGTCTCTCTCTCTCTCTCTCTCTCTCTCTCTCTCTCTCTCTCTCTCTCTCTCTCTCTCAACCGTGCAATGCTGTATGCAATGCTGTGTAATAGCAAGTTTGTTTCAAAGTGCACTACATTACTGTCCTGATGAAAGCAAATAAGGGGACACATGTTTTAATATACTGAACGCCGGACGAAACTTATACACTCTGAAAATGCCATATTTTCTCATATACTCTACACGTTTTGTAGATGTGAATCGAACACATTCTTTCAATAGCATCGCCAAACAAAAGTTATACACTTTTTAAAATGCCATATTTTCTCAAATACTTATACATATTTCTACAATTTTATCATCTTCATAAATCAAGGCTTATATTCGTTCCTCGTATTCAGCCTTGATACATGTCGTCAAGAAATCGTGCCACAAAATGCTTAAATTTCATTGGACGCGATGAGATCTGATTGCAACGAATCGCAACGCTCCTTATAGATTCCCTTGTTATTGTAAACAAAGATGACAGCGCCAGCGTCCGGCGGTTAATTTTTTTATATTGCTTTCAAGATTGTCACATGTTACCGATGCTGTGATTGGTCAGCGATGTCATCGTGTAAAGGACATAATCGGTGTTACAAATTTTCTTCCAATAGAGGGCGCTAGTAGTGGATATCAGTAATCTCGACTACATGTATCAAGGCTGAATACGAGGAACGAATATTAGCCTTGATTTATGAAGATGCAATTTTATATACGTGAATAAGATCACTAAACAAACGTTGCAGTATCACGGAACAGTGTGGAAAACTGGTGAAACGCAATACACACGTACACGATTAGACTGGTGAAACACAATACACACGTACACGATTAGACTGGTGAAGCGCAATACACACGTACACGATTACACTGGTGAAACGCAATACACACGTACACGATAGACTGGTGAAACGCAATACACACGTACACGATTACACTGGTGAAACGCAATACACACGTAAACGATTAGACTGGTGAAACGCAATACACACGTACACGATTAGACTGGTGAAGCACAATACACACGTACACGATTAAACTGGTGAAACGCAATACACACGTACACGATTAGACTGGTGAAACGCAATACACACGTACACGATTAGACTGGTGAAACGCAATACACACGTACACGATTAGACTGGTGAAACGCAATACACACGTACACGATTAGACTGGTGAAGCACAATACACACGTACACGATTAGACTGGTGAAACACAATACACACGTACACGATTACACTGGTGAAACGCAATACACACGTACACGATTAGACTGGTGAAGCACAATACACACGTACACGATTAGACTGGTGAAGCGCAATACACACGTACACGATTAGACTGGTGAAACGCAATACACACGTACACGATTAAACTGGTGAAACACAATACACACGTACACTATTAGACTGGTGAAGCGCAATACACGCGTACACGATTAGACTGGTGAAGCGCAATACACACGTACACGATTAAACTGAAGTAGGCACGTCAAGAGTGGCTACTTCATATTGAATCAATCGAATCAATCAATGAGTGATAGCCATTAAAAAAAGGTTGAAAAACACATCCGATATTGAAATGGATTCAATGGCCAAGCTCAATCAAGTTGAAGGAAAATACGCAATAGGCATGCATAAATTTATTTCGAGCGTCATATCAGTGCATACACGGTATTTTAGTTGTTTATTAGGTATAATATATGTTTCTTACACACCCGTTGGTGAGAACATCATGCGTTTATTTTGATAACACATAGTTGTTTACACACGTACGTCTGTTAACAATTTCAAGAAATGCGTTTGGCTGCTCCTAGGTGATGACCAGGTCACCAATGTCATGCATCCGATGAAAAACAACACGGTGGAAATAGATTACACTGTGACGTATAGTTAACCTGATCATCATTTGATGGTTGTACATGATTTTTAGTCGAAAAAGATGTTAAAAATTGCTTAAAATCTGGTTTGTGGGGATATGTAAAAAATAGAATAATACATTCGTGTCCGCTAGATACCATTCATGTCACAACTCGTTGTTTAAAAACGTATCCAACTCGCTTTCGCTCGTTATATTCATTTTAAAACAACTCGTTGTGAGATAAATAGTATCTAATGGCCACTCATGTATTATTCTCTGTGTATGTTTGACGATTTAAATGTATTTTTAGTCTCATATCTCCATGACGAGTGGCCTTTAATATGAATAATTTATATTACTGTGCAATATACACATAGACCTATTTAAGAAAACAACAACACATGATAATAAAATACATAAGCAATATTCTTATTAAACAAGATAAATGTATAAACTTGTATCTCTCCAGCCCATCAAATATTAGCATAACTGCTGTCAATAAAAAAAAAATATAATTCAAAGAACATAGTACTAGTAGCAGGATTCAGGGTGACCCCATTCCTCCCTCCCCCTCCCCCCCCACCACACACACACTTGAGGACGAAAATGTACGGGATTTTGCAAATGATTGTGTTAAAATACAGTACGCTCGGTTTGTAATGTAAAATTTGAAAAACAAAATGTACCGTGATTAAAATATGCTAATTACCAGACGCTTTTTAAATTAAAAAAAAAAAAATCATCTTTTTTTTCTATTCACAACAAGGAACCTGTTATGCTGGTCACACATTCACTCCTTTCCAGTCTATACCCGACTCTCACTTCAGAGAAAATCAAAGATCTGGAGGTTTTGTTGTTGTTGTTGTTATTTTTGTTGTTGTTACTAGGTTGCTTGTTTGTTGGGGTTTTTTCTTCTTCTATCATTGTTGTGCTCTCTCTCTCGCTCTCTCTCTCTCTCTCTCTCTCTCTCTCTCTCTCTCTCTCTCTCTCTCTCTCTCTCTCTCTCTCTCTCTCTCTCTCTCTCTGTCTGTCTATCTATTCCCTCTCTATTATCCTTTTCTCTCTTGCTCGTTCTACTCTTTTGTACATGTGAAGCTAACACATTCTTTGAATAAGATCGCCTAACAAAAGTTGCAGTCATTCATAGGGTCTCCTCGAGCACTCGGGCACGAGTCGAGTCTACCAACACTCTAGTCAGTTCCCATGACTTGTGTACCCATGCAAGGCTATGAGTCATGGAGGAAAAAAACCCGTTTGTTGTGTTTAACGACACCACTAGAGCGCATCGGTTAATTAATCATCGGTTATTGGATGTCAAACATTTGGTAATTCTGACTCGCTGTCATCAAAAGAAACCCGCTACATTTTATTTTTTTTGTAATGCAGCAAGGAATCTTTTATATGTACTTTCCCACAGACAGGAAAACATATACCACGGCCTTTGACCATGGAGCAAACACAAAAGTCGAATGTGTTGAATGCAATACAGTGGCTTGATTCGGCATCTGGTTTTGCACAATAAGCAGGTTCACGATGAAATTGAAGTATGCACATGGCGACTTCATACTGAATCACCGAGACAATCGATGAATGGTAGTCATTAACAAAAACTTGAAAAAACATATCGGGTATTGAAAAGTGTTAAATGACTCAGCTCAATCAAATCCAAAGTAAATACACAATAGGTATGCATAAATGTGCATTCATTTGAAGCGTCATATCAGTCCAAACACAGTGTATATAGAGGGGGGTGAGACATACCCAACAACCAGCACCCTCCCAGCATTGCAAAGAGCGCTACAACTTGAATAACAAACTTTACCAGAAAATGTGGTCAGTGGCGTAGCGATGGGGGGGGGGGGGGGGGCACGGGTCCATCCCCCCCTCCTCAAACCTTTTTGTTTGTTTTTACTGTATTAAATTTTATAATATGGATTGGCCCCCACCCCAATATAAAATTCTGGCTACGCCACTGATTTTGGTTCATCGTTTACATTAATTCCACATGGCGATATTTATAAGTTATAGAAAGTTAAAAAAAAGAACGACACTACTAGAGCACATTGATTAATTAATATGGATGTCATACATTTGTTAATTCTGACAGTCCCGCCAGAAAATATTAAATGCAAAACATAATAAATACATCATTTATAAACTTGTATTTTTCCAGCCCATTCAAATATTAGTAAAACTGCTCGACAGAATATATATATATATATATATATATACATATATATATATATATATATATATATATATATATATATATATATATATATACTTTCAAAGAACATGGTCACTTTTAGCAGGATATTAACACCCGCCCCTCCCCCACTTGAGGTTGAAAATGTACGGATATAAAATTTGACAAAATATCTACCGTAATTAAAATATGTTAAGTAGCAGTAGCCGTTAAATAAAACATTTCTTTCTTCTGTGTTTGTCTATTAACAACAAGGAATCTGTTATGCTGGCCACTAGTACTGGTCACACATCCACCCATTTACTTTCTCACAGTCTATACCCGTCTCTCCCTTCAGTGAAAATTAAACGTCTGTTGTTGTTGTTGTTGTTGCTGTTACTGGTGTTGTTGTTTTTTGTTTATTTGTATTTTTGTTTTTATCTCTCACTGTTGTACTCTCTCTCTCTCTGTCTCTCTCTATCTCTCTCTCTCTCTCTTTCTGTCTGTTTCTTTCGTTGTTTCTCTCCCCTCCCCCCCCCCCTCTCTCTCTCTCTCTCCCTCCCCCCTCCCCTCCCTCTCTCTTTCTCTCTCTGTCTTTGTCTCTATCGGTCGACCCCCTATGTGTCTCTAATTCACTCTAATCAGACGAGATCATACATAAATAGAGATAAAATTGTTCCGTCTATTACACATACACAATCTACGTGTATAACATCTTGATAATTCTTACATGACGATAGATTAACAGCGAAAGGTTTACTGAAAGGTCGTGACACACAAAGCCGTCACACAATACTACATGTACGTAACGCGTAGTGCAAAATAAATGCCCAGAATGGGCAGAAACTCCAGCCAGGACCCGAACACCCGTGGTTACCGGCCTTGGTGATGTAGTGAGTATGCTATTGAACTTAAGGCTGGTAGGCACTGGGTTCGCATCCCGGTACCAGCTCCCGCCCAAAGCCAGTTTATCGACTCAATGGGTAGGTGTAAGGCAACTACACCGACTTCTCTCTCACTAACCACTAACCCAATGTTCTGGACAGACAGTCCAAATAGCTGAGCTGTGTGCCCAGGATTGCGTGCTTGAACTTTAATTGGATATAAGCACGGAAATAAGCTGAAATGTATGAATGTTACAAAAAATGGAAAGAAAAAAATGAATGAATGAATGAACGAACGAACGAAAAACAAATAAAACTTTAATCGGACATAAGCACTAAATTAAGCATAAATGAAATGAAAATGAAAATTAAATGCGCGTGGTTATGCGCACGGGAGTTCGGGACCTGTAATGTTAAACTGAGGCCGATTTCATATGTCTAGGTTATCGGTGGGTTTTGGAAACATGGTTTAAACCTAGGTTAAAGCCTGGGTCATGTTTACTGTGCATTTCACATGTCTGGTTTTCAGTAATCCTAGTTTAACACTGGGTTACAATTGTATTGCTTGTTCAAACCTGCCCTCGAGGTGGTTTTTCGCTGGGTTTGCTCAATGTAACTTTTCTTCATGGATAATTTCGGCAGCAAAATCGTGTTCTACGTCAGTATTGCAGAGCCATGAAATGTGAACGTATTCTACGGAAGCGAATACAGGGTGGGGGTGGGTGGGGTGGGGGATTCGAACCCTTCCCCCTTTAGACAAAATGCCCTTTTGACTTCTTTTTTTTTCTTTCTTTTTTTTAGCACGGCTGTATAATTATACTCAAAAGAATTTAAGGGTCAGACGATATTTTCGACATTATTTTCTGAATGTCAATTATATTAACTAGACCATAATGTCACGCATGGTATTGTTCCATTTTGACGAAAGTGGGTCTAAGCAACCCATAAATGAATTAAAATCCACTGTCATTGACACTGTCGACTAGTTCTAATGGCGAAAACATGCTTACATTTGCACGTAAATTAGGGCGAAAGCGAAAGGTCTGCTAAGTGCCCATAACTTGCTTTTTCACAAAGCGCTTCATTTGCACGCTTTGCACGTGTATTCCATGTTCCCAATGCTGAATTTCCGTATAATTGGAGCTTGCGTTTGTGTACGGTGCACACTCCAAATTCGACAATGGGACGATTTCAACTGACTATCGAAGATCGAGGAAGGGCTATTGCTTGGCTTCAGGATGGCAATACGCAAAGAAATGTTGCTCTGAGACTTGGTGTCAGTCAGAGTGTCGTTGGCCGACTGTCGCAACGGTACTAAGCAACGAATTCTGTTCGAAATCGTCCACGTTCGGGAAGACCCCCGAAACACTACAAATAGAGAGGACTGCTACATCACCAATATGGCTCTACGTCAACGCACAACCACTGCACGCCGAGTACGTGACAATCTGCGGACTGCGACTGGAACTCGAGTGTCTGATCAAACCATACGCAATCGTCTGAGAGCCAATAATCTACGCTGCCGTGGCCAGGCTGTTCGACCACCACTCCTACCACGTCACAGAACGGCCAGACGTCACTGGTGCACGCTTCATCTGCGGTGGCAACGTGTTCAGTGGGGTGAGTGATGTTCACTGACGAGTCCAGGTTTAGTCTCCAGTTCAACGACGGTCGGGTTCGTGTCTACAGACGTCCTGGGGAGCGCTTCGCTGACGTTAACGTTAGACAACGTCACCGGTTCGGTGGTGGCAGCGTCATGGAGTGGGGCGGCATCTCTATCCACCACAGGACCCCCCCCCCCCCCCCCATGTGGTGGATGGCAATCTGAATGGAATCCGCTATCTGAATGAGATTATCCGGCCGTTGGTTCTCTCAGGCCTTCAGCAGATTGGCGGCGGGGCAGTTCTGCAGGATGACAATGCCAGACCCCACCGCGCCAGGGTGTTAACGGACTTTCTCAGACAAGATGGATTGGCCAGCATATTCGCCTGACTTGGCCCCAATAGAGCACGCCTGGGACGAATTAGGCAGGAGAGTTCGGGATAACCATGCCCCTCCGGCCAACCTTCATGATCTGGGTCAACTTCTTATGGCAGAGTGGCAGGCCATTCCCCAAGAGTTCTTCAGACGTCTGATCAACAGCATGAGGCAACGATGTGTCGAGTGTATCCGCGCCAGGGGTGGATTCACACACTATTAAACGAATGTTCTAATGTGTAAAATCCATGTTTGACAACCTTCAACTTTGACAGCATGTCATGTGACTTTCTTGTATACAGTGACGTTTATTTGTGTTTTTTTGTAAATATGGAACAATAAATAAAAAATTTGGTGTAGTTTACATCATCAATCTAATACACTCTGAAACTTATTTGGTTATAAATGTTTGACCCTTAAATTCTTTTGAGTAGTATATAGATCCACCCCTTCACCATGTTCGTGGCGAACGAACAAGAAAGCGCCTTATATATATAGAGAGAGTATGATAAATGAGATACCAGTTATCTAATTTATGTCCCGTGTCAAATAAGTTTTAGTTTTTAGTTATCGCGAGCTTTAGCGAGTGACAATTGAAAAGTATTTCACTCGGAACATACATTTGATAATAACTGGTACCGAGTTTGCTATTATATTTATTATCCCAACTATATTTTCTCTAAACGCCTTTATTTTAGACGCACATGCACGTACATGTAGGCTATAGAAACAATGTAAACCACTTTACACACTTTTCTGGGTATTGCTATAACTTTGCATTTTAATCACTTTCACAGATAATTTTCAAAAACAAAAGTTATCATTATTCTGCTAAAAATATAAATAATGATTTGCGTTAAAATGACATTTTGTTATAAATTTATCATTAAAACAATCGTGAACGCAAACTCATCAAAGTACATGACGTCATTTTGTGTGTTTGCCAAACCGTGATGATGTTGTATTTAGTACCACAAAGTCATGGTTTGTAAGCGTCAAATCATTCAGTAATATTGTACGTCACACCACTGCAGAATATTTCTCATTGAGAAAATATGGAAACTATTTTCCCTGTTATGAGTGGTCACTGGGGTAATAAATATAGTTATTTACTAAATTAGTAAAAGTAAGCATTTTCTACATGGTGTATGAACTGCACGAAAACATTGGAAGTTGATCGGTTACCACCGGTATCAAAGCAATAAACATTATGTTAGAATTAAAGGGAAACGCCAATAACAAAACGTTTATTCATATTTGCATCATTACCAACAGCTATGTAGGGTTCTGTAAGCATTTGACATGGATTATAACTAATATTGTGAGTAAAATGATGGAAATACATGATGAAACGTTTTCAGGCCAGCTAATTTTGCCCAAGTATGGCCATAATTTTTGACAGAATGTAAAGGTTTGCTCCACATTGGGGGGGGGGGGGGGGGAGAGGAAGTAGCTAATCCCCCATCTCGAACGCGAATGCTAGTAATATACCGGTAACGAGTTTCAACTACAAAGTGATGAAATGTAAGCTATTCCTCGCTTATGTCCCTTTCCAAATCTGCGGGTAACCCATGTAAAAAGCGTGCTTTTGTAACACTGGTAAAACACACACATGTGAAATGCACCACGGGTGTATGTCTTGGTCAAGTTTTTCAGCGTTTTACGTAAACCAGTGTTAAACCTAGGTTTTGATATAACCCGGTGTTTCGAAACCCAGACATATGAAATCGGTCCATTGTGTGCGATGTCGGAGATATTACGTTTTTTAAGCACGGGTCCAGGATGGAGTTTATGGGTGGGTGTTTACTTAGTACCACTCGATGGAACGCGTCATACTTCTGTGTCAATATATACAACACAGCGGCATGGCTCGTTCCGTCGAGTGGTACTAATTAAAAGCACCCATAAACTCCAACCAGGACCCGAATTCGAACGGCCATGTTTAGGTGTACTATGAAGGCGACGTATGTAAGATTTAAATACATGGTTCAGGGGCAGCTACCGGATGTTTCTAGTGGGGGCGGTGCAACGTCACAAAATGGCACACTTATGGTGATTCAGCGTAAACAGACATGTGCATTATATTAGTATGGAGGAGTCTCACGGTACATTGCAGCTCTGGGGAGGAGGTACGAACCACGGCACCCTACAGTGGCGGATTAAAGGGGGGGGGGGGCGGGCCCCTCCTAAATTTTGCTCCAGTTAACAAAAATGTGTTTTTAATTTTTCACTTAGGTTTCTCCGAGGAATCCCTTCGAGAACGTTTGTCACCCCCCCCACACACACACACACACACACTTCCCACCCCTAAATGGATTTTCTAAATCCGCCACTGCCACAGTCTTAGAGAAGACACCCACAACATTTATCCATTAGTAACAAATAATCTTTTATAAGCACCACCCCACAGACAGGGTAGCACATACCATGGCCTTTGATATACCAGTATGGCACTGGTTAGAATTGGAAAAATAATACATCCAATCACAGGTTCGATCCTATGATGTAAACGTATCAGGATAGCGCTCTACCAACTGTTTTCTCGTTCCAACCAGTGCACAACAGCCGTGGTATGTGCTTTCCTGTCTGTGGGAAAGTGCATATATAAAATATCCCTTACTACTAATGGAAAAATGTAGCGGGTTTCCTCTCTAAGACTCTATGTAAGAGTTACCAAATGTTTGACATCCAACAGACGATGATTAATCAATGGCAGCTCCAGAAAATCCATTTGGGGGGGGGGGGGGGGGTCCCAATGACATGAGGTGGAATGCCTAGGGAACTTTGCGGGAGGTTTGGATGGGGATCGTAAAAAAATGAAAATTAATATATAATAAAATTATAACTATCGCAAAATTTAGCCCCTGCCCCACCCCCAGATCCGCCTCTGTTAATTAAGCAATGTGCTCTAGTGGTGTCGTTAAACAAAAACAAAGAAAATCTACCGTGTCATATCCTGCCTATATACAGGATGTATGCCGATTACTTATATATACCGTATATCACCACTTTGAACATACTAAACTTAGCACTCACGTTTCTCTTTCTTCTCGGACACACTCTTCTTTAGCCCGAACAGTTTTAAGAATCCCTTGAATGGCATATTAAATCTGTAGCAGACATAAACGACGGACGTGAGTGATTATTATCCGTATTGTCGTTGTTATTGTTGACGTCTTTACATTTCCACTGTACACTGTCGGGTCGCAACTTAGGTCGATTGGGCGGTCGTTACTTCCTTGTTCGTGTTCTAAGTGTGTGTGTGTGTGTCGACGTCACGGGTTGTGGTGTTTATCACACAAACGTACATGCCTATTCACTTGTTACTCACCCCGGCCTCCGTGCTGCTGTGGTTAAGCCATCGGACGTAAGGCTGGTAGGTACAGGGGTTCGCTTCCCGGTACCTGCCCACACCCTGAGCGAGGTGGGTTTTTTTTTAATGACTCAGTGGGTTAGGTGTAAGACCTCTATACCCTCTTCTCTCACACTAACCACTAACAGCTAACTCACTGTCCTGGACAGACAGCCAAGATAGCTGAGGTGTGTGCCCATGACAGCGTGCTTGAACGTTAATTGGATATAAACACGGAAATAAGTTGAAATGAATGTTACTCACAGGCGCATGATTAAATTTAAAAAATGGAAAGAAAAAAGAACAAGAATGAATGAAAGAAAGACAAATAATTCAGTCTTCTGAGTTCTAGTCAGACTTTAGTGTTAGAAAGGAAACCCGCTACATTTTTCCATTAGTAGCAAGGGATCCATCATATATGCACACTCCTACAGACAGGATAGCACATACTACGGTCTTTAATATACCAGTCGTGGTGCACTGGCTGGAACGAGAAATAGCCCAATAGGACCACAGACTGGGATCGATCCCAGAACGACCGCTCATCGCGCCAGCGCTTCCATAGGCCTACATACCTCACTCCTTTTTTTCACCACCTCTGTATTTATTACAGTTTTAGTAAACTCACATATTATCGCTATAGGCTATTGATCAACAGCTATTATGCCACTGACCTTCGTACAGCATAATTTTCTTTGTGAAATGTGGGATGTGCTATCCCCTGAGCCTCTGAGGGATGGGTATATAATTATGCCAGAATATGTTTGACATTTTTGCATTAGTAGCAAGGAATCTTTTATATGCACCATCAGGACAGAGTAACACATACCACGGCCGTAGATGTATCAGTCGTGGTGCACTGGCTGGAACAAAAATGGCCCAATGGGCCCACCGTCGGGGATCGACCCTAGACCGACTGCGCATCAAGCGAGCTCTTTACCACTGGTTAACATCCCGCCCCACCAAACCCAGGACTGTCCATTTAAATCGAGAATTGTAGCCTAATATACTGAACATATTAAACTTACCTACCCAACAGTTAGGCCAAACTGAATGTGAAATTCAGTAAAACTGCGTTTGAAATCAATCTAGCGATACGAGTAAGCGGTGATATATACTAGTATACAAATATATTTAGTATTACATGCCAGACAAAGATAATAGACATTGAAGGTTTAGCTAGGTAATACATGTACTATACGTATATGATAATAAAACAAATACAAATATCATTGGCGGTTCCAGCTGGAGGTTGGGGGGGGGGGGTCACAAGGGTCTCATGACCCCACTCCCCCGCGCTTGTTCGAAGTGCCCCCTGTACAAAACCATGGATCTGACACTGAAAATAATAGATATTTGTGAAAGTTCCCCTCATACTTCTCTATATTCGCGCTGCTTCTTAGACATAATATAGACAGTCCAGCTTGCTGAAGCGTGTGTCCATAACAGCGTGCTTGAATCTGATATATAAGCACGAAAAATAACTATAAATGAAAAAAAGGGGTGGTATGGGTTCTGGTCGATTTTCTATTATGTGGTAATAATTATACACGTATTTTACATTAACACCAGGCAGAACATGTATGCCGTCATTAATCAACGGTGCAACCCCACCCCACTTCATCCCATCGCACTCAGCGCGTTAAAATGGATTGACACTTCTAAGTGACTCCAGCTGGCTACATTTGAGTATTATGATTTAAATATCTCGTATTGGGTAATTTGCATGTTATGAAATATCTGGGTGTTTTAATCGTCGCAGGTTTATTAAAAAATGTTAACATGGGCGGCAATGAGAACTCATTTGGTCCAAGAGAACCTGTACGGCAACAAGAAACTTTTGCGTACTAGACTGAAACCCTCCGCTGAATTTACCTTTTGCTAATCTTTGTATTATAATACGCGTAGGAGAAACAGTCCATCACGAAGATTGCCGACATATACCGAACGTCCACGTGAGTAAACATGATTCATATCGGAGATAACTCATCTTGTTTACTGTAACGACTGTTTACGAAGTCAAGAAAATTATTTATAAAGTATTCTCGAAAAGTATCGTTTACGTTGTTCAACTATAACTTAAATTCAGCTCTGCATATATACAGGTAACTCGATTGACGGTTGACGGTAATTCCTGTTTAGACCTAAACTAAAGGTCATCACACACGGTACAATTTTATTATTTAAAATGAAGTTAATGAGTTAATGAATTTTTTGTATACTTTGGATTAAGTACTGTATTGACGATTTCTGTATGATCGTCTACATTAATAAATATTGGAAAGTGTACCGCCCGTTCCCCCCATTAGTTATCGATCTAAAGAGGGATTTTTTGATGGGGTATATATAGAAAAGTGGGGCATGGGGCCCTAACTCTATCCCTATCCCTAACCCTAACTCTATCCCTAACCCTAACCCTAAACTATTATAAATGATGGGGGGAACGGGTGGAGCTCTTGCCTAAATATTAATAAGAAACTATAAAATTGATTTTGAAAGTTTTATTGTAAATTTTTCTCTAATTAATAATAATAATAAATTATCAAAGATATTGTTCTGAAATTACTGCTTCAAGAGCCCTTTTAATGACTAACTTATAATGAAAATCCTTCACATAAGGTGTGTGTTAAAATAGAGGTTCTGTTATTTTGTTATTAAAGGGACATTCCTGAATTTGCTGCAGTTTCTAAGATGTTATCGACTAACAGAGACTTTTTAACGATTGTAATTACATACCAAATATATTTTCTGCATAAAATATTAGTGGCTGTACATTAAACGTGTTTCTGATCATTCTAATATTTATACTATGTTAAATTTCACTTTATTTCCTAAAATATATTTTTTTTGTACGTACAAAATTATTTGAAGACAAAATCCAATTTGGGCTTCTTACAAATATTAAGACGACCAGAAACACATTGAATATACAGACACTGATATTCTAAACAAGAAAATATAATTAATATGTAAGTTTAATCGTAGAAATATTTAATTTTTCGGAAACATCTTACAATGCAGCAAACTCAGGAATTCATGTCCATTTAATGAAATGTGAATATTTCTGCCTACATGTACAAATGTACCATCCAGTAGGCAAGGATTCCACTTCTAATGTATATATATACAACAGTAAATCTATGTTTGACATTAAATATCATTACATCGATCATTTTCCAGTTCACTGGTAACAAATATTTCACATATTAGTCACTAATACACACACTACATAAAGAAACCAGGGACCAAAACACGTCGAGAACGGTTGTTGGGGTTACTGGGAGGTACCACATGTAAGAAAAGTTGAGAACAGTGTTTTATTCTCTACAACAATTTTGTTTCTGAACGTAAACCAGGCAGTGCATTCCGGACTTCCGCATTTCATATTCTTGTAAGAAATTGCATCGATGTTCATGCGCACTTGTGCAATTGCAAGCAATTTCGGCAATCCGCGTTTAAGCAAAGCCCATTTTATTAAATTTACTTCCGGATTTCGTTTCTCGTACCGATGTTTCGCATGCACTGAAACAATTTCAGAACATCTGCATTTTACATGTAAATTGTAATACAATAAGAACAGTGATAAGATAAAGAATGAATCATAAATAGATGTATACTACAATAATCATCTGGCACACATGTATGATGTAAGGGCGTTAAAAGTAGTAGTAACAGGAATTAAATTCTAATTTTCATATAGTTGTGGTAACTTATGGGTTACAAGGCTATATTTTGTGGTAACCTGTAAATGGGTTACCAGACACAATGCTTATTTCGATGCCTGAGAAAGCTACATATTTAACCACAACATTGTCGATACTCCTTTCTTTTATTTTGTTTCTTATTGAAATGCTTCATTTATATTAATTAATAATTATCAGAATGCCAGATATATACAATATGTTCAATATTGTACCTGAAAAGAAATTAATGGGACATATTTTTACCTTTTGCAGCTTACAGAGTTCTCTCTCTTTAGTAAGACAAGATGGCTGCCAACATAGCTGGCATTGTTGTCCTTGCGGTTTTCTACTTGCTCATCTTTCTGGTTGGCATGGTGGCAGCAAGAAAGGTCAAGGTGAAAGGTCAGCGTGAAGGTCACATTGACGCCTCTTTCGTGGCAGGGCGAGATCTCAACACAGTTGTTGGCATCTTCACAATGATAGGTGAGTTTTAGCAGGGCTTGAAATTTAGTGGCATACCTGGTGAAATAAATTATCTGTTGTGCACACTACACAAGGCTTTAAATATCACTAATTTGGGCACAACATCAGTGTCAATCTGATTAAAATTAGCTCTACTGGTCTACTAGTAGATCTAACAGCATTGTTTGGACTCCCATGTTCAGGTGACATTTCATCTATAAATAACAATTTAAATATCAACCAATTATACTTCGCCGTTTATAATGTTATTTGGGAGCATACAAATTCTAAAAATATTGGTCGAGACTATTTATGCAATAGGCAAACTTGTTGATCTATTTCATCATTGCAAAAACAGGTATACTAGTATAAACAGATTTTATGGCTATACCATCACATTTTTTTTTTCATCTTGAAACAATTTTATATAAAATCTCTTCTTGAAATTAATTTCCGGCATACTTCGTAATCACCCGAATCATTTCGTATACCCTTGGCATAATCCCAAATGTTTTCAAATTCTTTTCAGATCACTGGCATGATTTTGAAAGTAAGGTTTTGATTGGTCGAATGAAAGGTCAACTGGACATGAGGCTGCTGTTAGATCCACATGTAATAGTGGAGATAATATTAATTAGATTGCATCAGTGTATGACAATTTTTTTAAAAGTCACTAGCCACAGGGCTAGTGGGTTTGTAAATTCCACTAGCCCACCAAAATAAAGCACTAGCCCAAATTTCTGATCAATAGAGGTATTTCGCATTCCTATTGCGCATGCGCGCGAAGAGTAACGTCCCTTGACAAAATAGACTGAAACTAGTCTATTTACAAATTGGGGGGCGTGACAGACAGGTTGTTATGGGTGACTTGAGTAGCTTCGTAGGAGACTTTTAAACTTTGGCAACTAACATGTACATATTTCGAATTAGATGGTATAATGGCCATAGAAAACGGTCCGCTGAAATTTACAGCGGAATGGTTCAAATTAAAGGGACATTCCTGAGTTTGCTGCATTGTAAGATGTTTCCGACTAATAAAATATTTCTACGATTAAGTTTACATATTAAATATATTTTATTGTTTAGAATACCAGTGTCTGTATATTCAATGTGTTTCTGATCGTCTTAATATTTGTAAGAAGCCCAGACTGGATTTTGTCTTCAAATAACTTCGTACATAAGAAAAAACAATATTTTAGGAAATAAGATGAAATTTAACATAGTACAAATATTAGAACGATCAGAAACACGTTTAATATACAGCCACTGATATTTTATGCAGAAAAATATATTTGATATGTAATTACAATCGTTAAAAAGTCTCTGTTAGTCGATAACATCTTAAAAATTGCAGCAAACTCGGGAATGTCCCTTTAAAAAGCAGGGCAACAACGTGGACACAGTCTCTGCGACTCGTACCCGAGGGTTTTGATAACGCCAGATTAAAAGACTATCTCGTAAAAAGTATAAACAAAACAGTTGACAGATTCCATAGGTTATGGCATCGACAGGTTATGGCATCGATCGATATATATATTTGACAGAGAGAGAGAGAGAGAGAGAGAGAGAGAGAGAGAGAGAGAGAGAGAGAGAGAGAGAGAGAGAGAGAGAGAGAGAGAGAGAGAGAGAGAGAGAGAGAGAGAGAGAGAGAGATAGAGACACACACACACACACACACACACACACACACATATATATATATATATATATATATATACACACAGTCAAACCTGTCTTAAGCGGCCACACAAGGGAGTAGATAAACGTGGCCGATTAAGACAGGTGGCCGCTGAGTACAGGTTGCCACATATATAGTCTTTAAAACATTTGTTGTTGTTTCTTGTTTTACCGTCTGTACTGCTAATTAACGGATTTGTGCTTCATAGTTGACTATAAATCAACTTTTGACATGTTGTCTCCTTCAGAAATAATGCAAATAGAATATATTAAATGAACCGTTCTCCACAATTTTGTTTTCTTTTTCCATTTAATTATTTAATTCGACTTCATGCGATGTATTGTTATAGTAAGTGAATCTACAAATGTCAAGCGTAGCCTGCCCAGAGGCAATTAGATGCATGTCAGATTCATACTTCCTTGATTGATACACAGTGGAGATGTCGGGACTGAATGGGTACTAGTATTCCTGAAGGTGTGAAGATCAGTTATTTGCTGCACCTTATCGCTGTTGTTAAAATATTCCTTTTATATAAGAGTAAAACTTTACTGTGGCCGCTTAATGCAGGTATTTTAGCGATTTGGGATCCGATTTAGGCCGCGTTAGACAGGTGACCGCTTATTACAGGTGCATTTACATTATAAATCGTTTGGGAGGAAAAAAGTGGCCGCTTAAGGCAGGTGACCGCTGAGTACAGGTGGCCGCTAGGACAGGTTTGACTATATATATATATATATATATATATATATCAGAAGGTGTTTTGTTGCATTTTTCTTAGTGTCTATCTAATTGGGAAAAGTTAAAAAAAGGAATTGATTTTATGCTGTTACATGTATATCCATAAAGTGGGAATTTAAAAAAAGGGGGATTTGAGGGGGGGGGGGGGGGGGGGTTGAAGGTAGGTGCCGTTCTGTTTACCCATACACACATTTTTATACAGTGTCAACATGAACGCATTGGGTATTATACAAAATATATTTATTTTCTTTACTGTTAATGTGTTTTCCACCATATCTAAGTATATAAAATACTAGACGGACCTGTGTAGGAACGTCCTGTACACAGCCGTCATCACTCTATATATATTCATATATCATTATTATTATTATTATTATTATTTAAGGAGTGTCTGTCATCGGGGTATGAACAAAATAAATCATCCGTAAATTGTGTGAATCGGCGAAGCCGTTCTCACATAAGTTTGCGGATGATTTTTTTGTTCATACCTAGATGAACGTAAAAGTAATAACAGACAATACTTATAATTAAATTTGAAACACACTGAGTAATAATAACATTAAAAGTTCATATATATATATATATATATATATATATATATATATATATATATATATATATATATATATTCTGTTGAGTATTGTCCGAAATATACATATATTTTCTGTATATACAAAATATATATTTATTTATTTTATTTACTGTTTACTACCATATCTAAGTAGAGAATACTAGACCGCCCTGTATAGGAACGTTCTGTACGTAGCTGTCCTGACTACATATATTTTTTTTATATTTACACACGCCACGTTATATATTTTATTGAGTATAATTCGAAATATACATATATTTTCTTTATATACAAAATATATATTTATTTTCTTTACTGTTAATGTGTTTTCCACCATATCTAAGTATACTAGACCGCCCTGTGTAGGAACGTCCTGTACAGAACCGGTAAGCTTTTGGTCCCTTATGCGTTCACTGGCTTCCCTCCTACAAAATGTACCGAACAAACCCTCGTACTTAGAGTAACATTAAAATTGTTTCTACGTGAAACGATTACCCACAAACGTTTCCGATATCCATTGGCTGGATATCGATGGAAGGATAACGAATTTCCCGGACATATGCGATTGGAACAGTTAATAATTGAACAATGGTCGTGGCCTCCCATTGCTTTTGCCCCCCAATTTGCAGATAGGTCTATTTTGGCGAGATCTCGCGAAATCTCGCGGTTTGCGTCCTCGAGTAACGGGCACATGCGCAGTGGAATGAGAAAGAGGTCTATTACAACACACTTTATATAGGGCTAAAAAACAAATGATTCAAGGAACCCAACCCCTATAGTACCAAAAAACTCTCTGGTCGACCTGTTTTCTTCTCCTTTGAATATACAAATTTTATTTTTTAATATTTGTTTTAGTATTATTTTATTAGTATTAGTATTATTTAGTGAAAATTTATCTCGACCTGTACAGGTGAATGATTTTTTTTTTTAATTTTTTTTTTAAACTGCATGACCTACCCTATTTTGTCAAGTTTGATCCTAAACCATTTTCCCGTTTTTGCTTTTGCTCTCCCCCCCCACTTACGCATACCCCTCATCCAGAGTGGGTAAGCAGTTTAAAAACACCTCTCTCTAATCGCCCAAAACAAAATTTAATACACAATACAAAGAAGATAATAAACAAGTTATCAGTTATTACCAAATTTATGTCTCGAGTGAAATAATTTTCAATTGTTACAAGCTTTAGCGAGTGACAAGTGAAAATTATTTCATGAGGAAAATAAAAGTTTGAGATATGTTAATCGGACTATGAATAATGATTTTCCAGTATTCAAGAGTAAACATGGTTATAATGTTAAGTGGAAGATAATACTTTGTTATGATGTTATCTCCCATAACTTGAATATCAAGCATTTGGAAATAATTTGGCCCCAGTTCACTGTTCAGTTTTGGACCAAGTTGGTCCTGTCCCATTTAGAGCCAGGTTTTATTTATGTATTAAAATGACATTGTTGAGCCACTGTATGTCTTTACTTGTCTGTTTGAAACTCAAACGTTAATTATTTTAAATGTCCACTTGTATGTGTTATGCTGCACTCCAATCGTCTCGTGCTTATCGTGATAACGGGTCCCTCCATGATAACCACGTCTCCAGTCGTGAATGTCGTTTTAATCACGTCGGAAGTCATGTTCACCAGTGGAGGATGAAAAAGTGTTTCTATTTTCATGACTCTACTTTAATCAGCTTTAAAGACACAACTATTTACAAAACAGTATTTATGGATTTACAAGGCCAATGTGACGAAAATAAATATTATTTAAACCAAAAGTAAGGTAGCCAATTGGTAACTACTAGTAACACGTTGAAGCCTGGTAGATATTATCAAAATGCTTTTATTTAACTTTTAATGAGTACTGTAATTTAAACACACATTTTAGCAGTGCCATTAAAATAGTAATTCGCTTAACTTTGTTTAATACAATTATTGGGTACGAAAATTGATAATGATAGTTAATAGTTGTTCAATGTTTTAGTGGAACCGGACACAAACAGTAACTTGTAATTACTATTTAACAACTAGGAATTACCTCTTCACGAGTTCATTCGAATGCAGTCCTAATAACGGTATTAGTAATGTGCCGTAAAATGGCAGATGAATCGATTTAATGACAAGTATGTATTAGCTGGCTACTAAATATAAGTGGCTGGCGAATAAAATATTATACTTTACAGGCCAGGGAAGAGTAAATTTGAACTTGCTTTGTAGAGCACTGTAGTATACGTTAAACACTTCATGGACTACTCTTTTCGATTAGCAGCAAGAGATCTTTTATATGCACCATCCCACAGAGAGGGTAGTACATACCACAGCCTTTGTTATACCAGTCGTGGTGCAGTGGCTGGAATGAGAAATAGCTCAATGGGCCCACAGATGGGGTAAAATGACGGAGCAAAAGACAATTGCTGCTGAAAATGCAGTTGTGGAGCATTGGCTGGAACGAGAAATAGGTGAATGGGTCCACCGACTGGGATCGATCCCAAACCGACTGCGCATCAAGCAAGCTCTTCACCACTAGCTATGTCCCAGCCCTAGAAGCTATACATAAGCGTTAGCGTGGAAAGTGAAAGGAAATGTCCGTAGTTGCACGAATTAGCTCGATGATGATGATGATGATGATGATCTCGATGATGATGATCTCGATGATGATGATCTCGATGATGATGATGATGATGATGATCTCGATGATGATGATGATCTCGATGATGATGATAATGATGATGATGATGATCTCGATGATGATGATGATGATGATGATGATCTTGATGATGATGATGATGATTTCGATGATGATGATGATCTCGATGATGATGATGATGATGATGATGATCTCGATGATGATGATGATGATCTTGATGATGATGATGATGATGATTGAAACCGTTCTCTCATTCTACTGTTTTTATCTTACAGCTACGACAGTGGGAGGCGGGTACATTAACGGAACAGCCGAGTCGATCGTGTCACAGGGTCTCGTGTGGACGCTGGCTCCGCTAGGAATATTCTTCGGCCTCTCTATAGGTAAGTACACATTCATGGCTTGAAATTGGGTGATAAAAATTCGGTCCAGCATTAAGCTACAAATTCTACTGGCCTGAATCAAAATCTGTCTGTTAAAACATGATTGCCTTTACGGAATTGCATGTTATTTAACTTTGGAGTTCTATATAGTTTGGGGTTTTTTACCTCCCTTTCTTCTGTTAGATCTGTATACCTTCCTTTCTTCTGTTAGGCCTGTGTTACCTTCCTTTCTTCTGTTAGATCTGTATACCTTCCTTTCTTCTGTTAGATCTGTGTTACCTTCCTTTCTTCTGTTAGGTCTGTATA
This sequence comes from Gigantopelta aegis, assembly GCF_016097555.1. Taxonomy (NCBI): domain Eukaryota; kingdom Metazoa; phylum Mollusca; class Gastropoda; order Neomphalida; family Peltospiridae; genus Gigantopelta; species Gigantopelta aegis. Next base: position 1,883,116 of record NC_054710.1, read on the forward strand.
CCTTCCTTTCTTCTGTTATATCTGTGTTACCTTCCTTTCTTCTGTTATATCTGTGTTACCTTCCTTTCTTCTGTTAGGTCTGTATTACCTTCCTTTCTTCTGTTAGATCTGTATACCTTCCTTTCTTCTGTTAGATCTGTGTTACCTTCCTTTCTTCTGTTAGGTCTGTGTTACCTTCCTTTCTTCTGATCACCAGGTGGGCTGGTCTATGCTAGACGGATGCGAGATGAACAGTATGTCACTCTGTTGGATCCTATACAGGAGCAGTATGGGAGTTTTGCTGTAGGACTCGTCTACATGGCCTCGTTGTGTGGAGATATCTTCTGGACAGCTTCCATACTCTCCGCATTGGGTAAGTTCTGACTGGTAAAAATATATCTATTAGTAACCATACATTTTATCTGTGTTGATACAGGTTAAGAAAATTCTGCTTGGCTTGAAATTGATACTGCCCCCTGTCTCGTCCGCTTATGGTGATGTGATGTTATTAGATTATTGTGATGATCCCAGAAAAATCCTTTGTAATCCTAAAAAACAGAGGTTAAATTGAAAATGTTTTTGAAGTGTTTGAACCCATTTAGCAAAATATTACAGTCCTAGCCTAGATGGAATGAAAGTTTATCTGCATCTGCCTTGGTCGTATGCCCCAATGCCCTAAAAATTAAACAAAAAATCTCACAGCCAAAATGCCCTAAACTGGTTGTGCCTTGTTTTCCATGTTAGTAAATTTTTATTGGTCATCATACTCAAACATGACTCCTGAAAATGTTTCTGTTACAAAAACAAAACTGTTCACACTTATTTACTTGTTGATATTTGTTGAAGTTTGCACGTGTTGCCCTGCCATTTGGCTGTAATACCCCTAAAAACAATCTCCATTGGTCTACAGCCTGTTGTTTGCCAAATATTGATGCTAATTTGATTCTGGCGAATTGTTGTTTCAGTGTGTTAAAATATCTTGTTCCAGGGACCAGTCTCAGCGTGGTGATCAACGTTGACCTCACCATAGCGATCTGGGCATCGTCGGCAGTAACCGTCATCTACACCACGATTGGTCAGATCGTGGCTGTGGCATATACAGATGTTGCGCAGCTGGTGTTAATAACATTTGGATTGGTAAACAAAATAATTCACGTTCCAACCAGTTCACCATGAGTGGTATAGATCCTTGCTACTACTAAAAAAATATAACAGGTTTCCTCTCTAAGACTACATTGTATATGTCAGAATTATCAAATGTTTGACATCTAATATCTGATAATTAATAAATCAGTGTGCTCTAGTGGTGTTGTTAAACATAAATAAATAAGTTAATAATTGGGTCATCTAGATTTGGTAATGCTCTCTGTAGGTGTTTGCGTCGTAGGAATGAACTTTCTCATCTGACCGGCCTCGGCGGTGTAGTGGTTATACCATCAGACTTCTGGCTGCTAGGTACTGGGTTCATATCCCACCTGAGGCAATGGGGGATTTTTCATGCCAGTACTGACTCCAGCCCAGAGTGAGTGCACCACTAGGCTCAGTGGGTAGGTGTAAGGCCACATACACTGAGTTTCACCCACTTCACGGGTGCGATTATGGGTGTGTCTCCCGAATGTATGACCCCACATGGGGGATGATTACCTGGCATGCACTTCAGGTTCAGTGTACCCCGGGCTCGGGTGATACCGAGATAGCTCAACTGAAAGCAAGTGTGGAGCACTGACCTGTCAAGTAGTCCCATACCGAAATGGAAATACTGCGGCTTCACCATTCATCTCATCATCATCCATGTTTGTAATGTCCATTCAATTTAAAGAAAAAAAACAAAAAAACCCTTTCTCATCTGACCTGTTTGGTTTTATCCTGTCGAGCCAGTGCCCCATGACTGGTATATCAAAGGCTGTGGTATGTGCAATGTTTAATACATCTTTCCTTTCATACTTATTTTCATGCTTATATGGTGTCATGAAACCAAAACAAACTTTATTTGCAGTCGTCAGTATTTTCACAATCATACACACCATAGTCTATTCTAGGTAACCACCCCCAACCCCACCCCCAAATGAGTGATTAATGTAACATTCCTTTCGTTTCCCAGACTCTGAGTGTCCCGTTCGTTCTGACCAATGAGAGAGTGGGAAACATTGGTGCCAACTCAACGGTTTGGATCGGAAGTATCGATAAGGAGTTTGCCGGACTGTGGGCTGATTTACTTATTGCAATGGTGAGTATAACAAGGTGTATACTACCCAATCAAATACCATAGACAACAATAGTAGTATATGTGGCTAAAACCTGACAGCGACATAAACGCCACAGATATAAATGCTACCACCCCTCATTGTTAAAGTGAATCAGAAAAAATTGGGGGTCAAGCTGCTCATTTCTGAGATAACGGGTAGCGTCTATGACTACCCATGATCGGCACAAACTTCGAGTACTTTTTAATTTTTACAGATACCCCATACATGCTTCAAGCACAAGACTACTTAACACAGTGGTACTAGATGAAATAAAATTGCATACATTTTTTTCCCAAATGAAACTATTTTTTTTTTACAACCAACAAACTCACATTTATCACTAATCACAGGACTTGTGGTGTTCACTTCTCTATCAAATGTTGGGTGCACCTCGAACTTTGACCCAGCTGGAAGTTATTTGGTTTAGTACTACCCACAGGTTGATATCCCTCAGTGGTGATGTCGACAAACATGTCCACTGAAATTAATACGACTGAAAGACATAAATAATGTATATTAAGTATGTGGACAAATGGCATACTGGTATCAAGTGTAAGTAAATTTGGATTTGTTTCAAAACAGCGTGGAGGGGGATGAAATAAAATGCATTTGAAACAAAAAGCACATCTTACTGTTTATTGCATCAACACAGCTTTTGCATATGAAAATGGTTCAGTTTTTCAGCATGTGCATGCATTGCCTGCACTCGTTACAGTATAAAAACAACTTTTTTCTTTTCCTTTTTTTTCTTTTTTTAATATACCTCAATAACTAATGTTGAAAAAAATGCTGTTTTATTGCGAAAAAAACAAAACAAGTTATGTTTTTATTTGTTTCAAATGCATTTTGTTCCATTTCAGGGAGGTTACATACTCAAAACGTCAATATCAGTAGTCAGTAGATATGGCCCTGAATATAAACACCTGTCTGCAGTATGCACCCTTTTTAAATTGCTGTCACAATACTCTACTAAAATCAATTTGCAACTGCACTTGACTGTGGTCACCAAACTGTCTAAATTTTAAATATTGATTCCATTTACATTGCAGAATGTACACTTTCAAGGGAGACAACTCATTTCATTCAGATAAACAAACATTTAAATATCTTTTTCTTCCCGTACTTAAAATCAGTTTCTAATGGCACTTGACTATCACTACATAATTGTCTGAATTTCTACTACTGTGAATCTGTTTTCATTTCATAATGTACCACAGACTTTTCAAGGGACACAACTCACTTCATCCAGATAAACAAACATTTAAATATCTTTTTCTTCCCGTACTTAAAATCAGTTTCCAACGGCACTTGACTATCACTACATAATTGTCTGATTTTCTATGACTGTTTCCATTTCATATTGTACCATAGACGCAACTCATTTCCTTCAGATGAGCAAACATTTAAATATTTGTGTTTGATTTTTGTATTCCAGACGTTTGGCACGATCCCATGGCAGGCATATTTCCAGCGCGTTCTGTCGGTGAAGAGCGGGAAGCAGGCGCAGATTCTGTCCATCGTGGGCGCGTGTGGGGCCGTTGTTCTCGTCATTCCGTCCATTCTCATAGGAGCCGCCGCGGTCAGCGCTGGTACGGTCGTCATCGGCAACATATTTTTATCCTGCAGCCACTGGTTTTATTGACAGATTATCATGGCAGATAAAGCCAAGTCATGGGCAGGACGTAGCCCAGTGGTACAGTGCTCGTTTGATGCGCGGCCGGTCTGGGATCGATCCTCGTCGGTGGGCCTATTGGGCTATTTCTCTTTCCAGCCAGTGCACCACGACTGGTATATCAAAGGCCATGATATGTACTACCCTGTCTGTGGGATGGTGCATATAAAAGATCCCTTGCTGCTAATCGAAAAGAGTAGTCCATGTAGTGGCGACAGCGGGTTTCCTCTCTCAATATCTATGTGGTCCTTAACCATATGTCTAACGCCATATAACTGTAAATAAAATGTGTTTAGTGTGTTGTTAAATAAAAATTTCTTCACTCATGGGTGATGTCACATGCATAGCTACATTACAAAATTGCTCATTTGACCTCTACATGTAGGTCATCATATAGTATAGTTGAAGTAACAGAAATAATAGTTTTTTCTCTTAATTTTTATGGTCTGCAGGTTAAAAATAATAAATTAATGATGTAGGTTATTGGCTTTATCCTGTTTAGACCGAATGAGAAATTCCCATTCTTACCTTCACAGGATAAACCCAATATCCAACATCATTAAAGGGACATTCCTGAGTTTGCTGCATTGTAAGATGTTTCCGACTAATAAAATATTCCTACGATTAAACTTACATATTAAATATATTTTCTTGTTGAGAATATCAGTGTCTGTATATTCAACGTGTTTCTGGTCATCTTAATACTTGTAAAAAGCCCAAACTGGATTTTGTCTTTGTACCTATGAAAAAAAATATTTTAGGAATTAAAATGAAATTTAACCTAGTACAAATATTAGAACGATCAGAAACATGTTTAATATACAGCTGCTAATATTTTTCAGAAAAATATATTTAATATGTAATAACAATAGTTAAAAAGTCTCTGTTAGTCGATAACATCTTAAAAATTGCAGCAAACTCAGGAATGTCCCTTTAACTAGACTTGTTGTAGCCCAGTAAAGCACTCGTCTGACGTGTGCTCGGTTTAACATTGATCATTATTGGTGGGCCCAGTGGGATATTTCTCGTTCCAGCCAGTGCATCTCGACTTGTATATCAAAGGCTGTGGTATGTGCTGTCCTATCTGGAACGGTGCATATAAAAGATCCCTTGCTACTAATGGAATTGTTTGTTTTGTTTAACAACACCACTAGAGCACTTTGATTTATTAATCATCAGCTATTGGATATCAAACATTTGGTAATTTTGACATATAGTCTTAGAGACGAAACCCGCTATATTTTTTCCATCAGTAGCAAGGAATTTTTTATATGCATCACTCCACAGTCGGGATAGCACATACCATGGCCTTTGACATACCAGTCATGGTTCTCTGCATCCTAGTTGTGTTGTTACAGGTATACAAAATGACTTTTATTAACCATATGGTTAAAAATATCTTGGTACATATCAAAGTGATACGTCCCACTAGTGAGATGTAACATTTCGAAGTCACACGAGTGACGTCATCGATTGGCACACTACAGCCTTGTATGAATGTCAGCCAACTGAGTTGTGTGATATAAATTAAGATCGATTATGAGTAATAAATAGGATATTAAATTCGCTACCATTTTGTATCATGTTTATATCCTTCGTGAAATAATTGTCATTGTCACTCACTAAAGCTCGTGACAGCTGAAAATGTATTCACTCAGGACATAAACATGATACAAAATGGACGCTTGTTTAATATCCTATAATAACATTACGCTAATTTTATTACCATTTGTTTCTGTGTTGTAGATTGGTCGGGTACGAAACTGGAAGCGTCGTCCATGGACTCAAGAACCAGCAGTATGATTCTGCCTCTTGTCCTCCACGAGTTCACTCCCACGGCTGTCGCTATTTTAGGTCAGTTATACAGACTTTACGCTCACTCCCACAGCTGTCGCTATTTTAGGTCAGTTATACAGACTTTACGCTCACTCCCACAGCTGTCGCTATTTTAGGTCAGTTATACAGACTTTACGCTCACTCCCACAGCTGTCGCTATTTTAGGTCAGTTATACAGACTTTACGCTCACTCCCACAGCTGTCGCTATTTTAGGTCAGTTATACAGACTTTACGCTCACTCAAACAGCTGTCGCTATTTTAGATCAGTTATACAGACTTTACGCTCACTCCCACAGCTGTCGCTATTTTAGGTCAGTTATACAGACTTTACACTCATTCCAACAGCTGTCGCTATTGTAGGTCAGTTATACAGACTTTACGCTCACTCCCACGGCTGTCGCTATTGTAGGTCAGTTATACAGACTTTACGCTCACTCCCACGGCTGTCGCTATTTTAGGTCAGTTATACAGACTTTACGCTCACTCCAATGGCTGTCGCTATTGTAGGTCAGTTATACAGACTTTACCCTCACTCCCACAGCTGTTGCTATTTTAGGTCAGTTATACAGACTTTACGCTCACTCCCACAGCTGTCGCTATTGTAGGTCAGTTATACAGACTTTACGCTCACTCCAACAGCTGTCGCTATTGTAGGTCAGTTATACAGACTTTACGCTCACTCCCACGGCTTATAGCTATTTTAGGTCAGTTATACAGACTTTACGCTCACTCCAACAGCTGTTGCTATTGTAGGTCAGTTATACAGACTTTACGCTCACTCCAACAGCTGTTGCTATTTTAGGTCAGTTATACAGACTTTACGCTCACTCCAACAGCTGTTGCTATTGTAGGTCAGTTATACAGACTTTACGCTCACTCCAACAGCTGTTGCTATTGTAGGTCAGTTATACAGACTTTACGCTCAATCCCACGGCTGTTGCTATTTTAGGTCAGTTATACAGACTTTACGCTCACTCCCACGGCTGTCGCTATTTTAGGTCAGTTATACAGACTTTACACTCACTCCAACAGCTGTCGCTATTTTAGGTCAGTTATACAGACTTTATGCTCACTCCCACAGCTGTCGCTATTTTAGGTCAGTTATACAGACTTTAAGCTCACTCCACGGCTGTCGCTATTTTAGGTCAGTTATACAGACTTTACGCTCACTCCCACGGCTGTCGCTATTTTAGGTCAGTTATACAGACTTTACGCTCACTCCCACGGCTGTCGCTATTTTAGGTCAGTTATACAGACTTTACGCTCACTCCCACGGCTGTCGCTATTTTAGGTCAGTTATACAGACTTTACGCTCACTCCCACAGCTGTTGCTATTTTAGGTCAGTTATACAGACTTTATGCTCACTCCCACAGCTGTCGCTATTGTAGGTCAGTTATACAGACTTTACGCTCACTCCAACAGCTGTCGCTATTGTAGGTCAGTTATACAGACTTTACGCTCACTCCCACGGCTTATAGCTATTTTAGGTCAGTTATACAGACTTTACGCTCACTCCAACAGCTGTTGCTATTGTAGGTCAGTTATACAGACTTTACGCTCACTCCAACAGCTGTTGCTATTTTAGGTCAGTTATACAGACTTTACGCTCACTCCAACAGCTGTTGCTATTGTAGGTCAGTTATACAGACTTTACGCTCACTCCAACGGCTGTTGCTATTGTAGGTCAGTTATACAGACTTTACGCTCACTCCCACGGCTGTTGCTATTTTAGGTCAGTTATACAGACTTTACGCTCACTCCCACGGCTGTCGCTATTTTAGGTCAGTTATACAGACTTTACACTCACTCCAACAGCTGTCGCTATTTTAGGTCAGTTATACAGACTTTACGCTCACTCCCACAGCTGTCGCTATTTTAGGTCAGTTATACAGACTTTAAGCTCACTCCACGGCTGTCGCTATTTTAGGTCAGTTATACAGACTTTACGCTCACTCCCACGGCTGTCGCTATTTTAGGTCAGTTATACAGACTTTACGCTCACTCCCACGGCTGTCGCTATTTTAGGTCAGTTATACAGACTTTACGCTCACTCCCACGGCTGTCGCTATTTTAGGTCAGTTATACAGACTTTACGCTCACTCAAACAGCTGTCGCTATTTTAGATCAGTTATACAGACTTTACGCTCACTCCCACAGCTGTCGCTATTTTAGGTCAGTTATACAGACTTTACACTCATTCCAACAGCTGTCGCTATTGTAGGTCAGTTATACAGACTTTACGCTCACTCCCACGGCTGTCGCTATTGTAGGTCAGTTATACAGACTTTACGCTCACTCCCACGGCTGTCGCTATTTTAGGTCAGTTATACAGACTTTACGCTCACTCCAATGGCTGTCGCTATTGTAGGTCAGTTATACAGACTTTACGCTCACTCCCACAGCTGTTGCTATTTTAGGTCAGTTATACAGACTTTACGCTCACTCCCACAGCTGTCGCTATTGTAGGTCAGTTATACAGACTTTACGCTCACTCCAACAGCTGTCGCTATTGTAGGTCAGTTATACAGACTTTACGCTCACTCCCACGGCTTATAGCTATTTTAGGTCAGTTATACAGACTTTACGCTCACTCCAACAGCTGTTGCTATTGTAGGTCAGTTATACAGACTTTACGCTCACTCCAACAGCTGTTGCTATTTTAGGTCAGTTATACAGACTTTACGCTCACTCCAACAGCTGTTGCTATTGTAGGTCAGTTATACAGACTTTACGCTCACTCCAACGGCTGTTGCTATTGTAGGTCAGTTATACAGACTTTACGCTCAATCCCACGGCTGTTGCTATTTTAGGTCAGTTATACAGACTTTACGCTCACTCCCACGGCTGTCGCTATTTTAGGTCAGTTATACAGACTTTACACTCACTCCAACAGCTGTCGCTATTTTAGGTCAGTTATACAGACTTTACGCTCACTCCCACAGCTGTCGCTATTTTAGGTCAGTTATACAGACTTTAAGCTCACTCCACGGCTGTCGCTATTTTAGGTCAGTTATACAGACTTTACGCTCACTCCCACGGCTGTCGCTATTTTAGGTCAGTTATACAGACTTTACGCTCACTCCCACGGCTGTCGCTATTTTAGGTCAGTTATACAGACTTTACGCTCACTCCCACGGCTGTCGCTATTTTAGGTCAGTTATACAGACTTTACGCTCACTCCCACAGCTGTTGCTATTTTAGGTCAGTTATACAGACTTTATGCTCACTCCCACAGCTGTCGCTATTGTAGGTCAGTTATACAGACTTTACGCTCACTCCAACAGCTGTCGCTATTGTAGGTCAGTTATACAGACTTTACGCTCACTCCCACGGCTTATAGCTATTTTAGGTCAGTTATACAGACTTTACGCTCACTCCAACAGCTGTTGCTATTGTAGGTCAGTTATACAGACTTTACGCTCACTCCAACAGCTGTTGCTATTTTAGGTCAGTTATACAGACTTTACGCTCACTCCAACAGCTGTTGCTATTGTAGGTCAGTTATACAGACTTTACGCTCACTCCAACGGCTGTTGCTATTGTAGGTCAGTTATACAGACTTTACGCTCACTCCCACGGCTGTTGCTATTTTAGGTCAGTTATACAGACTTTACGCTCACTCCCACGGCTGTCGCTATTTTAGGTCAGTTATACAGACTTTACACTCACTCCAACAGCTGTCGCTATTTTAGGTCAGTTATACAGACTTTACGCTCACTCCCACAGCTGTCGCTATTTTAGGTCAGTTATACAGACTTTAAGCTCACTCCACGGCTGTCGCTATTTTAGGTCAGTTATACAGACTTTACGCTCACTCCCACGGCTGTCGCTATTTTAGGTCAGTTATACAGACTTTACGCTCACTCCCACGGCTGTCGCTATTTTAGGTCAGTTATACAGACTTTACGCTCACTCCCACGGCTGTCGCTATTTTAGGTCAGTTATACAGACTTTACGCTCACTCCCACGGCTGTCGCTATTTTAGGTCAGTTATACAGACTTTACGCTCACTCCCACGGCTGTCGCTATTTTAGGTCAGTTATACAGACTTTACGCTCACTCCCACGGCTGTCGCTATTTTAGGTCAGTTATACAGACTTTACGCTCACTCCCACGGCTGTCGCTATTTTAGGTCAGTTATACAGACTTTACGCTCACTCCCACGGCTGTCGCTATTTTAGGTCAGTTATACAGACTTTACGCTCACTCCCACGGCTGTCGCTATTTTAGGTCAGTTATACAGTCTATAGCTAATTTATGAGATATACAAAATTGTTGGGTCTGGTAGGGGACATATATATTGCTTTAGCAGTACTCTCATAACGTTAGTTCTTTCCGCTACGCTAATATAATTCAGGTAACATAAACCATCGGTTACCGAGTAGGTGAAAATCACTTGAAACAAGTCGTGGTTTTGTAACATTTTAAAATTACTGTCCCCGCTATATTTGTGTTTTAGGCTTGGGTGCGCTGTCGGCCGCGGTGATGTCATCGATGGACAGCAGCATCCTCGGTTCCAGCACGATGTTCACTCACAACATCTACAACAACGTCATCAGAAAACAGGTGACACACTTTTCACGTATGAAGTGTTCAGGCACAAAAACAGATAAACGCCATTTTATTTAAAAAAAACAAGACTTGTACTATCATTACTCAGTTGAAGGTTGTTATGTTCTGATTTTCATACTCATTTTTTAAAATTTTGTCCTTTTTTTTACTTCACTTATTTCAACTTAAGATCGCCCATTGGGGACTTGATATGTTTTACATAGAAAGCATAACAAAAAAAGCTCTTTTGCAGAAAATTACTAAAAGGATTTTGCATCTGAACTCTTCATATATCTTTTAATTGTTATTACACAGACTGACCGCCGTTTGAAGTTTAATTCTACAAACATAGTGAACTATTTACACACTATTACTACCAGTCTATTGCTAATTACTACCAGTCTATAGCTAATTAATACCAGTCTATAGCTAATTACTACCAGTCTATAGCTAATTACTACCAGTCTATAGCTACTTAATACCAGTCTATAGCTAATTAATACCAGTCTATAGCTAATTACTACCAGTCTATATTAATTAATACCAGTCTATAGCTAATTACTACCAGTCTATAGCTAATTAATACCAGTCTATAGCTATTTACTACCAGTCTATAGCTACTTAATACCAGTCTGTTGCTAATTACTACCAGTCTATTGCTAATTACTACCAGTCTATAGCTAATTATTACCAGTCTATATTAATTAATACCAGTCTATAGCTAATTACTAACAGTCTGTTGCTAATTAATACCAGTCTATAGCTAATTACTACCAGTCTATAGCTAATTACTACCAGTCGGTAGCTACTTAATACCAGTCTATAGCTAATTACTACCAGTCTGTTGCTAATTACTACCAGTCTATACCTAATTACTACCAGTCTATAGCTAATTAATACCAGTCTATAGCTAATTACTACCAGTCTGTTGCTAATTAATACCAGTCTATAGCTAAAAAAATTACTACCAGTCTATAGCTAATTACTACCAGTCTATATTAATTAATACCAGTCTATAGCTAATTACTACCAGTCTATTGCTAATTACTACCAGTCTATAGCTAATTACTACCAGTCTGTAGCTAATTACTACCAGTCTATATTAATTAATACCAGTCTATAGCTAATTACTACTAGTCTATAGCTAATTACTACCAGTGTATATTAATTAATACCAGTCTATAGCTAATTACTACCAGTCTGTTGCTAATTAATACCAGTCTATTGCTAATTACTACCAGTGTATATTAATTAATACCAGTCTATAGCTAATTAATACCAGTCTATAGCTAATTAATACCAGTCTATAGCTACTTAATACCAGTCTGTTGCTAATTAATAACAGTCTATAGCTAATTAATACCAGTCTGTTGCTAATTAATACCAGTCTATATTAATTAATACCAGTCTATTGCTAATTAATACCAGTCTATAGCTAATTAATACCAGTCTATAGCTAATTACTACCAGTCTGTTGCTAATTACTACCAGTCTGTTGCTAATTACTACCAGTCTATAGCTAAAGACAATTACTACCATTCTATAGCTAATTAATACCAGTCTATAGCTAATTACTACCAGTCTGTTGCTAATTACTACCAGTCTGTTGCTAATTACTACCAGTCTATAGCTAAAGACAATTACTACCAGTCTATAGCTAATTAATACCAGTCTATAGCTAATTACTACCAGTCTGTTGCTAATTAATACCAGTCTATAGCTAATTACTACCAGTCTATAGCTAATTACTACCAGTCTGTTGCTAATTACTACCAGTCTATAGCTAATTACTACCAGTCTGTTGCTAATTAATACCAGTCTATATTAATTAATACAACTTATTGCTAATTAATACCAGTCTATAGCTAATTAATACCAGTCTATAGCTAATTACTACCAGTCTGTTGCTAATTAATACCAGTCTATAGCTAATTACTACCAGTCTATAGCTAATTAATACCAGTCTATAGCTAAAGACAATTACTACCATTCTATAGCTAATTAATACCAGTCTATAGCTACTTAATACCAGTCTATAGCTAATTAATACCAGTCTATAGCTAATTACTACCAGTCTATATTAATTAATACCAGTCTATAGCTAATTACTACCAGTCTATAGCTAATTAATACCAGTCTATAGCTATTTACTACCAGTCTATAGCTACTTAATACCAGTCTGTTGCTAATTACTACCAGTCTATTGCTAATTACTACCAGTCTATAGCTAATTATTACCAGTCTATATTAATTAATACCAGTCTATAGCTAATTACTAACAGTCTGTTGCTAATTAATACCAGTCTATAGCTAATTACTACCAGTCTATAGCTAATTACTACCAGTCGGTAGCTACTTAATACCAGTCTATAGCTAATTACTACCAGTCTGTTGCTAATTACTACCAGTCTATACCTAATTACTACCAGTCTATAGCTAATTAATACCAGTCTATAGCTAATTACTACCAGTCTGTTGCTAATTAATACCAGTCTATAGCTAAAAAAATTACTACCAGTCTATAGCTAATTACTACCAGTCTATATTAATTAATACCAGTCTATAGCTAATTACTACCAGTCTATTGCTAATTACTACCAGTCTATAGCTAATTACTACCAGTCTGTAGCTAATTACTACCAGTCTATATTAATTAATACCAGTCTATAGCTAATTACTACTAGTCTATAGCTAATTACTACCAGTGTATATTAATTAATACCAGTCTATAGCTAATTACTACCAGTCTGTTGCTAATTAATACCAGTCTATTGCTAATTACTACCAGTGTATATTAATTAATACCAGTCTATAGCTAATTAATACCAGTCTATAGCTAATTAATACCAGTCTATAGCTACTTAATACCAGTCTGTTGCTAATTAATAACAGTCTATAGCTAATTAATACCAGTCTGTTGCTAATTAATACCAGTCTATATTAATTAATACCAGTCTATTGCTAATTAATACCAGTCTATAGCTAATTAATACCAGTCTATAGCTAATTACTACCAGTCTGTTGCTAATTACTACCAGTCTGTTGCTAATTACTACCAGTCTATAGCTAAAGACAATTACTACCATTCTATAGCTAATTAATACCAGTCTATAGCTAATTACTACCAGTCTGTTGCTAATTACTACCAGTCTGTTGCTAATTACTACCAGTCTATAGCTAAAGACAATTACTACCAGTCTATAGCTAATTAATACCAGTCTATAGCTAATTACTACCAGTCTGTTGCTAATTAATACCAGTCTATAGCTAATTACTACCAGTCTATAGCTAATTACTACCAGTCTGTTGCTAATTACTACCAGTCTATAGCTAATTACTACCAGTCTGTTGCTAATTAATACCAGTCTATATTAATTAATACAACTTATTGCTAATTAATACCAGTCTATAGCTAATTAATACCAGTCTATAGCTAATTACTACCAGTCTGTTGCTAATTAATACCAGTCTATAGCTAATTACTACCGATCTATAGCTAATTACTACCAGTCTATAGCTAATTAATACCAGTCTGTTGCTAATTAATACCAGTCTATTGCTAATTACTACCAGTCTATAGCTAATTAATACCAGTCTATAGCTAATTACTACCAGTCTATATTAATTAATACCAGTCTATTGCTAATTACTACCAGTCTATAGCTAGTTAATACCAGTCTATAGCTAATTACTACCAGTCTACTCTATCTACAGGCTACAAACTATTTACTGACACACTGTTAAAAACAGTCTATTGTTAGGTAAGACCAGTCTATTGCTAATTAATACCAGTCTATTGTAAACATACAATGGTTGCAATAAAGATTGTATTGCTTATTAATACCAGTCTATTCTCTGTCTTCAGGCGTCGAACTGGGAACTGCTTCTAGTACAGCGGTTCACCATTGTGGTACTCGGACTGCTGTCAACAGTTATCTCCCTTCATGTGCCAATCATCTACGGTCTGTTCATCCTCGCGGCCGACATCGTCTTCGTCATCGTTCTACCACAGCTCACGTGCAGCCTCTTTCTCAAACGGACTAACGGGTACGGGTCTGTCGCGGGTTTCCTTGTTGGGACTCTTCTCAGACTCGGTGCAGGTGAGTTCTCGTTTTCCTTCGAGCCGTTCATTTTCTACCCGTTCTACGACGACAAGTTGGGACAGCTGTTTCCATTCCGGACGTTTTCGATGTTGTGTTCGTGCCTGACGATCATGTTCGTGTCAGAGTTGGCAAGGTATCTGTTCGAGGGCAAAGTGATTCCGTCAGGTTGTGATGTTTTACAAGCCTTCAAACGGGCGGAGAGGTATTTCGTACGAACTGTGTCAGTCACCGAGGAGTCAAAGATGCATATTGAAGAGAGTGAGATGAAAAGCTACACAAATGTGTCGTAAATGTGAAATTGTTTGTAATCTGTCCACGTGTGATATTAACAGATATTATGAAACTTGTGAGAGTGCTAGTCTAAATATATTCATTGTATGTATGCAGGCCCGTGGCGGTGTGCAGAAATTTATTCAAGGAGGGGTATAGGTTATATTGAGAAAAGTTTCCAGGCGGGGTCGTCATACTACTCCAGAAAATATTGTTACAAAAGAGAAAATAAGTTTGAGAATTTTTTGGGGTGGGGGGCGTAATGAACAGAGAACAACATTTCCATTTCAATAGTTTTTTATTGTTCATAAGTGTAAAAACATTATTAAATTTATTAAATTTGACACATATAACGTATAAAAAATTTACCTAGTATAGATATGTTATATTTTTTGTGTACGAAGCAAAAATGGTGGTGCGGAAAGTGTGTGTCGTCAACATTAATTGATTTTATTGTTGAATTGTATACTGTACCTTCCAAATATGATTTTATTGTTGAATTGTATACTGTACCTTCCAAATATGATTTCATTTGGAAACAATTATATCATTCCAGTATGATAGATTGTTGAGAGAAAAAACGTGACACTGCCATTTTAACACTGGCAGACCTGAACACTATATGTAAGTTTGGTTAATCTACAAAACTATAACATATCCTGGCTGATTTGTTATTTACTTAGTGCTAATATTATATGTGTAATACTGTGTGATTTTATTTGGTGTTTTCAAAGCTGAAGTGCTGCTGTATATTTACCATGTTCCCTTAAATATTTATATAACTTTTGTGTGTATTTTATGTTGAGTTGTGATATTATCTAATTGCTTGCTGATGGCTGAAAGTTTACACAGCCATGGAGAAGCCAACATGTGAAGAGTTCACACACAAAAACCGATAACCACTGTTTTATTAAAAAACCGATAACTGCTGTTTTATCCCAAAACCAATAAATGCTGTTTTATCCCCAAAACCAATAAACGCCATTTTATCCAAAAACTGATAAATGCTGTTTTATTAAAAAAACGATAAACGCAGTTCTATCCAAAAAACAATAAACGCAGTTTTATCCAAAAATCGATAAACGCTGTTTTATTCAAAAAACGATAAACGCAGTTTTATCCAAAAATTGATAAATGCTGTTTTATCCAAAAAACGATAAACGCCGTTTTATCCAAAAAAACGATAAACACTGTTTTAAGAAAAAAATGATAAATGCCGTTTTATCCCAAAATCAACTTCTATGAATACTGTTATTACTCAGTTCAAGGTGTTATATTCTGATTTTCTCACTCGTTTTTTTTTAATTCTGTCCTTTCTTTACTTTACTTATTTCAACTTAAGATTGCCCATTGTGGACGTGATATGTTTTACATAGAAAGGCATAACAATAAAAATTCTTTTGCAGACAATTACTAACATGGATGTTTCGGTTTTTGCATCTGAACTCTTCATATATACATGTATGCCTCTTATAGTTACAGACCCTAGTTTTAACCCATGAAATTTGTTTTTTGTTTTGTTTAATGACACCACTAGAGTACATTGATTTATTAATCATCAACTATTGGATGTCTACCATATCGTAATTTAGACATGTAGTCATAGAGAGGAAATCCACTAATTTTATCATTTGTAGCAAGGGATCTTTTATATGTACCATCCCACAGACAGGATAGCACATACCACAGCCTTTGATATAATAGTCGTGTTGCATTGGTTGCGATGATAAATAGCCCGATGGCTAGACAGACCGTGCATCAAGGGAGCATTTTACCACTGGGCTACCCCATGAAAATGGGCACAAATCTGGTTAACAATAATCTTTAAATGTTTAACACATCTGGATAAAGTTAGAGCAGAGTGAAATAAGTAAAGTAAACTTTGTTTTATTTAATGACGCCACTAGAGCACATTGATTTTTTATCTTATCGGCTATTGGACGTCAAATATATGGTCATTCTGATACTGTTTTTTAGAGGAAACCCGCTGTCGCCACATAGGCTACTCTTTTACGACAGGCAACATGGGATCTTTTATTTGCGCTTCCCACAGACAGGATAGCACAAACCATGGCCTTTGTTGAACCAGTTATGGATCACTGGTCGGTGCAAGTGGTTTACACCTACCCATTGAGCCTTGCGGAACACTCACTCTGGGTTTGGAGTCAGTATCTGGGTTAAAAATCCCATGCCTCGACTGGGATCCGAACCCAGTACCTACCAGCCTGTAGACCGATGGCCTAACCACGCCACCGAGGCCGGTAGAGTGAAACAAGAGTCTGTGATATTGAGAGGAGGAAAATGCCTTTACTAATAGACTAGAGTAAAGTTTGTTTTATTTAACGACGCCGCTAGAGCACATTGATTTTTTATCTTATCATCGGCTATTGGACGTCAAACATATGGTCATTCTGACACTGTTTTTAGAGGAAACCCGCTGTCGCCACATAGGCTACTCTTTTTACGACAGGCAGCAAAGGATCTTTTATTTGCGCTTCCCACAGGCAGGATAGCACAAACCATGGCCTTTGTTGAACCAGTTATGGATCACTGGTCGGTGCAAGTGGTTTACACCTACCCATTGAGCCTTGCGGAGCACTCACTCAGGGTTTGGAGTCGGTATCTCGATTAAAAATCCCATGCCTCGACTGGGATCCGAACCCAGTACCTACCAGCCTGTAGACCGATGGCCTGCCACGACGCCACCGAGGCCGGTTTAATAGACTAGAGATGCATTTTTTAAAGATATTTAAAAATATATTTCATGGTATTTGAAACATCAGCACGACTATAAACACTTCAGATGTACAGAAGTGGATAATCTAAACAATAAAATATAAGTAATGTCTAATTTCATTTATCAAAAATGGCTTTAATAGTGAAAAATATGTCATAGTGCTTAAAAACTAGGGTCTGTTACTTTAAATATTTGGATCACTGCCTTGTTCCTCTCATTGTATTATCCTCATTGTAATAATCTCATTTTGTCTGAATCAAAACTTGCCCATCTGCCATTGTGATTTATCTAGAAATTAATGTACATGTTTATCTATGTTTTTTATTTTTATTTGTGGATATTGTGGATCATGAATAACATAGGTGAAATTACGGGCATTATCAATATGTCATGTTTAAAGTGACTGTAATCAATGATATGTTTTATATATGTAACATGACATACATATATAATCAGTGACTGCCGTTTGACGATCATGCCCACGCCCGTATAGCGCCTCTAAATCATATCTCGGCTTGAAAAAAACCCTGCTCCCCTTAACAAATTTGTAAGGTGAAAATTTTATACTGTTAACTTATATAATTTTTGAGAAATTGAAACTGAAACCAAAAGCTTTTGTTCAGAAAAAGAAAACAGTTGTGTCTTCCTTAATACAACATGTATCAACTGTTCTCATTGGACGTATGTAAGCGAAAGTCGTACTGTCTATCGGAATATTCCGATCATTCGGAACACTTTGGCCTATTTCTATTCGTAATCAGCCGATGTGTTCCGAATTATCATGAATTTGCAGAACGGGTGGGTGAGGTGTATTGCTTTTGTAGCAATCTGGCAAATTAATTGTAACCAATGTCAAAATAAAATGATATTCCTATGTTTATTTACTAGTAACTCCCTGTTATATTTCATTATCGGTTTTTAAGTTTTACTTTCATAATGTTCGTGTGTTGTCCGGGGGCGGAAATTATCATTTGCCGAATTTGTTGTGTGCACTTACGCCTGACGTCGGTGAACAGTGATTAATAGATAACTGTTTGACAATGGTGGCTTATAGTGAGAGTCATAAAGTTAATCAGTGATAATGGTTATTAAATTTATATCTGTTTGATAGTTATTAGTGGTAACCTTGTTAATATGACTGAAATGAAAAGTAAGGATGGTTAGTATAATTATAAATGACAGTGAAACATGAACAGATATTAGTTTTATTGTTGAATATTGTTATCAGTTTGGGGACATTTACATTTTAACAATTAAGGTATGCTAATTTCTGAGGAGAGCAATGACTCGGTAAACAAAAATTCAGGGAAGCTTTTTTCTAGCTCCTGAAGATTTACAAATGGCAGTCACTGGTATAATGTTTAATCGACATATCAAATGTTTCTCACTAGCTCTAGAGTCCCCAAGCCCTATTCTGTTTATATACATGTATGTGAGAATGAGGATAGGGTGCTGTTTGTGTTATAAATAGAATATACCAGTATACAGCAATATACATTTTGAATAATACATATTGCAATATTTTTCTAACATTGTATATTTTGTACGTGTGTTAGTCGCATGTGTTATTATTTTCAAATGAAAACTACGAGTTTAAGAAAAGAAACCATACCTTTACTTGTTCGGAAGAAACCTGACAGCCCTTTCTAGTTCAATCAACTGGTAGAAAGGTGTCGGAAAGCTTAATCCAAACGGATGTAGAAAGTCTAGTTCTGTCTGAGAAAAGTGTTGACTTAATGTGTGCCCTGCACTACAGATACCTGTTCTAGAAAAGACATCTAGGACATTGTCTCATTAAACGCAAACCTGTGTAGAAATGTTTTAATTACAGTACACTTTCTATGTTACTAGACCCACTGAACTGGAACATATTTCTGTCACTTGTCCTTTTTATAACAATTACAGTACAGTTACTAGACCCACTGAACTGGAACATATTTCTGTCACTTGTCCTTTTTATAACAATTACAGTACAGTTACTAGACCCACTGAACTGGAACATATTTCTGTCACTTGTCCTTTTTGTCCTTTGTTTATAACAATTACAGTACAGTTACTAGACCCACTGAACTGGAACATATTTCTGTCACTTGTCCTTTTTATAACAATTACAGTACAGTTACTAGACCCACTGAACTGGAACATATTTCTGTCACTTGTCCTTTTTATAACAATTACAGTACAGTTACTAGACCCACTGAACTGGAACATATTTCTGTCACTTGTCCTTTTTATAACAATTACAGTACAGTTACTAGACCCACTGAACTGGAACATATTTCTGTCACTTGTCCTTTTTATAACAATTACAGTACAGTTACTAGACCCACTGAACTGGAACATATTTCTGTCACTTGTCCTTTTTATAACAATTACAGTACAGTTACTAGACCCACTGAACTGGAACATATTTCTGTCACTTGTCCTTTTTATTAACAATTACAGTACAGTTACTAGACCCACTGAACTGGAACATATTTCTGTCACTTGTCCTTTTTATAACAATTACAGTACAGTTACTAGACCCACTGAACTGGAACATATTTCTGTCACTTGTCCTTTTTATAACAATTACAGTACAGTTACTAGACCCACTGAACTGGAACATATTTCTGTCACTTGTCCTTTTTATAACAATTACAGTACAGTTACTAGACCCACTGAACTGGAACATATTTCTGTCACTTGTCCTTTTTATAACAATTACAGTACAGTTACTAGACCCACTGAACTGGAACATATTTCTGTCACTTGTCCTTTTTATAACAATTACAGTACAGTTACTAGACCCACTGAACTGGAACATATTTCTGTCACTTGTCCTTTTTATAACAATTACAGTACAGTTACTAGACCCACTGAACTGGAACATATTTCTGTCACTTGTCCTTTTTATAACAATTACAGTACAGTTACTAGACCCACTGAACTGGAACATATTTCTGTCACTTGTCCTTTTTATAACAATTACAGTACAGTTACTAGACCCACTGAACTGGAACATATTTCTGTCACTTGTCCTTTTTATAACAATTACAGTAGAACTGGAACACAGTTAGTACAGTAGACCCACTGAACTGGAACATATTTCTGTCACTTGTCCTTTTTATAACAATTACAGTACAGTTACTAGACCCACTGAACTGGAACATATTTCTGTCACTTGTCCTTTTTATAACAATTACAGTACAGTTACTAGACCCACTGAACTGGAACATATTTCTGTCACTTGTCCTTTTTATAACAATTACAGTACAGTTACTAGACCCACTGAACTGGAACATATTTCTGTCACTTGTCCGACTGAACTGGAACATATTTCTGTCACTTGTCCTTTTTATAACAATTACAGTACAGTTACTAGACCCACTGAACTGGAACATATTTCTGTCACTTGTCCTTTTTATAACAATTACAGTACAGTTACTAGACCCACTGAACTGGAACATATTTCTGTCACTTGTCCTTTGAACTGGAACATATTTCTGTACTTGTAACAATTACAGTACAGTTACTAGACCCACTGAACTGGAACATATTTCTGTCACTTGTCCTTTTTATAACAATTACAGTACAGTTACTAGACCCACTGAACTGGAACATATTTCTGTCACTTGTCCTTTTTATAACAATTACAGTACAGTTACTAGACCCACTGAACTGGAACATATTTCTGTCACTTGTCCTTTTTATAACAATTACAGTACAGTTACTAGACCCACTGAACTGGAACATATTTCTGTCACTTGTCCTTTTTATAACAATTACAGTACAGTTACTAGACCCACTGAACTGGAACATATTTCTGTCACTTGTCCTTTTTATAACAATTACAGTACAGTTACTAGACCCACTGAACTGGAACATATTTCTGTCACTTGTCCTTTTTATAACAATTACAGTACAGTTACTAGACCCACTGAACTGGAACATATTTCTGTCACTTGTCCTTTTTATAAGGAAAATGTCACTTGAATTGTTTGGGGTTTTTGTGGCAACAAGACTCCCTGGATCCCCTCCCTTACATCTTCCCTTGTATAATATGTGATGCATGTGAATTTTGGGACTTTGTTTTTCAATTTGTTGTTTCATTTAAAGGAACATACCCAACTTTTTAAACACTAAGGCATATATTTTACCAAGACCTTTGTTTCAACCCGTAAAAATGGACACTAACTTTGGTTAATTTACAAACATGTAAACATTTTGGATACAACAGAGTGAAACACGAGTCTGTGACGTTGAAATACCCTTAAAAATAGACTAAAACGCGACTCCATAATCATTACTTCTCAGACGCATGTGCATTTTTGAAAATATGAAAAATGCATTTTGTGGTATTAGAAACACCAGGATGACCAGAAACACTTCGGTTGTACGGAAATGGATAATCTAAACAATACAATATAAGTAGTGTTTGATTTCAGTGATCATAAACGGCTCTAATAGTGAAAAATATGCTGTAGTGTTTAAAAACTAGGGTCTGTTCCTTTAATAGTTTTATGACATACAGTAAAAATAACACATACAAAGTACATATACATCTAACTTACATACATGTATATCCTGTTTGTTTGGTTGATTATTTTCTAGGTTTTTGTTTCGTTTTATTTCTTTGAGATGCATCTTTTGCCAGCTTTACGTTTTACATCATTATTTTTGTCATTATTTTTCATATCAGTATATGAATTTATGTCAGTTTATACATTTGTCTGTTGATCAGTTTTGATCAGTTTGTGCTGTTTGTTTTATTTCACCTGTCCTTGTACTTGTTGTTTTATTTCACCTGTCCTTGTACTTGTTTTATTTCACCTGTCCTTGTACTTGTTGTTTTATTTCATCTGTCCTTGTACTTGTTGTTTTATTTCACCTGTCCTTGTACTTGTTGTTTTATTTCACCTGTCCTTGTACTTGTTGTTTTATTTCACCTGTCCTTGTACTTGTTGTTTTATTTCACCTGTCCTTGTACTTGTTGTTTTATTTCACCTGTCCTTGTACTTGTTGTTTTATTTCATCTGTCCTTGTACTTGTTGTTTTATTTCACCTGTCCTTGTACTTGTTTTATTTCACCTGTCCTTGTACTTGTTTTATTTCACCTGTCCTTGTACTTGTTGTTTTATTTCACCTGTCCTTGTACTTGTTGTTTTATTTCACCTGTCCTTGTACTTGTTGTTTTATTTCACCTGTCCTTGTACTTGTTTTATTTCACCTGTCCTTGTACTTGTTGTTTTATTTCACCTGTCCTTGTACTTGTTGTTTTATTTCACCTGTCCTTGTACTTGTTGTTTTATTTCACCTGTCCTTGTACTTGTTGTTTTATTTCACCTGTCCTTGTACTTGTTGTTTTATTTCACCTGTCCTTGTACTTGTTGTTTTATTTCACCTGTCCTTGTACTTGTTGTTTATTTCACCTGTCCTTGTACTTGTTTTATTTCATCTGTCCTTGTACTTGTTGTTTTATTTCACCTGTCCTTGTACTTGTTGTTTTATTTCACCTGTCCTTGTACTTGTTGTTTTATTTCACCTGTCCTTGTACTTGTTTTATTTCACCTGTCCTTGTACTTGTTGTTTTATTTCACCTGTCCTTGTACTTGTTGTTTTATTTCACCTGTCCTTGTACTTGTTGTTTTATTTCACCTGTCCTTGTACTTGTTTTATTTCACCTGTCCTTGTACTTGTTGTTTTATTTCACCTGTCCTTGTACTTGTTTTATTTCACCTGTCCTTGTACTTGTTGTTTTATTTCACCTGTCCTTGTACTTGTTGTTTTATTTCACCTGTCCTTGTACTTGTTGTTTTATTTCATCTGTCCTTGTACTTGTTGTTTTATTTCATCTGTCCTTGTACTTGTTGTTTTATTTCACCTGTCCTTGTACTTGTTTTATTTCACCTGTCCTTGTACTTGTTGTTTTATTTCACCTGTCCTTGTACTTGTTGTTTTATTTCACCTGTCCTTACTTGTTGTACTTGTTGTTTTATTTCACCTGTCCTTGTACTTGTTGTTTTATTTCACCTGTCCTTGTACTTGTTGTTTTATTTCACCTGTCCTTGTACTTGTTGTTTTATTTCACCTGTCCTTGTACTTGTTGTTTTATTTCACCTGTCCTTGTACTTGTTGTTTTATTTCACCTGTCCTTGTACTTGTTTTATTTCACCTGTCCTTGTACTTGTTGTTTTATTTCACCTGTCCTTGTACTTGTTGTTTTATTTCACCTGTCCTTGTACTTGTTGTTTATTTCACCTGTCCTTGTACTTGTTGTTTTATTTCACCTGTCCTTGTACTTGTTGTTTTATTTCACCTGTCCTTGTACTTGTTGTTTTATTTCACCTGTCCTTGTACTTGTTGTTTTATTTCACCTGTACTTGTACTTGTTGTTTTATTTCACCTGTCCTTGTACTTGTTGTTTTATTTCACCTGTCCTTGTACTTGTTGTTTTATTTCACCTGTCCTTGTACTTGTTTTATTTCACCTGTCCTTGTACTTGTTGTTTTATTTCACCTGTCCTTGTACTTGTTGTTTTATTTCACCTGTCCTTGTACTTGTTGTTTTATTTCACCTGTCCTTGTACTTGTTTTATTTCACCTGTCCTTGTACTTGTTGTTTTATTTCACCTGTCCTTGTACTTGTTGTTTTATTTATTTCACCTGTCCTTGTACTTGTTGTTTTATTTCACCTGTCCTTGTACTTGTTTTATTTCACCTGTCCTTGTACTTGTTGTTTTATTTCACCTGTCTTGTACTTGTCCTTGTACTTGTTGTTTTATTTCACCTGTCCTTGTACTTGTTGTTTTATTTCACCTGTCCTTGTACTTGTTGTTTTATTTCACCTGTCCTTGTACTTGTTGTTTTATTTCACCTGTCCTTGTACTTGTTGTTTTATTTCACCTGTCCTTGTACTTGTTGTTTTATTTCACCTGTCCTTGTACTTGTTGTTTTATTTCACCTGTCCTTGTACTTGTTTTATTTCATACTTGTTTTATTTCACCTCCTTGTACTTGTTGTTTTATTTCACCTGTCCTTGTACTTGTTGTTTTATTTCACCTGTCCTTGTACTTGTTGTTTTATTTCACCTGTCCTTGTACTTGTTGTTTTATTTCACCTGTCCTTGTACTTGTTTTATTTCACCTGTCCTTGTACTTGTTGTTTTATTTCACCTGTCCTTGTACTTGTTGTTTTATTTCACCTGTCCTTGTACTTGTTTTATTTCACCTGTCCTTGTACTTGTTGTTTTATTTCACCTGTCCTTGTACTTGTTGTTTTTATTTCACCTGTCCTTGTACTTGTTGTTTTATTTCACCTGTCCTTGTACTTGTTGTTTTATTTCACCTGTCCTTGTACTTGTTTTTATTTCACCTGTCCTTGTACTTGTTGTTTTATTTCACCTGTCCTTGTACACCTGTCCTTGTACTTGTTGTTTTATTTCACCTGTCCTTGTACTTGTTGTTTTATTTCACCTGTCCTTGTACTTGTTGTTTTATTTCACCTGTCTTTGTACTTGTTTTTTTACCTGTCCTTTACTTGTTGTTTTATTTCACCTGTCCTTGTACTTGTTGTTTTATTTCACCTGTCCTTGTACTTGTTGTTTTATTTCACCTGTCCTTGTACTTGTTGTTTTATTTCACCTGTCCTTGTACTTGTTTTATTTCACCTGTCCTTGTACTTGTTGTTTTATTTCACCTGTCCTTGTACTTGTTGTTTTATTTCACCTGTCCTTGTACTTGTTGTTTTATTTCACCTGTCCTTGTACTTGTTTTATTTCACCTGTCCTTGTACTTGTTGTTTTATTTCACCTGTCCTTGTACTTGTTGTTTTATTTCACCTGTCCTTGTACTTGTTGTTTTATTTCACCTGTCCTTGTACTTGTTGTTTTATTTCACCTGTCCTTGTACTTGTTTTATTTCACCTGTCCTTGTACTTGTTGTTTTATTTCACCTGTCCTTGTACTTGTTGTTTTATTTCACCTGTCCTTGTACTTGTTGTTTTATTTCACCTGTCCTTGTACTTGTTTTTATTTCATTTCACCTGTCCTTGTACTTGTTGTTTTATTTCACCTGTCCTTGTACTTGTTGTTTTATTTCACCTGTCCTTGTACTTGTTGTTTTATTTCACCTGTCCTTGTACTTGTACTTGTTGTTTTATTTCACCTGTCCTTGTACTTGTTGTTTTATTTCACCTGTCCTTGTACTTGTTGTTTTATTTCACCTGTCCTTGTACTTGTTGTTTTATTTCACCTGTCCTTGTACTTGTTGTTTTATTTCACCTGTCCTTGTACTTGTTGCTTTTTGTGTGTGTTTTTTTAAAGGGACAGACCCTAGTTTCAACCCGTGGAAATTAACACTAAGTTTATTTAATCTACAAACCTGTAACACATTTGGATAAAGTTACAAGTGAGTGAAACATGAGTGTGTGACTTTGAAATGGTAAAATACCCTCTATACATGTAAATAGAATAAAACTTAACTCCATAACGGTTACCTCTCGGACGCACACACATTTTAAAAATAAAATAAAAAAATGCATTTTGTGATACCAAAAACACCAGGATGACCATAAACACTTCAAATGTACGGACATGGATAATCTAAACAATAAAATCTAAGTAAAGTTTGATTTCAGTTATCAAAAATGGCTCTAATAGTAAAAAATATGTCTTAGTGTTTAAAAACTAGGGTATGTCCCTTTAAGAGTATCTGTCTCAGTCATACTAATCGGTTGAAACAAGCATAGTCAGGGCTAGCTTTGGGTAATCGGAAAATTTTGTCAAATTATCTGTAAAATGCAAAAACTATACCTATTTTTTCCAACAAAATGCCAATTATTAGTAACACCTTTTCCCCCCCCACCAAATTAAATACATGTTTAGAAAATAGTTGTTTTTAAACTTTGCAATTGTCGTGAAGAAAAAGTGGTTTTATAAAACTACATTAGGTAAGCTCTTATGCTAGTCACAGACTAACAACTGTCATAACAGAGTTTGCCGACTTGCCAATCTCTCGACTTCTACGACTGTCCAGTTGCTAGTCTGATCACTATTCGAACTTGATTCTCATCATATACAACTCTGTAATGACCGCTGACAGTCTAAGACTAGCATATAAGTTACTAGTTGTACATAAAGTGTGATATAAACCTGGATTTTCTACTCTTTTTTTTTACAATTATAATGATGATAAATTATCAGATTTGTTTTTACAAACATAATATTAAAATCTCAAATTAAAAAAAATTGTTAAATTGTTTAATGTTTTTTTTTTTTTTTTTTTTTTTTTTTTTTTTTACAATTATAATAATGTAAAATTTTCAGGTTTTTGTTACAAGGACATGAATGTATTATGTTACAATTTTCTCTTTTTTTTTTACAATTAAAATGTAAATTTTCAAATTTGTGTGTGCATGCTACCATATTATTTCCATGGTTTGAAACATGTTGAAATGCCCGACCTCTGACCTCAGACCCCTGACTTCTGACTCCAAGTATACAAGTACATTCCTTCGTCTACATCTACATATACATTATGTAGGCCTACCATTGTTCGACTCCCATTAACCGATGTTTTCCTTTTTATCATGTTTACATTCTTTCCTTTCAGGAATCTAACAGAATTTCATTACAAGGAACTTAATAACGATATGTTTATAAAGTGGGTAATTTTGGACATATTTACCTGTATTTTTTATACAATAAACTGTGAAATACACATTTTGTCTTGTTTTATTATTATTATTATTTTTTTTTTGCTACCTCTATATCTAAATTTCTGTGACGCCTACATGGGGTGTGATGGTGTAATTGTGTGTTGCTACATGTACAATGAGTTTGTTGGGCGTTTATCATCTTTTTAAAAAAAAAGAGGAAAAAAAGAAGAATTTGATAACTGTTTGTTATATTATACATTTGTGGCATGTACTGTCCTTCATCATTGGTGTAATTTCGTCTTATTTTCATGCTTATATCCAATTAAGATTCAAAACGCTGGTCCTGGGCACACCTCAGCTTTTCTGCAGTGGGTTAGTTGTTGGTGGTTAGTGAGAGAGAAATCGGTGTAGTGGTCTTATACCTACCCACTGGGTCGCTGTGTATGGATGGGAGCCGGTACAGAGCTGTGAACCCAGTACCTACCAGTTTTATGTCCGATGGTTTAACCACGACACCCAAGAGGCCCACGAGTGTGCTAAAGTTCCATACACTATATAGCCGTCCCCTTAACTAAGGTGTTTTACAGCAAGCCATTTCTTCTTTTTTTCCCTTTTTTTCTTAGCAGGACATACTTTTTGTGGAAGGCTACTTTTAAAAAATAACAGCAGACAATACATTGTGTATTTTATTCGGTTCAGTTTCAAGACCTGCAACTAAAACTCCATAGTCGGCATTTGTCACACAAGGGGCGGGATTTAGCTCAGTCGGTTGAGGGGTCGGGATTTAGCTCAGTCGGTTGAGGGGTCGGGATTTAGCTCAGTCGGTTGAGTGGTCGGGATTCATGGGCGTACATAGGATTTTGAAAAGGGGGGTTCCAAAATAGAGGATTTTGAAAAGGGGGGTTCCAAAATAGATTGCAGAGATATTGGGCATATATTTCTATGTTGAGTAAATATAATAATGTCAGATATATAAAATTATTAAAAAAAGCGATTTCGGTCGATAAACGCCCATGGGATTTCGTCTAGTTTGGTCGGGAATCGTGACCAGTGGTCTACCAGTCGGTTGAGAGCGGGATTTAGGTCAGTCGGTTGAGTGGTCGGGATTTAGGTCAGTCGGTTGAGTGCTCGCTTGACGTGCTTGTGTTGCAGGATCGAACAACCTCAGTGGATCCATTCAACTGTGGGATTTTCATCGTTGCAACCAGAGCACAACTGGTCAAAGGCCGTGGTATGTGCTATCCTGTCTGTGGGAAAGTGCATATAAAAGATCCATGCTACTAATGGAGAAAAAAAAAGTAGCGTGTTTCCTTGCTAAGATTATATTTCAAAATTACCAAATGTTTGATATCCAATTGCCGATGATTAAAAAATCAATGAGCTCTAGTGGTGTCGTTAAACAAAACAAAAAATTCTATTGTTTGTAACACAACTAAACCTGAAGCCTGCAATGATAAAAAGGGTGTCTAGTTTGCAATGTGACCACTACCACAGAGCAAAAATCAGGCACAGGCATCTTGAAACGGACTCTGAACTATTTTATTTCCGTGCCCCTATACCACAGAGGACTCTAAACTGTGTTATAAATATGGGCCTTAAAGATAGGGTCAACTCAAACAAGAGCCTTATGTGTTGGAAAGATGCATACCCGGACCACCAACACATACTGACACTTTAACAAATGAAAAACGCGTAATTTTAGAGTTAATAAAAAACCATGATTATTCCTGCTAACTGGGGACAGCCATTTTGTTTCGTTTTTGTGACGACCGGTGGTATAGCTTGGGACGAAGTGACGTCAGCTCCGTCCATCACAGTGTAAACAAACGCTCTAATTTACGACAAAGTGCTTTGCTTTCATCAACCTGACTTGTAAAACTACATAAATGACTTGATAGTATAATAAATTATTTAACTAAATATATTTCAATTTGCATCAATATAACAAAATGGAGTTATAGTATTTTTAAAATTTTTTATTGTTATTTTTTTAAATCCAAAGAACAAATGCATATTATTAGGCCTATTGGTAGGGTACGTTCCAGCAAAAACGACCACTCACGATACCCAAGTGATACTTTTCTTTTCTTTGGGACGACATGATTGGTCAGTTTTGTGATTTTAGATGGGAAAGTCTACTTAATCAAGGGTTTTACAGAATACTCACAGTAATAAAGCAGGAAGGCTGATAAGTCCATTACGATTTGAGGGATATCCGTGCGGTTATTACACAATACCCTGTGATCTTAATAAAAGAGGCACGTCTTTTTAGGGTGTCTAGACACAGTGTCTGGGGACCGTCTAAATATGCACCTGCCAATCAAGAACCACAGGTACAGGCCACGGAAAGAAAAGACCAATCAACCAAGAAAACACTCCGATTATTATTTCAGGACATGGATTAATTTATGTACAAAACATAATGCAGTTATTTCAACACTTTGACAATGGTGGTTTATTTTGTATTGAAATATATATAATTGTTGCTGGCTTACTGGGATGGATATTATTACAGAACATTGCGATGCATTCGCAATAATCAGTATGTTTTGTTTCTTCATTTTGAAGACTAATTCCTGACGTGACACGTTAGGTATTACGTAACCACCAGCTCGCCAGAGGGCGTATTCACTGGGATGGTACAAAATGGCTGCGCCCGTTATATATAATAGTCGTCACATTTAACCGTTCTATTAATTAACTATACGATTATACTTGTTGATATTAAGCAATAATGTGTATTATTTATCGTTGAATACGCATACCAGGCCAAATGCCTCAACTGTCCACTCCTTTAAACGTTTTATAAACGTGGGCCCTGGTCCTAGAACCTACACATTTTATTTACGGTTATATGGCTAAGGACGACACAGACATTGAGAGAGGAAACCCGCTGTCGACACTTCATGGGCTACTGTTTTCGATTAGCAGCGAGGGATCTTTTATATGCACGATCCCACAGACAGGGTAG
This sequence comes from Gigantopelta aegis, assembly GCF_016097555.1. Lineage (NCBI taxonomy): Eukaryota > Metazoa > Mollusca > Gastropoda > Neomphalida > Peltospiridae > Gigantopelta > Gigantopelta aegis. The sequence continues at coordinate 1,913,118 of NC_054710.1, forward strand.
TACATACCACGGCCTTTGATATACCAGTCGTGGTGCACTGGCTGGAACGAGAAATAGCCCAATGGGCCCACCGACGGGAATCGATCCCACACCGACCACGCATCGAGCGAGTGCTGTATCACTGATGTGTCTACGTGTCGCACTGACATTGTCTAACTATGATGGCCAAGCTTTAAGTGGTGTTGAGGACCATATACATGAGTGCGAGACAGGGGGCTGGGTGGGGGGAACTCCCACCCCCTAGTGCTGGAGCAAAACCTCTAATACGGGCAAATAGGATACAAATATTCGGGCAACATGTGCTGACCTGAGACTTTTTACCATCGAGCGGATGCTTAACCACTGGACTACGTTCCGTCCCCACAAAAAAGAGGAGTCAGATAAGTTATCTGACAGCCACTGCATGCCCTACATTACACACACACACACACCCCACACCCCTACAATGCACACACACACCCCACCCCCTCCCCCAAACATAACACAATGCACACACACACCCCATCCCCTCCCCCAAACATAACACAATGCACACACACACACACACACACACACACACACACACACACACATATACAATGTATAATGTAGTTGCTCTGCTCTCCATGCTACTGGCTGGAACGAGAAAGTGCCAAATGGACTCACCGACTGGGATCGAGACCCCAAACCGACCGTGCATCAAGTGAAGACTTTTACGACTGGGATGTCCCAAGACTCGATGCTACTGTTAATATTTGATTTCAGTAGACATATTTTGAGGAAGACAACTTCTCTTACCAAAGAAACGTACAACACACATTGAAAATCATTTTGTTTTATTATTAATATAATGGCAGTTGATATTGTAATTACGTAAATTCATATGTAACAAAGCGCCTAGAGTAATATTTAAAATATATTACCAGCAACAATTATGCATTTAATAACAAGTTAAAATTTTGCATATAACAAGAGTGCAAAAATCACAACAAATATTGCATCAAAATGAGAAACCACTAAAAACCCACAACTTAAACACTGAGGTACAATGTGCAAATTTCCCCCATTCCATATAGTATAATTCTGAAACTAACCATTATGTTTCTGTTAGGGCCAGTTAACGTTAAATAATATATATATATATATATATATATATATATATATATATATATCATGGTTTCTGTCGGAGGGTAAAACGGGTATGGCGCCATACCCAAATTTGTATATATATCTGTGAGTGTGTGCCCCCACCCCACTTTCTGACACCTTCCTACGCTCGTGCCAAATCTTAAATTTGTAAGCCAGTTCTCATTTAGAAAAGAAAGGTAAACAATTTTTAAAATATCAGTATTTTAATTTAAAAGTATAATTCTATGAACTTCAAGTGAAATATTTCACATATTTCTCTTTTTTTCCCTAATTTAATAAATGCTGCAAAATACAGTATCAAAGATATTCACCGGACAAGAAAAGCTGGCAGATGGATGGACAATGTTTTAACAAATACATACTATGCATAACAATGGTATCAGGTTGGATGAATGAAATTAATTAATTAAGAATTCTCAATAAATGGCCATCAAATACCATTATGTTTCTCAAGTTGTTTCAGAGCCTACACCATGCATCGAACGGGCTAAAGCAAACTAGAAACTTTGATATATAACAGTGATTTCTAAATTTAATGAAACGGCCATCATTCAAGGAGTGGACTTTTTTGTTTTGTTTTGTTTTCCTACATATCTTTGCCATTGGGATGATTCATAATTATGAACATTTTCATGAGATAAAAATTACTTATTATTATTATTATTTAAATTAAAAAACTGGCCCCTTTCCTGGGAATAAGCCCACCCCATGCTAAGCTCACAATGAGTTGTCTTGGCCCCCTGGTCTTATTTCCGAGCAAATATGGTACTTCCCCTAAAGTCTGAGCAGTTAATGGATACATCTATATAGCCTTTGTCACATTGTACTTTTTGGATTTATTATTGTAAAGAAATGCTGTTTATGCTGTGTCAATATGTATTAATATAAAACTGGTTTTGTTTTGTTTAACGACACCACTAGAGCACATTGATTTATTAATCATTGGCTATTGAATGTCAACCATTTGGTAATTCTGACATATTGTTTTAGAGAAGAAAAAAACCTGATATAGTTTTCCATTTGTACCATCCCACCATCCCAAAGAAAGGATAGCACATCCCAAAGACAGGATAGTACATACCATGGTCTTTGATATACAAGTCATAGTGGACTGGAACGAGAAACCGACGGTAATCGATTCTAGATCGACCATGCATCAGGTGAGTGCTGTACCACTGGGCTACGTCCCGCCCCTTTCACACTGCTTGAAATACCAGGGGAAATTACAAAACATTTCAAACTTAGAGCCATACAGTAAAGCCACTTGTGGTATGTTCTATTTTTATTATGTAACATCAAATTGTATTTTGGCGGAAAGTTGGTGGGGCGGGGTGAGTTGTTAATGCCACCATATGCTTTTAAAACAAAATCTTGCCAGGAAGTGAGAGGGAGTTTCAAAATAGAGCACATTTATATTGTGATGAAAATGTTCATAATTATAACTGGCCCATCAAAAACAACACTTAAAACAGAATTTAAATTGGTTTTGCATCTGGATGGCGGAGAGGAGAGTATGAAAATAAGGCACTTTTTTTTTTTCTTTTTTCTGTGGCACAATTTCCCTGACCAACCTCCCCCAAACTCCCCCCCCCCCCACCCCCGCAACCCCCATTCTCTCCAGCACAATGTTAAATGTATTCCCTCCAGGACAATATTAAATTTATTTCCCCCAGCTTAATGTTAAAGTTATTCCCTCCAGCTTGGGTCATAGACCAATGGAAAGAACTGTCCACACATCTTCTCACCCTGGAATAAAAAAAAAGATAGGAAAGGAATGTTTGTTTAAGGACAACTCAGCACATTTTAAACTACGCTATTTGGAGTAACACATGGTTATTTCATATGCTTATTGTGTCGATTCAGATAGAGATAGAAACGAAAGAAAAGGAATGTTTGTTTAAGGACAACTCAGCACATTTTAAACTACGCTATTTGGAGTAACACATGGTTATTTCATATGCTTATTGTGTCGATTCAGATAGAGATAGAAACGAAAGGAAAGGAATGTTTGTTTAAGGACAACTCAGCACATTTTAAACTACGCTATTTGGAGTAACACATGGTTATTTCATATGCTTATTGTGTCGATTCAGACAGAGATAGAAACGAAAGAAAAGGAATGTTTGTTTAAGGACAACTCAGCACATTTTAAACTACGCTATTTGGAGTAACACATGGTTATTTCATATGCTTATTGTGTCGATTCAGACAGAGATAGAAACGAAAGAAAAGGAATGTTTCTTTAACAATCCCTCAGAACATTCTAAATCACCATGGCTACAGGCCTTAAACTATCCGGCCAACTAAATGTGGTTGTTTTTTGTTTTGTTTGTTTTGTTTTTTGTTTTGTTTTCTTTTTGGAGAGGGGGGGGGGGGGGGGGGGGGGGGGTTGTTCAACCAAAAGTCTACTCAAGTCGCCGAGCTAATAGCTGTAGTGAGAAGTCGAAGTCACTGTTATATTATTGAAACTAATCCAATTTGTAAAACAAAATCACACAAATTATTATATCACGACACCCCGACTCGTGTAGTGTCATAGCCCACGTGTCACCTTGTCGGTCCGTGCTTTGGCGCCAGACTGTAGGCCTACATGCTGCATGTCGCACCGTTTGCAGTGACCAATCAAGTGTTGTTAATTCTCAGCCATATTCGTTTTAGTAATGCCAGAAAATACTTATCAATAATTGTTTTATTACATAATGTCATCCATAAGACTCGTACATTCCTGCTTTGTTTATCAGAATCGAAATACGCCAACACATAATTTCCCCACAATGCCTTAAAACGAAGGGATTTAGTGACGTCACGTAATCCCATGACGTTGTATGACACGCAGTGGAATGCGGAAATAAACATTTGAAACATTACTAAGACAAAAATCAAATTCGAGACCTTATAACTAGCAAGAGTGTCAAAAATCATATTAAAAGCAAAATAAAACACAAAATGTGACAAATCTTATACATTTATACTGAACAGTTACCGTTTACCTCCAAATGCATTTGTTTTATTTGCAACATAAAATCCTGAGAGTGCCGATTCCAACTTATTTTCGTGCTTATATCCAATCAAGGTTCAAGCACGCTGTCTTGGGCACAAAACTCAGATATATGTCTGTCTGTCCAGGACAGAAGGTTGGTGGTTAGTGAGAGAGAAGAGGGTGTAGTTGTCTTACACCTACCCATTGGTGTCGTTAAAACTCGCTCTGAGTGGGAGCCGGTCCCGGGCTACGAACATTGTACCTACCAGACTTATGTCCGATGGCTTAACCACGACGATTTCTGTCCCGAGTCAGACCTCCGATCCTATTGGAGGCCGGACTCGGGACAGGCGTGTTTGAAACCCTAGTAGTATATGGACACGTTAAACCAGTTACTAAGCTAAGCTAACCACAACGCCACCGAGGCCGGTAAATGAAAGTACTGATAAACTGGTACAAGGTGGCTAAGATAAGATATGTTCTTTCAACAGTCATTAGAAAGAAGACTAGACGTACCTTTGGAATGGTGATACCTTTCAGCTGCTCATCATCAGTGTTGGACAGAACACCATCAGCAAAATAATTCAACACGGTCGCACGTCTGGGTCGGTCTGACCTGCAAGAACCGTAACTCTGTCAGCACTTCATAAAAAATTAAAAGTTTGTTTTGTTTAACGACACCACTAGAGCACATTGATTTCATTTTTTTTTTTTTTTTTTTTTTTTTTTTGAACCAGAAATGTCGATAGTGTCAGGGATGGGCCCTGAATCACTATCTTACAGATAATGTTGAACATAAATAATATTAATATTGATTTATTAAGCATCAGCTATTGGATGTCAGACATTTGGTAATTTTAACATATAGTATTAGAGAGGAAACCCGCTAAAAAAAATTCACTAGTAGCAAGGGATCTTTTATATGCACCATCCCATAGATAGGATAGCATATACCACGGCCTTTGATATGACAGTCGTGGGGCATTAGTTGGAACGAGAAATAGCCCAATGAGTACACCGACAGGGATCGATCCCAGACCGACCGCTCACCAGGCGAGCGCTTTACCACTGGTCTACATCTCGCCCCTGTGAGCACTTCTTATTTCAATCATTTAACACGTACTTGAATACTTCAGTATAAGAGACCCATAGGAACCCCATCGGCAAAATAATTCGGTCTGATCCGCAAGAACCGTAACTCTGTTAGCTAGCACTTCTTATGTCAATCATTTAATATGTACGTGCATATATCAGGCCCATAGGATCATAGGCGTTTCAGCTCCCAGAGTTGAAAATGGGCAGAATTTTGAAAATAGCAATTAGTAAAAAAGTTGATAGAATAAAAAAAAATAAAAAAAAATTACAAGCCAAAAATAAAAAGAATTGACTGCACGGCCGATTGTATCGTAAAATGGGTCCAAGTTCTTTACCCACAATGAATATCCATGTCTTAGACAGAACTCTCAAGTGAAATCAGAGGACGTGCCCACAACAGGCGTGCTTGAATAGTTTTGTGATGAAAGCATATAAATAAAATACCCATATTCTGTCATCGATTTGACTCGGTTGTAACCAAGTTCCTTAAATTTATTTGACTCAATTATAACCAAGTTTTTAACAGATTAAAGTGTGATGGCTTAAACCACTACATCAATGGTGATGTCAGTCCACTACCCGTTGTTCAATTTTCTATTGGCCCGTAGGAACACGGAATGGGGGGTGGGGGTGGTTAGCTGGAGGTGCCTTTGCCCCCCCCCCCCACCACCACACACACTCACACACTTCTTGCTGACGAAAATTTATGATTTTCTTCCTTACTCTATATAACTAAAAAAAAAAAAAATCTGTTTCGTGCCTCAGCTACTAGAAACTTTGCCCTCCCTCAACAGAGTTAAAAGTTTGTTTTGTTTAACGACACCATTAGAGCACAACGGCTATTCGATGTCAAACGTTTGGTAACTGTCTTAGAGAGGACAACCGCTTCGTTTTTCCATTAGCAGTAAGGGATCTTTTATATACACCATACCATAGACAGGAATAAGTTAAAGCACATAAAACGGCCTTTGACCAGTTGGAACGCGAAAAAAGCACAATGGATCCACCGAGGTGGTTCGATCCTGTTGCGCAAACACGTTAGGCGAGCACTCAACCCACTGAGCTAAATCACGCCCTCCCCCACTGGAGATCACGCCCTCCCCCACCAGAGATCACGCCCTCCTCCACTGGAGATCACGCCCTCCATCACTGGAGATCATGCCCTCCCCCACTAGAGATCACGCCCTCCCCCACTGGAGATCATGCCCCCACCCACTTCCGATTTCATTCCTATGCATAAGCGTACAAAACAGAGAGGTGCAACTGCCCTCTTGTCCTGCAACAAAACCTCAAATTCTGGCAAAACCTGTCCAGATATTCGGGCAAAATGTGCTAACCTGAGACCTTTTTACCAAGTATTTCAATCATTGTACCCTCGAAATCGATGACAGAAAATGGGTATTTTATTTTATGCTTTCATCACAAAACTATTCAAGCACGCCTGTTGTGGGCAGGACCTCTGATTTCACTTGAGAGTTCTGTCTAAGACATGGATATTCATTGTGGATAAAGAACTTGGACCCGTTTTACGATACAATCTTAGCGCTAAATCACCTTTAATGGCTATTATAACTGCCTTATGCACTTAATGGCTATTATAACTGCCTTATGCACTTAATGGCTATTATAACTACCTTATGCGCTTAATGGCTATTATAACTACCTTATGCACTTAACGGCTATTATAACTACCTTATGCAATTAATGGCTATTATAACTACCTTATGCAATTAATGGCTATTATAACTACCTTATGCACTTAACGGCTATTATAACTGCCTTATGCACTTAATGGCTATTATAACTACCTTATGCAATTAATGGCTATTATAACTACCTTATGCGCTTAATGGCTATTATAACTACCTTATGCAATTAATGGCTATTATAACTACCTTATGCAATTAATGGCTATTATAACTACCTTATGCAATTAATGGCTATTATAACTGCCTTATGCACTTAATGGCTATTATAACTACCTTATGCAATTAATGGCTATTATAACTACCTTATGCACTTAACGGCTATTATAACTACCTTATGCAATTAATGGCTATTATAACTACCTTATGCAATTAATGGCTATTATAACTACCTTATGCAATTAATGGCTATTATAACTACCTTATGCAATTAATGGCTATTATAACTACCTTATGCAATTAACGGCTATTATAACTACCTTATGCGCTTAACGGCTATTATAACTACCTTATGCACTTAACGGCTATTATAACTACCTTATGCGCTTAACGGCTATTATAACTACCTTATGCGCTTAACAGCTATTATAACTACCTTATGCGCTTAACGGCTATTATAACTACCTTATGCGCTTAACGGCTATTATAACTACCTTATGCGCTTAACGGCTATTATAACTACCTTATGCGCTTAACGGCTATTATAACTACCTTATGCGCTTAACGGCTATTATAACTACCTTATGCACTTAACGGCTATTATAACTACCTTATGCGCTTAACGGCTATTATAACTACCTTATGCGCTTAACGGCTATTATAACTACCTTATGCACTTAACGGCTATTATAACTACCTTATGCGCTTAACGGCTATTATAACTACCTTATGCACTTAACGGCTATTATAACTACCTTATGCACTATTATAACTACCTTATGCACTTAACGGCTATTATAACTACCTTATGCGCTTAACGGCTATTATAACTACCTTATGCGCTTAACGGCTATTATAACTACCTTATGCGCTTAATGGCTATTATAACTACCTTATGCACTTAACGGCTATTATAACTACCTTATGCACTTAACGGCTATTATAACTACCTTATGCACTTAACGGCTATTATAACTACCTTATGCACTTAACGGCTATTATAACTACCTTATGCACTTAACGGCTATTATAACTACCTTATGCAATTAATGGCTATTATAACTACCTTATGCAATTAATGGCTATTATAACTACCTTATGCAATTAATGGCTATTATAACTACCTTATGCAATTAATGGCTATTATAACTACCTTATGCACTTAATGGCTATTATAACTACCTTATGCACTTAACGGCTATTATAACTACCTTATGCAATTAATGGCTATTATAACTACCTTATGCAATTAATGGCTATTATAACTACCTTATGCAATTAATGGCTATTATAACTACCTTATGCGCTTAACGGCTATTATAACTACCTTATGCGCTTAACGGCTATTATAACTACCTTATGCACTTAATGGCTATTATAACTACCTTATGCACTATTATAACTACCTTATGCACTTAACGGCTATTATAACTACCTTATGCGCTTAACGGCTATTATAACTACCTTATGCGCTTAACGGCTATTATAACTACCTTATGCACTTAACGGCTATTATAACTACCTTATGCGCTTAATGGCTATTATAACTACCTTATGCACTTAACGGCTATTATAACTACCTTATGCACTTAACGGCTATTATAACTACCTTATGCACTTAACGGCTGTTATAACTACCTTATGCACTTAACGGCTATTATAACTACCTTATGCACTTAACGGCTATTATAACTACCTTATGCACTTAACGGCTATTATAACTACCTTATGCAATTAATGGCTATTATAACTACCTTATGCAATTAATGGCTATTATAACTACCTTATGCAATTAATGGCTATTATAACTACCTTATGCAATTAATGGCTATTATAACTACCTTATGCACTTAATGGCTATTATAACTACCTTATGCACTTAACGGCTATTATAACTACCTTATGCAATTAATGGCTATTATAACTACCTTATGCAATTAATGGTTATTATAACTACCTTATGCGCTTAACGGCTATTATAACTACCTTATGCGCTTCACGGCTATTATAACTACCTTATGCACTTGACGGCTATTATAACTACCTTATGCACTTAACGGCTATTATAACTACCTTATGCACTTAACGGCTATTATAACTACCTTATGCGCTTAACGGCTATTATAACTACCTTATGCACTTAACGGCTATTATAACTACCTTATGCGCTTAACGGCTATTATAACTACCTTATGCACTTAACGGCTATTATAACTACCTTATGCACTATTATAACTACCTTATGCACTTAACGGCTATTATAACTACCTTATGCGCTTAACGGCTATTATAACTACCTTATGCGCTTAACGGCTATTATAACTACCTTATGCACTTAACGGCTATTATAACTACCTTATGCACTTAACGGCTATTATAACTACCTTATGCACTTAACGGCTATTATAACTACCTTATGCGCTTAACGGCTATTATAACTACCTTATGCGCTTAACGGCTATTATAACTACCTTATGCACTTAACGGCTATTATAACTACCTTATGCACTTAACGGCTATTATAACTACCTTATGCACTTAACGGCACAAACCCTAGTTTTAACCCGTCAAAAATGGACACTAAGTTTAGTTAATTTACAAACCTGGATAAAGTTACAACAGAGTGAAAGAAGTGTCTGTGACATTGAATCTTGGAAATATCCTTAAAAACAGACTAGAACTGAAATCAATAACCTCTACTTCTCAGGCGCACGTGCATTTTTAAAACTATGAACAAATGCGTTTTGGGGGTATTACAATCACTAGGATGACCACAAACACTTCGGTTCTACGAAAATGGATACTCTAAACAATAAAATATAAGTAATGTTTGATTTCAGTGATCATAAACATCTCTAACAGTGACAAATATATTGTAGTGTTTTAAAAACTAGGGCCTGTCTCTTTAAGGTGATTTTAGCGCTAAATTGCTTCATAAAACGGGGAGCCCTGTTGTTATTAGACAATGAATACCTGTTGCCATAGGAACCGTGGACAGACAGTGGGTGGTGGAAGCTTGCACAGCCTTTCTTCAAGTCCGAGCTGATGGGTTTGAACTGGGCTTTCTCTTCCTCGGTCAGAACTGTCTGCAATAACAATGATCATTTATTAGTCACTGGCTATTGGACGTCAAAATCTTAGGGTAGAAACCCGCTACATTTTTTCCATTAATAACAAATATTTTTTTATATGAACTATCATACGTTCCACGTTCTTTGATATACCTGTCGTGGTGCACTGGCTGGGCCCACCGACGGGGATCGATCCTAGACCAATCGCATATCAGATGAATGCTTTACCACTGAGCTATGTCCTGCCCTTAAACTGGCGTAGGAGGGGGGGGGGGGGGGGGGGGGAATATGCGAGTATAATGACCTTACACCTACCAAATGAGTCGTTAAAACTCTCTTGGTTGGAGCCGGTACCGGGATGCGAACCCTGTACCTACCTTGTGTCCGATGGCTTAACCACGATGCCACCGAGGCCGCATGGGTATTATAGAGACGATTTTTATTCTGATCTGAACCGTTGTTTGGAATACGGATCGGACATGATAGGTGTAAACAAGATCGCTACACAAATTACTAACATTTAACAACCAACCATTAACCCCTGAGGATATAATGATCATCGCTAGATGGAAACTTGAGTTAAACAGTCATCAAAGAGGGTCGTGTTTTAGAATTTCGAAAATTTGGGTCAATGAAACTTGGCTTGTTTTGACAGGATTCCGTTTTGACCAGGGTCCTGTTTAAACAGATTTCACTGTATAACACAGGTGGCTGGTTAATACAGGTGGTTGCATAACTCATGTGGCCTCGTAATACAGGTGGCCACTAGAGCAGGTTTGACTGTAAATGAAAAACAAAGTGTTTATCTTCACCTGAATTGACTCCATGTCGTAGAAGTTGAAATCCGTCACAGGTAGAGGGTTACCATTTCGATTCCATCTACAAAAGGAAGAAAAAAATGAGAGAGAAATACAAGTTTTAATTTATGTCAGGTGTAACGTTTAACAATGCAGGCCCTGCGTTTTAAGCTGGGTTATTGCCCGCTCCCCACCCCCAGGAGGGCTACAATAAGCACTTGCCCATTTGTCCTGACAAGTGAACATTTACTGGATAATTGGGAATAATTAACGTACCTCAGTGGTTATCAAATGGACAAGCAAAAGAATTATAAAGCAGTATCAAAATTGTGAGCAACTGTTGTACTTTAATAAAACAAAATCAGCGGTGTCGCATCACAAAATGCTACACAAACTTTGTGGGTTGCGAGTTAAATAAACACAGTTTTGATAACACATTTAATCGTCTTACCTCGTGAATATTCGAAAGTAAAGTAAAGTTTGTTTTATTTAACGACGCCGCTAGAGCACATTGATTTTTTATCTTATCATCGGCTATTGGACGTCAAACATATGGTCATTCCGACACTGTTTTTAGAGGAAACCCGCTGTCGCCACATAGGCTACTCTTTTTACGACAGGCAGCAAGGGATCTTTTATTTGCGCTTCCCACAGGCAGGATAGCACAAACCATGGCCTTTGTTGAACCAGTTATGGATCACTGGTCGGTGCAAGTGGTTTACACCTACCCATTGAGCCTTGCGGAGCACTCACTCAGGGTTTGGAGTCGGTATCTCGATTAAAAATCCCATGCCTCGACTGGGATCCGAACCCAGTACCTACCAGCCTGTAGACCAATGGCCTGCCACGACGCCACCGAGGCCGGTGAATATTCGAAATACCAAGAAGTTCCAAGAAAATTGCGAGAGCGATAGTTTCATTCGAGCATCGCTCGCGTCAGCATAGTTTTGCATAACCCATTTTACGTTCACACGTTGAATGTATGACATCATTTACATGATCATGGTGGGTTACCAAAAAAATTAAATGGGTTACATGAATTTGTTTTTGCGTAACCCATAAGTCGCGTACGCAAATTTTCAATTCTTAGAATCCTGGGGCCTAATTCACAAAGCTCTCTTAGGCTCTGCTAGACAACAAAGCATCCTCTTTGTAAGTCTTTTAGCATTGCACTGCGAGGACAAAAAATTGTGAGAGTTTAGTGATTTGGGCCTCTGGTGTGTTCACTGCAGGGATTTAATCCTACGATCAAATCAGATGAGTGCTCTACCCACTGGACTAAATCCCGCCCGCTCACTGGAAGCATTCTGGGAAATTATATAACGCAATGTACGAACCCCCCCCCCCCCCCCCCCACACACACACACACCACCACCACCACAATACAAAATCAAATTATATAATTTGTGGATATTTATATGATTGGAATCATGCCGAAACAATTTGGTGCGTACATTTCCTAGGTGGAGCTATGAGAATGGAGTACAAATCTACAAATGTCACTGACCTGTGAGAGCCAGGGATGTACAGGAGGGGTCCATTGTCAGCGGTCTGCTCGTCTAAGGCAATGTGAATCTGGAAAAATGTGTCTACTACTATACATGTATGTGGACGTGTATATACACATAACAATCAGGGTTTCTGCCAGAGGGTATAGAGAGGGTAACATCATGTACCCTAAAATCTTCAAAATTAATGGTGAAAAAACTCCGTTTGTTTCGTTTAACAACACCACTTGAACACATTGATTTATTAATCATCAGCTATTGGATGCCAGATATTTGGTAATTTTTGACATACATGTACATAGACTTAGAGTATACCAGCTATATTTTTCAGTTAGTAGCAAGGAATGGAACAGGTTAATATTAATGGGTTTGTTTAAAAAAAACCCCGTTGAATCCCACCCGCTCCCAACCCTATAGGCAATGACCAGCATGTTAATGTAAAAACTACATTCATGTAAAAAGTCATGTTCCTAATAAAACACTGCATGTTTCTTCTTCTTGTGACTTAAACATTTTTGTTTAAAATATTCAAATATCCGATGTGTTCTTAGTCTGTCTGCCTTTCTGTCCAGTAAAAATGAGACTTAATTGCTTACTGTCAAGTGCATCATGGGTTTTGTACGAGTCCAGTAAGAATAATCTTGATGCCTGTAAGGAAAATGTTTTCTGAATTACTACATGCAGAATTCCCTTTATATCCTTACAGGAGTTTACGCCTTTTTTGTCACTTACATCTAATGTTTTACAAATACTTTATTGATGTCCTACATGTATATGATTTACAACTTATGACACATGAAATGTGAAACTTACAGACTGCTGCTGATTATGATTCTTGATGTTAAAGAGACAGACCCTAGTTTTTAAACACTAAGGCAGATGTTTCATCGAGACCCTAGTTTATAAACATTAAGGCAGATGTTTCATCGAGACCCTAGTTTATAAACACTAACGCACATGTTTCATCGAGACCCTAGTTTATAAACACTAAGGCAGATGTTTCATCGATACCCTAGTTTATAAACACTAAGGCAGATGTTTCATCGAGACCCTAGTTTATAAACACTAAGGCACATGTTTCATCGAGACCCTAGTTTATAAACACTAAGGCAGATGTTTCATCGAGACCCTAGTTTATAAACACTAAGGCAGATGTTTCATCGAGACCCTAGTTTATAAACACTAAGGCAGATGTTTCATCGAGACCCTAGTTTATAAACACTAAGGCAGATGTTTCATCGAGCCCTAGTTTATAAACACTAAGGCACATGTTTCATCGAGACCCTAGTTTATAAACACTAAGGCACATGTTTCATCGAGCCCTAGTTTATAAACACTAACGCAGATGTTTCATCGAGACCCTAGTTTTTAAACACTAAGGCACATGTTTCATCGAGACCCTAGTTTATAAACACTAAGGCACATGTTTCATCGAGACCCTAGTTTATAAACACTAAGGCACATGTTTCATCGAGACCCTAGTTTATAAACACTAAGGCACATGTTTCATCGAGACCCTAGTTTTTAAACACTAAGGCAGATGTTTCATCTAGACCCTAATTTTTAAACACTAAGGCACATGTTTCATCGAGACCCTAGTTTATAAACACTAAGGCACATGTTTCATCGAGACCCTAGTTTTTAAACACTAAGGCACATGTTTCATCGAGCCCTAGTTTATAAACACTAAGGCAGATGTTTCATCGAGACCCTAGTTTATAAACACTAAGGCACATGTTTCATCGAGACCCTAGTTTATAAACACTAAGGCACATGTTTCATCGAGACCCTAGTTTATAAACACTAAGGCACATGTTTCATCGAGACCCTAGTTTTTAAACACTAAGGCACATGTTTCATCTAGACCCTAGTTTATAAACACTAAGGCACATGTTTCATCTAGACCCTAGTTTTTAAACACTAAGGCACATGTTTCATCTAGACCCTAGTTTTTAAACACTAAGGCACATGTTTCATCTAGACCCTAGTTTATAAACACTAAGGCAGATGTTTCATCGAGACCCTAGTTTATAAACACTAAGGCAGATGTTTCATCGAGACCCTAGTTTATAAACACTAAGGCACTAAGTTTTTCATCGAGACCCTAGTTTACAAAATTGGAACACTAAGGCACGTTTCATCGAGACCCTACCTTAAAAATAGTCTAAAACGCGACTCCATAACAGTTATTTCTCCTACGCACGTGCAGCATTTTGTATTCATCGAGACCAATAAGTTTATAAACCTAAGGCACATGTTTCATCGAAAGTGTAGCCTACTTACGACCCTGTTTGAGTTTTATTAAAAACCAAACTGTAAGGAGTATTGATAACAGATTTAAGAAAGTGTAGCATACTGAGACCCTAGTTTAAAAACAGCGTAAGGCACATTGATTTCATCGAGACCCTACTTACGAGTTTTATGTAAAACACTAAGGCAGACAAACTGTTTTCATCGAGACCCTAGTTTCAGCGTCTGTCCCTGTAAGGAGTATTGATAACGTAAAAGTGTAGCCTACTTACGACAAACTGTTTGACGTTAAATTAAAAACCAGCGTCTGTCCCTGTAAGGAGTATTGATAACAGATTTAAGAAAGTGTAGCCTACTTACGACAAACTGTTTGACGTTAAATTAAAAACCAGCGTCTGTCCCTGTAAGGAGTATTGATAACAGATTTAAGAAAGTGTAGCCTACTTACGACAAATAGTCTAAAACAGCGACTGTCCATAACAGTTATGTTCTACGACAAACTGTTTACGTTAAATTAAAAACCACGTGCGTATTGATTTTAAGAAAAGCCTACTTACGACAAACTGTTTGACGCAGCGTCTGTCCCTTAAAGATAACAGATTAAGAAAGTGTACACCGACAAATGACCGAAAACCAGCGTCTTCGTGTAAGGAGATTGATAACAGATTTAAGAAAGTGTAGCCTACTTACGACAAACTGTTTGACGTTAAATTAAAAACCAGCGTCTGTCCTGTAAGGAGTATTGATAACAGATTTAAGAAAGTGTAGCCTACTTACGACAAACTGTTTGACGTTAAATTAAAAACCAGCGTCTGTCCCTGTAAGGAGTATTGATAACAGATTTAAGAAAGTGTAGCCTACTTACGACAAACTGTTTGACGTTAAATTAAAAACCAGCGTCTGTCCCTGTAAGGAGTATTGATAACAGATTTAAGAAAGTGTAGCCTACTTACGACAAACTGTTTGACGTTAAATTAAAAACCAGCGTCTGTCCCTGTAAGGAGTATTGATAACAGATTTAAGAAAGTGTAGCCTACTTACGACAAACTGTTTGACGTTAAATTAAAAACCAGCGTCTGTCCCTGTAAGGAGTATTGATAACAGATTTAAGAAAGTGTAGCCTACTTACGACAAACTGCTTGACGTTAAATTAAAAAGCGATTTTACAAACAATAAAGGAAGGAATGTAATAAATACAGAACTTCACATACATTGTTTTCGCTGCCTATGTATTGCACTCGATTATTGTGCACAATGACATACACGTACCACTCAACCACTACCCGGTCTCGTGGAATATCACGTATTTATCCAGGCGTTCTGTCGGTCCGAACATAGGCTCCTTCCCAAAACAAAGTGGCACTGACAATTCCCGATTTCTATGTTAAACATTCCCAATACACATATTTAATATATGTCTGTTGTAATAAATTAATTTAACAGTGGTGGACTGCATCATTCAGTGGCCTGAAAACAATATTCCAAGTATATATAATATTCACAATCCCATCAGACACATGGGATCCTGGCAGAAAATCCAGGATAAATTTTAAATATCTTCTTGCAAAAAACAAATAAACCTGTGCAATAAATGTATGTTAAGTTCTGTTTATCCTGCAACCACCGTTTCTATTGGCAGACTATGATGACGGATAAAACATAGTCATATCCTGCAACTAGCAGGACATGACTTTTGACGTCACTCATATGACGTCACACGCATTACATTACAAAATCGCTCATTTGACCTCTAGGTCATCGTACAATGTGGCTGAAATAACAGAAATAACAGCTTTTCTCCGTAATGGTTATGGCTGCAGGAAAATGATATTAACTAGTTAATGACGTCGGATATCTGCTTTATCCTGTTCAGGCCGCAGGAGAAATTCCCATTCTTACCTTCACAGGACAAAGCAGATATCCGACATCATTAACTAGTTATTATTTATATATATTTACCAGGCGACCACCCCGCCGTGGTTCGGGGGTTTAGCAAACATCTGGTCGTGCCACAGTCTCACCGGAACCCCTTGCCGCGACTCGTCAAGCAGCTGTGACGCGGGAACCTGAAACAAACAACATATCAGGTCAAAGTTCACAAACATACATTGCGTTCAATATAGAGATGTGCAGTATAAACAGTATACCGAAATATAAATTTTGTATAATACATTGTCTATATATATATATATATATATATATATATATATATATATATATATATATATATATATATATATATACAGTCGAACTTCGTTAACTCGAAGTTGAAGGGGACGACGAAATAGTTCGAGTTTCAGGGAGTTCGAGTTTTCGAAATTCGTACAGCAGACCCCAAAGTGAAACTGCATTGTAGTATTATCATTTCGTTAATATCGGAAGACACGTTTGCTGCTCCATCCCTGTCCCCAACACTACATATATACACAACAATATATATATACGCGATATTTATTATAGTGTATCAGTAAATTATGCATAAGTATATAGTTTGCAAACAACAAACTACTAGTTTAAGAATGGAAACGATAAGTTCACTTCTTCGGAACGATTCGTAACTGGCTGATGCATTAAAATTAGAGCACTTTGTTAATTCTAATAATTCTAATAATTGGCCTTGGCAATATATCTTGGCACGTATCACAATTCATCTTCCTGTATCAATATATATTGCAATAAGAAACGTTTTTCGGCAAAACCTATCAATAGTTCACTACATTTTAAAATACCGTAGGGCGATTCAAGGCATTGGGATCGATCAGTTAAAGTAGGGTTAGGAATCAGTTAGAAGTCCATCATCATTTTGTCCAGCCCTAGGAAAAACCCAGCTTGATAGTCTTTAATATACAAGTCGTCATTTAATAGCTAGACTAAGAAATAGCCCTAAGGGTCCATCGAAGGAAATAGATCCTAGATATACCGCACATCATCCGAGCAGGCTACGTCCCGTCCTCCTTGTGAGGTACTATACTTACGACAGCCTGTGGTAGAAAGATCAGATCGTGGAACAACTTGATGACTCTCCACTGTCCCAGACCATGCATCAACACGTTGTTCGTGTGTGGGGTGTACTTACGACAGCCTGTGGTAGAAAGATCAGATCGTGGAACAACTTGGTGACTCTCCACTGTCCCAGACCATGCATCAACACGTTGTTCGTGTGTGGGGTACTATACTTACGACAGCCTGTGGTAGAAAGATCAGATCGTGGAACAACTTGGTGACTCTCCACTGTCCCAGACCATGCATCAACACGTTGTTCGTGTGTGAGGTACTATACTTACGACAGCCTGTGGTAGAAAGATCAGATCATGGAACAACTTGATGACTCTCCACTGTCCCAGACCATGCATCAACACGTTGTTCATGTGTGGGGTGTACTTACGACAGCCTGTGGTAGAAAGATCAGATCGTGGAACAACTTGGTGACTCTCCACTGTCCCAGACCATGCATCAACACGTTGTTCGTGTGTGGGGTACTATACTTACGACAGCCTGTGGTAGAAAGATCAGATCGTGGAACAACTTGGTGACTCTCCACTGTCCCAGACCATGCATCAACACGTTGTTCGTGTGTGAGGTACTATACTTACGACAGCCTGTGGTAGAAAGATCAGATCATGGAACAACTTGATGACTCTCCACTGTCCCAGACCATGCATCAACACGTTGTTCATGTGTGGGGTGTACTTACGACAGCCTGTGGTAGAAAGATCAGATCGTGGAACAACTTGGTGAGTCTCCACTGTCCCAGACCATGCATCAACACGTTGTTCGTGTGTGGGGTGTACTTACGACAGCCTGTAGTAGAAAGATCAGATCGTGGAACAACTTGATGACTCTCCACTGTCCCAGACCATGCATCAACACGTTGTTCGTGTGTGAGGTACTATACTTACGACAGCCTGTGGTAGAAAGATCAGATCGTGGAACAACTTGGTGAGTCTCCACTGTCCCAGACCATGCATCAACACGTTGTTCGTGTGTGGGGTGTACTTACGACAGCCTGTGGTAGAAAGATCAGATCGTGGAACAACTTGGTGACTCTCCACTGTCCCAGACCATGCATCAACACGTTGTTCGTGTGTGGGGTACTATACTTACGACAGCCTGTGGTAGAAAGATCAGATCGTGGAACAACTTGGTGACTCTCCACTGTCCCAGACCATGCATCAACACGTTGTTCATGTGTGGGGTGTACTTACGACAGCCTGTGGTAGAAAGATCAGATCGTTGAACAACTTGGTGACTCTCCACTGTCCCAGACCATGCATCAACACGTTGTTCATGTGTGGGGTGTACTTACGACAGCCTGTAGTAGAAAGATCAGATCGTGGAACAACTTGATGATTCTCCACTGTCCCAGACCATGCATCAACACGTTGTTCATGTGTGGGGTACTATACTTACGACAGCCTGTGGTAGAAAGATCAGATCATGGAACAACTTGGTGACTCTCCACTGTCCCAGACCATGCATCAACACGTTGTTCGTGTGTGGGGTGTACTTACGACAGCCTGTGGTAGAAAGATCAGATCATGGAACAACTTGGTGACTCTCCACTGTCCCAGACCATGCATCAACACGTTGTTCATGTGTGGGGTGTACTTACGACAGCCTGTGGTAGAAAGATCAGATCGTGGAACAACTTGGTGACTCTCCACTGTCCCAGACCATGCATCAACACGTTGTTCGTGTGTGGGGTACTATACTTACGACAGCCTGTGGTAGAAAGATCAGATCATGGAACAACTTGATGAGTCTCCACTGTCCCAGACCATGCATCAACACGTTGTTCGTGTGTGGGGTGTACTTACGACAGCCTGTGGTAGAAAGATCAGATCGTGGAACAACTTGGTGACTCTCCACTGTCCCAGACCATGCATCAACACGTTGTTCGTGTGTGGGGTACTATACTTACGACAGCCTGTGGTAGAAAGATCAGATCGTGGAACAACTTGGTGACTCTCCACTGTCCCAGACCATGCATCAACACGTTGTTCGTGTGTGAGGTACTATACTTACGACAGCCTGTGGTAGAAAGATCAGATCGTGGAACAACTTGGTGAGTCTCCACTGTCCCAGACCATGCATCAACACGTTGTTCGTGTGTGGGGTGTACTTACGACAGCCTGTGGTAGAAAGATCAGATCGTGGAACAACTTGGTGAGTCTCCACTGTCCCAGACCATGCATCAACACGTTGTCAGGGTCACCAGATTGGTTGCTGCTGTATTCATACATCATTTCCATCCCAGGATGCTTCTCATCACTTCCCTAACAACCGAATAACAACACATTTATCAACAACAACAACAACAATAACAATAATAATAATAATAACACAATACAAATACGCTGCTATCCATGCACCCCAACCCCTAAACAACAATGCATTTATACAAAAGATTAACAACAATAATAAGACCGGTATTAATAATAGAATGCAAACACACTGCTGCCCTCCCCACCCAAGCTGGTTTGAATAATCACTATGAACTATAATCTGTCGGGATCTCCCCTAATCCCCCCCCCCCCCCCCCCAAAGTGCTGGTTTGAATAATCACTATGAACTATAATCTGTCGGGATCTCCCCCCCCCCCCCCCCTCCCCCCAAAGTGCTGGTTTGAATACTCACTATGAACTTAAAGTATTTGTAATCTGTCAGGATCCTGTCACCACCACCCCACCCCAAGGTGGTTTGAAAGTATGAAGTAATTGGTTTGAAAGAAATGTTTTATTTAACGATGCACACAACACATTTTATTTACGGTTATATGGCGTCAGACATATGGTTAAGGACCACACAGATTTTGAGAGGAAACCCGCTGTCGCCACTACATGGGCTACTCTTTCTGATTAGCAGCAAGGGATCTTTTATTTGCGCTTCCCACAGGCAGGATAGCACAAACCATGGCCTTTGTTTTTACCAGTTATGGATCACTGGTCGGTGCAAGTGGGTTACACCTACCCACTGAGCCTTGAGGAGCACTCACTCTGGGTTTGGAGTCGGTATCTGGATTAAAAATACCATGCCTCGACTGGGATCCGAACCCAGTACCTACCAGCCTGTAGACCGATGGCCTAACCACGACGCATCCGAGGCCGGTAAATTGGTTTGAATACTCACTATGAAGTACTTCTTTGAATACTCACTATGAAGTACTTGCTTTGAATACTCACTATGAAGTACTTGCTTTGAATACTGACTATGAAGTACTTGTTTTGAATACTCACTATGATGTACTTGGATTGAATACTCACTATGAAGTACTTGGATTGAATACTCACTATGAAGTACTTGCTTTGAATACTCACTATGAAGTACTTGCTTTGAATACTCGCAATGAAGTACTTGCTTTCAATACTCACTATGAAGTACTTGCTTTGAATACTCGCTATGGAGTACATGGTTTGAATATTCATTGTAAAGTGCTTGCTTTGAATACTCACTATGAAGTACTTGTTTTGAATACTCACTGTGAAGTACTTGTTTTGAATACTCACTATGAAGTACTTGGTTTGAATACTCACTGCGAAGTACTTGGTTTGAATACTCACTGAGAAGTACTTGTTTTGAATACTCACAATGAAGTACTTGGTTTGAATACTCACTATGACATACTTGCTTTGAATACTCACTATGAAGTACTTGCTTTGAATACTCACTATGAAGTACTTGTTTGAATACTCACTATGAAGTACTTGGTTTGAATACTCACTATGAAGTACTTAGATTGAATACTCACTATGAAGTACTTCGATTAAATACTCACTATGAAGTACTTGGTCTGAATACTGACTATTAAGTATTTAGATTGAATACTCACTATGAAGTAATTGTTTGAATACTCACTGTAAAGTACTTGCTTTGATACTCACTATGAAGTACTTGGATTGAATACTCACTAAGAAGTACATGGTTTGAGTACTGACTATGAAGTACTGGCTTTGAATACTCACTATGAAGTACTTGCTTTGAATACTCACTTTGAAGTACTTGGTGTGAATACTCACTATGAAGTACTTGGTTTGAATACTCACTGTGAAGTACTTGGTTTGAATACTCACTGTGAAGTACTTGTTTTGAATACTCACTATGAGGTACTTGGTTTGAATACTCACTATGACATACTTGCTTTGAATACTCACTATGAAGTACTTGCTTTGAATACTCACTATGAAGTACTTGTTTGAATACTCACTATGAAGTACTTGGTTTGAATACTCACTATGAAGTACTTAGATTGAATACTCACTATGAAGTACTAGGACTAAATACTCACTATGAAGTACTTGGTCTGAATATTCACTATGAAGTACATGGTTTGAATACTCACTATTAAGTATTTAGATTGAATACTCACTATGAAGTACTTGGATTGAATACTCACTAAGAAGTACATGGTTTGAGTACTGACTATGAAGTACTTGGTCTGAATATTCACTATGAAGTACATGGTTTGAATACTCACTATTAAGTATTTAGATTGAATACTCACTATGAAGTACTTGGATTGAATACTCACTAAGAAGTACATGGTTTGAGTACTGACTATGAAGTACTTGCTTTCAATACTGACAATGAAGTACTTGAATACTCACTATGAAGTACTTAGACTGAATACTCACTATGAAGTACTTGCTTTCAATACTGACAATGAAGTACTTGAATACTCACTATGAAGTACTTAGACTGAATACTCACTATGAAGTACTTGGATTGAATACTCACTAAGAAGTACATGGTTTGAGTACTGACTATGAAGTACTATTGGCTTTGAATACTCGCTATGAAGTACTTGCTTTGAATACTCACTTTGAAGTACTTGGTGTGAATACTCACTATGAAGTACTTGGTTTGAATACTCACTGTGGAGTACTTGGTTTGAATACTCAGTGTGAAGTACTTGGTTTGAATACTCACTGTGAAGTACTTGTTTTGAATACTCACAATGAGGTACTTGGTTTGAATACTCACTATGACATACTTGCTTTGAACACTCACTATGAAGTACTTGCTTTGAATACTCACTATGAAGTACTTGTTTGAATACTCACTATGAAGTACTTGGTTTGAATACTCACTATGAAGTACTTACTTTCAATACTGACTATGAAGTACTTGAATTGAATACTCACTATGAAGTACTTAGACTGAATACTCACTATGAAGTACTTGGGTTGAATACTCACTGTGAAGTACTTGCCTTAAATACTCACTATGAAGTACTTGGATTGAATACTCACTATGAAGTTCTTGGATTGAATACTCACTATGAAGTACTTGGATTGATTACTCACCATGAAGTATTTGTTTAAATACTCACTATGAAGTACTTGGTTTTAATACTCATTAGGAAGTACTTGCTTTGAATACTCACTATGAAGTACTTGGTGTGAATACTCACTATGAAGTACTTGCTTTGAATACTCACTATGAAGTACTTGCTTTAAATATTCACTATGAAGTACTTAGTGTGAATACTCACTATGAAGTACTTGTAATCCGCTATGATCCTGTCACACTGTTCCTCAGACAGCAGTCGTATGTTGGACAGGAAGCCATCTTTCCAGAACTGCGCCACCTGTTGGTCAGACAGGAGGAAGTCACTCCACGCAGATTTATCCTGTAGACAGAACAGAGACGTCAACGTTAATGATGTAAAGACTGATCCATACCCCATCCCAACAATGTATCCCCTCCCCAGGTGCACGCTCTACAAAATAAACTAATTAATCCTGCCACCCCCAAGGAGTGAAACATGCATGGTCCAAAGGACAATGATTCAAAATCTTAGTTTAACCTAGGTAACCAATTGTTTTGTTACATGGATTTTATTTGAGTTTACTTATAACCTAATAAATATTACCTCACACTTGCATTGAAATGATAGATAACGTCAAATTGTAAGACTCAGAATTAAAACTTGGAGTAAACCAGGGAACGTTTTGTTCAGTATCACGACGCTGTTTACCATGTCATTATCAGAGATCGCTACAGTCTAGATCTAGCTGTTTTAGCAGTACTCTCAAAATTAATGCTTGTTTTATTTTATCTTTGTAGCATGATTTAGCTCAGTCGGTTGAGTGTTGTCTTGAGGTCCTTACATCACATGATCGAATCACCTCGGTGGATTCATTCAACTGATTGTGTTTTCCTCGTTCAAACCAATGCACCACAACTGGTCAAAGGCCGTATAGTGTTTTTTCCAGAAAAGAAGCTTTGGGTATGGCGTTATGGAAGTGAATGCAACCAGTCAACAGAGAGCGGGGGGGGGGGGGGGGGGGGGGGGGGGGGGGGGGGGGGGGGGGGGGGGGGGGGGGGGGGGGGGGGGGGAGGTGGCTCTCCAGAAAGAAAATGGGTTAAGTTGAGGGTTAGTGTTAAGAAAATCATATAGTGATGAATAAGAGTCATTCATTTTGTTAAAAGGTTAACTTAAAAAAAAAAAAAAATCGGCAAAAAAATGTGTATGAGCCATAGTATGTGCTATCCTGTCTGTGAGACAGTGCTTATAAAAGTTTACTCGATCACTTGCTATGTCAGAGATTGGATGTGTGAGAGACGTGCCTGAACCTTAATTGGATAGAGGCACGTTAATAGAGTTTACGCTACGCTTATAAAAGATCCCTTGCTGCATTAGGAAAAATGAGGCAAGTTTCCGCTATACTTGTCAGAATTGCCAAATGTTTTACATCCAATAGGTGATGATTAATATGTTTTTGTCAATGTGCTATAGTGGTTTCTTTAAACAAAACAAACTTGAACGTTTTGTGGCATGTAATATCTTGGTTGGCTGGGAGTTTCTAGGAAAGGTTATCATGTATATACACAGTCAATGTCATATTACCATGACCTACTTGTACATGACACTGTATATCTCTGTTATCTCAGCAACACCAGGATATCTTGACGACAAAACTTTGTCCTATATAGTAGGGTCTCCACGACTACTGGAGTACTCGGTCACGGGTCGAGTCTAGCAAGACTTGAGTTCGTTCACAGGACTCGAGTACCCGTGCAAGGTGGAATACAATTATCAACTATAATACAATGGACAATGTAGGACAATAATCGACGATATAAGCTACACAAAAATTATATGATCATGCGCTAGTTTCTCTTTTTAATCTGTCACAACACTGAACGTATCAACCGGTTTCTAAATGCAATACAATTGCATAGTTTGGCATTCATGTTCAGCGCTGGAATTAAGATGCATAATGCTATTTTATTTTATTCCTTAATCTCATCATCATCTAGATTAAGTGTCGGGTACCCGTGTCCAGGTCGAATTTGACCTTCGAGTACCCGTGTCCGGGTCGAGTTTGACCTTCGAGTACCCGTGTCCGGGTCGAGTTTGACCTTCGAGTACCCGAGCCCAATAGTTTGGATTCGTGGGGGCCCTACTATATAGAAAATAGTTTTCGTCGACAAAGTGTTGATTCAGTTTGATTAAAATGGAGATAACGAAATTTTACTGTGTGTAGAGGCCATTTGTAAAGTGTTGTATTATTATCCACGTACGTCATTTTGACAAAACATCTTAGTACCGATACACAAATTTTCATATTTTGAGGCATTGTGAAAAACGTCCGGAAAATATATTTTTGTATCTCCTAAGTTCAATGGCCATAACTCTATGATAAATGGGTAAATTGACATTAAACATTATACGGTACACCAAATTTCAGCTGAATATCTTGAGGCATTGCAAGAAAACAAGTTTGGAAAACAAAGTTTGGTATCTCCTAATTTCAAGAGTCATACTTGTATCAACAATGCACCCTTTTTGAGCATTTGTTTTCTTAATTTCCATTTGATAAATCTAGAACTTTAACTGAAGTGCTCTTTTCAGCCGATGGACCATATGTCATTTTTCTCTTGCCCTTAGTATCTAGCGCCTTTAAATGTTCCCCCGAGTCCTTGATAGATATGCAGTAACTATGCACCATTAGACATATAGTTATACTACTGATTGATAACAAACATACACAAGTGAACCAATCTCCTATTGGCTGGTTATACTAACATTGATGGGAGTAAACTGTTTTCCTATTAGCTGATTTTACTAACCTTAATAGGAGTAAACATTTCTCTTATTGGCTGATTATACTAACCTCGATGGGAGTAAACAGTTCTCCTATTGGCTGGTCCACGGTGCTCCAGTCAGGGACTCCAGGTAAAAACTCCACTGGTTTAATGTCGGCAGATGTCATAATGTAGGTAGTCCTATTTCTGAAAGCATAATATAGAGATTATATATATATATATATACACACACACACACACGCACACACACACACAGACACACACATACATACACACACACACACATACAAACACACACACAGCCACAGACACACACACACCCGCGCACACACAACACACACACACACACACACACGCGCGCGCGCGCACACACATACACATACACCTGCGCACACACACACACCCGCGCACACACACACACCCGCGTGAACACGCACGCACGTACGCACTCACATACACACACACGCGCACACACACACACACACACACACACACGCGCGCGCGCGCGCGCGCACACACATAAAGTAACCGGCGATAAGCATATGACAAAATGACGTAAACAATAGAATTAAATGAGAGTGTTCTTCCATGTACGAGAACTCGAGTCACGTGAACGGTGCCCGAGTACTCGAGTACTTGTGGAGACCCCAAATGCTGCTATAAAATCTAGTAGTTTGTTTGTTTTTTTCTAGCTCGTTTAAGCATCATGCAACTTCATGCATGCCTCAATAGTCTAGCGCCACCTTGCCTTAATCAGCACATGCATGCTACCGTTAAACAAATCTTTTTGAATAATTAATTTCAAAATTGCCTTTATAAAACACTCAGAAAATATTCTTGTCATATATCTTGTCATTAATTAATTAAAGCAAGCGCATTTATATTTCAATTTTTTTAATTCTTTTATTATTATTCTTTTATTATTATTATTATTATTTTTTTTTTTTTTTTTTTTTTTTTGGGCGGGTGTGTGTGTGTGTCTTTAATAAATAAAAAAGTGCCCTGAAAATGGAAAAAAGATGCCCCAAAAGTGTTTTGTCTACTATACCTTGATACATTTCTAGGCAAAACACAATCTACTGTAAACAAATGTGATGGTATTTTCAAGTCATAAAGTTATTGTATAGCTAAAGAGAAAAAAAAAAATTCTCGCTCAGAACTTCTTGGCCGATTAGCTTTCGAACGTCAGACCACTTGGGCTAATTAGCCCAGAGGTAAACAGTTCTCACCTGATATCTATAGGATCAGTTACCATCCTGTGTCCATTGGGCTTTTTCTCGTTCCAGCCAGTGCTCAATACCTAAAGATACATTTTATTAATTGGGGGGGGGGGGGGGGGGGTAGCCCTGTGTTAAAGCGCTCGCTTGACGTGCGGTCGGTCTAGGATCGATCCCCGTTGGTGGGCCCACTGGGCTATGACTCATTCCAGCCAGTGCACCACGACTGGTATATCAAAGGCCGTGGCACGTGCTATCTTTTCTGTAGGATAGCACATATAAAAGATCCCTATTTTAGAATTACTAAATGTTTGAAATTCAATAGCCGACAATTAATAAATCAATGCTCTACTGGTATTGTTAAAACAGGCGTGTTTGAACAGTTATCTGCTGGACGCATGTAACAAATAACCCACAGCCTTACCCTAATCAAAACGCCATATGACCTAAATAAAATATGTTAATGTCATCGTTAGATAAATTATAATACATTTCTTCATCTTTTTTATTTAAAAAAAATTAAATATTATTATTAATTTTTTAAGCATGTATTTATTTTTTAATTATTATTATTATTGTTTATTATTATTATTATTGTTAGTATTATTGTTATTATTATTATTATTGTTTATTATTATTATTATTTATATTTATTATATTTTTACGACTGTTCCGTAGCCACATTCGCTCCTGAAATGGTATACGCATTCGTACGTATACCATCACATATACGGTACAGGCACGAACGCAGCTCTTACTTACAGGTACAGATAATCGAATCTAAAACACATATTATGCAGTGTCACTTACGTGTCCGCTCAAAAAACACGCGTGGCGAGCAGCAAGAGATGATAACAGAATCCAATAATTATACAAAGTTAGATCGTAATTAGTGGTTTGTTCGTTCTTTGGGCCCGGAAACGTAAACATGCAGCTCCCGCCTACAAGTCTTGATCGGAACTTCACGGCCGATTCTCCGAATCAAACCTCGGGTGAACAAACATTGAACACCTAAGATAATATTATTAATTTAAATCAATAAAATTATGTTTCCGGGAATGTTAAAGTTAATTTGTTTTCTTTAAAGGCACCACTAGAGCACATTGGTTTATTAATCATAAAACATTGTCAACAATTGTTAATTCTGACATAGTCTTAGAGAGGAAACCCGCTACATTGTATAAACACAATCACAAACGCAAGATAGCAGATAACACGGCCTTTGACATACTGGCTATAGAATGAGAATTTCCGGGAACTTGCCGAAACCAATTAGGTAGGGTCAGTGATTTATTATTCTTATTATAATTATTTTAAAGTACATTTTTAAATATTTACTATTTTTCACCTGAATATTAATTTAAAATATGAGAAAAAAATAACAATACATTTTTTAAAATAATAATAAGGTCGATATTTTTACTTTTTGTTCTTAACGCATCATCGATTCGACATCTTAGCAATTTTTAAACTATAATGATATATAGTCCAGCTGCCAATTTATGCCATTTGGGGGTTGAAGTGTGCAGCATTTATTTGGTGCCTACTGTTGTTTTCTGCGGATTTTCACTCTTCATGGGGTCTAGATCAATAACTCGCCGGGTGCCACCCAAGTACCCGTGAAGATCTTGAGAAATCTAATGTGGCGTCCACGATGGCCGTCAAATTAGGGAAATGGCTATAATGAACTTACTTAGTACTTGACAGAGAACAATATTTTACATTGTCATCACAATTCAGATTTGATAAATGAGATATTGGGGGAAGCCAACCCATATTGGGGGGGGGGGGGGTGGGGGTCGGGTGAGAGGTGGGGCCCACACTATGTATATCTATCTATGTATGGAAATGAATGAAATGGTTTATTTAACGACGCACTCAACACATTTTATTTACGGTTATATGGCGTCGGAATATGTATGTATGGATGCATGATTTCATTCAATGTAATAGCTTAAAGGGACAGACCCCAGTTATTAAACACTAAGGCATATTTTTCACCTGCTCTAGTTTCAACCCGTAAAAATGGACACTAAGTTTGGTTAATTTACAAACCAGTAATTTACAACAGAGTGAAACAAGAATCTGTGGCATTGAAATGTCCTTAGAAAATGGATTAAAACGCGACTCTATAACCGTTACTTCTTTGACGGACGTACATTTTAAAAAATATGAAAAATTACATTTCGGGGTATTAGAACACCGGGATGACCAGAAACACTCCGCTTCTACGGACATGGATAATCTAAACAATAAACTATAAGTAATGTTTGATTTCAGTGATCATAAACGGCTCTAATAGTGAAACATATGCCTTAGTGTTTAAAAACTAGCGTCTGTCCCTTTAAAGAAAAGGTTTGAGTTACGTAACTCCAAGATGGTCGCCAATATGGCGGTCGAAATCGAAAAAAATAAATGGAAACCGCGTTGTGCTGATAGAGTGAATTGATTTGCTTGTGGAATGGCTGAGGGCCGCAGCTATTTGAAGTAATCATCTTTCACCCATCCACAGTCACGAGCGTTCATCTCCAGCGGAACAGTCTCAACATCTTTCACCCATCCATAGTCACGAGCGTTCATCTCCAGCGGATCAGTCTCAACATCTTTCACCCATCCATAGTCACGAGCGTTCATCTCCAGCCGATCAGTCTCAACAGCCGATTCCTCCACTGAAGCCTGCAGATGAGCCCAAATAATTGTCAACATGGGGTAGAAAGTTTGTTTTGTTTAACGACACCACTAGAGCAAATCGATTTATCAATCATCGGCTATTGGATGTCAAATATATGGCCATTTTAACAGTCATAGAGAGGAAACCCGTTACTTTTTTCACTTAGTAGCAAGGAATCTTTTATATGCACCATCCCACACAGGATAGCACATACCAAGACCTTTGATATACCAGTCGTGGTGCACTAGCTGTGACGAGAAATAGCCCAATGGGCCCACCGATCGGGATCGACCCCAGACCGACCGCGCATCAAGCGAGCGCTTTACCACTGGGCTACTTCCCGCCCCTTCAAGATGGGGTAGAGATTGTAAGTTAAGCTGTGTCAGTTACTCTTTCTCCCTCGTTTACTGAGAGGCAAAGGTCGTAGTGAACGTCAGGCATTGACCCGCCTGGTCTAACAACTGTGGTAATGTAATAGCAGACCGCTACGTACGACATTGGCTTCTTGATGACTAATCCCATGTCTGATTCCGGATCTGGCCTCAGACCACAATTAATTTCGCTATATGTTTCTATATAGCCTTAGTGGCTATAACATTTTTATTAATATCAGCAGGCCCGTGGATTTTTTTTTCTGTATCTTTACCTGCCTGGGGGACACATACCCCGTTGTCCAGCTCTTTCTCCCAGCATATTGGTTTATACAAACACACCCTCTAAACTAGGCCGAGTACACCCATTTTAC
Source organism: Gigantopelta aegis (assembly GCF_016097555.1). Taxonomy (NCBI): domain Eukaryota; kingdom Metazoa; phylum Mollusca; class Gastropoda; order Neomphalida; family Peltospiridae; genus Gigantopelta; species Gigantopelta aegis. The sequence continues at coordinate 1,943,497 of NC_054710.1, forward strand.
ACAAAAAGCACTACTTTTGCATGGGCCGGAATTACCACAAACAAGTCTTCACTGTCAACAAGTTACACACGTTTACAAACTACACGCTATCCCCTGTCACTTCAGTGAAATAGTTACCACTTCATAGCTGTCTGCCATGAACTAATCAAAGTCAAACAGCAAACTACTTGCGCGGACAAATTTCCGGATTTTCGACAACCAAATGGGAAGATAACTGTAATCAGAGGCCATCTCCAAGTTTATGAAACTGATAATTCCACGCCAGAACTTTTACCGCGGATCCATTCCCAACGTCATAGTAGGCCCCTATGCCCCGTCGTAGCTTTATTTCATGTTTAAAACATGAAATAGGCCTAACGCTTTACAGAGACAGAAATATTCGGTCTAGCCCCGACTGTACATGTCAAACTTCTGAAAATTGCGAGAGCGATAGTTTCGTTCGCGCGTCACTCGCTTAAGTAGAGTTTTGTGCAGTCTGGTTATAATTAGCCCCACTGGTTAATAACTATTACTGGTAGCCCAGTAGGGCTGATTTCAATCAGACCGAGTTTTGTGTAACCCATTCATCGTTCGCGAATTCAAAGTTATGACATCGTCTGCATGATCAGGATGGGTTACGTAAAAACGAAATATCAAAGGCCTTAGTGTCTGTCTGCTGCCTTGTAGTCTTGTGGTAGATTTGTCACCTGATGCACTATGTGTTCCAAGTTCAGCCAGCAAACGTTTCGCTAACGTTCGCGAACTATTTGATTGGTTTCCAACGTGGCCATTTGGTTTACTGTGAAGCGCGTCCCCCCCCCCCCTTCCCCCGCTCCGTCTGAGTGAACGCAGACCTACATTTGTTTTTGCGTAACCCATAAATGACTTACGGAAATGTTCAATTCGCAGTCCTGCAGGTATTGTTACATGGTGTTAAGGCATCTGGTGGCATGGTGGCAGGCCTGCAGGTATTGTTACATGGTGTTAAGGCATCTGGTGGCATGGTGGCAGGCCTGCAGGTATTGTTACATGGTGTTAAGGCATCTGGTGGCATGGTGGCAGGCCTGCAGGTATTGTTACATGGTGTTAAGGCATCTGGTGGTATGGAAATAGTGTCATTGAGCCCATTGGGCTAATTTTCGCTCCAACCAGCTCACAACGACTAGTTTATCAAAAGCCGTGGTATGTGCTACCCTGTCTGTGGGATGGTGTATATAAACAATCCCTTGCTGCTAATCGAACAGAGTAGCCCATTAAGTGGCGACAGCGGGTTCCACCCCCCACACCCCTCTGTGTGTGTGTGTGTGTGTGTGTGTGTGTGTGTGTGGTCTTTAACCATATGTCCGACGCCATATAACAGTAAATAAAATGTTGAGTGTGTCGTTAAATAAAATATTTCCTTCCTTAGTGTCAATGTTTTTGTGCCTTTTCACTGTCTCCCCAACTAGTACACTACGACTGGTATAGCAAAAGCTGTGGCATGTGCTGTCTTGTCTGTGGGATGGTGCATATAAAAGATCATAATTATACTACTAAGCTTAATGGGAAAATGAGTCAAACCCTCTACATTTGTTCCATTAGTAGCAAGGGATCTTTTATATACACCATCCCACAGGCAGGATAGCACATACCACGACCTTTGATATACCAAAAAGAACCCAATGGTCCCACTGACGGGGATCGATGCCAGACCGATCGCGCATCAGGCGAGCGCTTTACCACTGGGCTATGTCACGCCCCAGATCCTTTACAGTCAGAATATATATATGTGTTATTTTGACAAAGATAGACTTGCGAATGAGAAAGGAAACCTGCTGTCGAAATGTAATGTGCAAACGTAAAATGGAGATTTGATTGGCCCATTTCTAAAAGAGACGATGTAAATGAATACATGCCCGCTACCGGGCCCGCCCCCTGATGTTTACATAATGTCATTCAATACTCTGGGCATAGAAAAAAGAAGAAGAAAAAAGTACTAGACTACCCACAATTGCATTGCATTGAACATGAGCAAAGCTACATCATGTTCACTAGATACCATATACAACACTACCCAAGTCCTTACATTCCAAAAGATGTATATACTGAGCGCAAGTATAAACTTTACAATCATATTTTTTATCGTAAATTATTTTGGAGGAAATCAGTTGAAATTTGCGTTACATAATGGATGATAAAGGTCTTCCCGATGATATTGCACGACGGGGCGGAGTGAAAACGCACATATTGCCTTTCTGCACGTCTAAAGCGCAAAACCTGACAAACACGTGATCAACACAGTGAACGCGTATGCCTTCAAATCAATTCACACGTGTATTGTTTAACAGGAAAACACATTAAAATTTCTGGTGACAAATTAGTGAGAACGTGAGCGTGCTGTGGGTAGGCTGCACGCAGGACAATCCGTTGCGGCAGTTGCTCGCACACTAGGATGCAGCCGACAGACAATTCATAATCTCAGAACCCGTGCGCAACAGACAGGTGTAGTGGCGGATCGTCCGAGGCCAGGACATCCGCGTGTGACGTCACGCCGAGAGGATGGACAAATCAGATTACGTCATCTCCGTAATCGGTTCGAGAAGGCCGCGTCCACAAGCAAAGTAAAGTAAAGTAAAGTTTGTTTTATTTAACGACGCCACTAGAGCACATTGATTTTTAATGTTATCATCGGCTATTGGACGTCAAACATATGGTCATTCTGACACTGTTTTTAGAGGAAACCCGCTGTCGCCACATAGGCTACTCTTCTTTACGACAGGCAGCAAGGGATCTTTTATTTGCGCTTCCCACAGGCAGGATAGCACAAACCATGGCCTTTGTTGAACCAGTTATGGATCACTGGTCAGTGCAAGTGGCTTACACCTACCCATTGAGCCTTGCGGAGCACTCACTCAGGGTTTGGAGTCGGTATCTGGATAAAAAATGCCATGCCTCGACTGGGATCCGAACCCAGTACCTACCAGCCTGTAGACCGATGGCCTGCCACGACGCCACCGAGGCCGGTCCAGACAATTGTTCAGGGGTCGGGTGTCACAATCCACCATCAGGAGTCGCCTGCGGACTGCTGGTCTGCGAGCTAGGAGACCATACAAAGGACCCATTTTCACGCCATTTAACCGTTGTCAACGTCTGGAATGGACCCGACGACACGTTAGATGGAATCAGAGACGCTGGAATAACGTTGTCTTTAGAGACGAGTCAGTTTCACACTTAGGTTTGCTGATGGCAGGGTACGGGTGTGGCGTAGACCACTATGCGCAGTGTTGTGTTCAGGAGGCCGACAGATTTGGTGGCGGCAGCGTAATGGTTTGGGGTTCATTTTGTTCCAATGGCCGTTCCCGATTGATTGTCGTCCAGGGCAACCTCACTGCCGCACAATACCGTGATCAAGTGTTGACACCGGAACTGCTGCCGTTCATGCAACAACACGGTCCAGGATTGTCATTTCAACAAGACAACGCTACACCCCATACAGCGATCTTGACGTGCAATTTCTTGCAAAACGCCGGTATCAACGTCATGGATTGGCCGTCCCGTTCACCAGACCTGAATCCCATCGAACACATTTGGGATGAATTGGGAAGACGACTGAGACAGCAGGTCAACCCACCGCAGACCCTTCAAGCTCTTGGGCAGGCACTGATCGACCAATGGCGACGACTTCCGGTACGGATTTTCAGAGTTCTTCGGTCGATGAGAAGACGTTGTGCAGCTGTGGTGGCTGCGCGAGGCGATCACACGCGTTATTGACTTCAGAACGTGCCACGATCTCATCATGTGAAAATCGTTTTGGGGGGTCACATGACATCAGGCGGTAATACGCAATAAATTGATCCCCACATCGACTTGTGTCAATCTGTATTGCTTCTCAAATGATATCGATATCCTTACATAGCAGTTTTATGGTCATGCACCCTGTATTTAATTTGTGCGGTCAAATTTACGCAGTGTAAAGTTTCTACTTGCGTTCAGTATAGGTTGTAGTGTTATTACCTCCATTACATAGATAACGGTGCTAACATTCTTTAGAAATAACTGGTCATTGATTCCGAAGTTGATGTCACCTAACCAGCTTTCATGTCCGTGTGTGGACGTGTTCAGATATTAAGTATTGATGATGTATGTCAACACCAGCTTCCATGTCCGTGTGTGGACGTGTTCAGATATTAAGTATTGATGATGTATGTCAACACCAGCTTCCATGCGCGTGTGTGGACGTGTTCAGATATTAAGTATTGATGATGTATGTCAACACCAGCTTCCATGTCCGTGTGTCGACGTGTTAAGATATTAAGTATTGATGATGTATGTCAACACCAGCTCTTACGGCTGATCCTAACAATCCAATCATGTATATAATGAATCAAAACGTCAGTGGAATCAGTGGCAGATGGTGGACTCGGGCATACGCTGGCGGACTCAATCGAGCGCTGGTGGACTCGGGCATACTCTGGCGGACTCAAGCGGGCGCTGGTGGACTCAATCGAGCATTGGTGGACTCGGACATACGCTGGCGGACTCATGCGGGCGCTGGCGGACTCAAGCGGATTTAAGCGGGCGCTGGTGGACTCAAACGTGCGCTGGCGGACCCAAGCGGGCGCTGGCGGACTCAATCGGGCGCTGAAGGACTGAAGCGTGCGCTGGTGGACTCAAACGTACGCTGGCGGACTCAATCGGGCGCTGAAGGACTGAAGCGTGTGCTGGCGGACTCAAGCGGGCGCTGACGTACTCAAGCGGGAGATGGTGGACTCAAGCGTGCGCTCACGGGTATAATCTACATTTGATAATTCTGACATATTGTCTTAGAGAGGAAACCCGCTACACTTTACCATTAGCAGCAAGGGATCTTTTATATGCCTTTTCCCCTTGCTAATATGTCGGTTATTCCTAAGTTAATGTCACCTAACCAGCTCCCCTGTCCGTGTGTCGACGTGTTCAGATAAGTACTATCCATCATGTGTATGCTGTAGTCCTCACTCCCCCCAAACCCTCAATAATTCTAAATCTAAAATATTACTGGTAGTAAATCTTAAGGCAGAGATGAATTTTACATGTAGAATGCAGGAAATTGCATTTCACGACATCTAGTTTTCAAAATTTACGCGGGAGCATACCCCCGAGCGCCCTAGAAACTTTGCTTTGCGCTCTCGATCTCAGTCAGACTCCCCATCCTCAATGACTACTTGCTTCCGCCGTGCCTGGTCGTGAGCGCACCAAATTCACCGGAAGCTCTAAATCGCCGGACACGACCATGGTACACATCAAATAGCTTTGCTGTCAATAAACAACAATACAACAATTATCAAACAATAAATAATTCCTTCAAGTAAAACAACAATTAAACACCAGTTTGTACAATTTCGGGCTTCCCAGACAGAAATTCAGTGGACCAACTTGTAGAGGTAACATTTGAAAGAAAAGTGAAAAAATTATAAGGCAAAAAAAAAAAAAAAAAAAAAAAAAAAAAAAAAAAAAAAAAAGAAAGAAAGAAAAAAGAAAGAAAGAAAGATGCTTTCAAAGTAAGCAGTTACACACGTTTGAAATATGTCTATAAACAAAGTGTCATGTTTGCACTATAAACATGTTTTCGTCTTGTTTGTTGTTGAAACTAATATATATATATATACAAACAGTCATATTTGTTATATAAATATGCTTTTGTCTTGTTGGTTTGTTGTTGTTTAATTGGGTCCAAAGAACATTCCTACAAGAGATTAGTCAGTTGAGGAAGTTGCAAGTTGTCATCTGCAGGTTTGCGACCATTCTGTAAATAAAGAGAACCAAAACTTCATAATTATGAAAATAGAAATAAAAAACCCCAAACAAAACCTTTCATGAAAGTAGCATTTTATTGATTTACCAACAAAACCTCAAGTTTTCGTTTAGTTACCTCACAGTATGTATAACACAAGCACGGGGGGAGGAAGGTGTCGGGGGGGGGGGGGGGGGGGGGGGTAATACATGAATCCCGACACTCGTTTCGTATAATCAGTATATTTTATTTTGTAAAATAAAATTTAATCGGCAGAAGAAAGTTAACTATGACGAGTTAAATATATATATATATGATTCTTACATGGCCACGATCCAGAAGATAACCACAGAAGCTGATACTACATGGACAGCGGCACCTGCAACACAAGAATATAATAATATATATATATATATTTCCATTCACTAGGAGCAAGGCTTTAGATTGCATCAAAGTCAGTGCTATATTAAACGTTGTGCCCAATATTTATCTGCTCAAAATAAGCATGCCCAAATTAATGACAAACATGCTAACACCAAAACTACTGAAATGTTAACTTTAATTAGATTAAAATAATATTACTATTTGGGGTGGCGCGGCTGTTGTAACTGCCGTGGACATTTCTTCTTTTGTTTTTAAATACAAAATTCCAAATCGATGCACATGCAGACAAGAGACCAGCAAATATATATGAAATGGAACATGACTACACGTTTTCAAAGATAATTCTGTAAATAGTCAAATATCTGTTAAATCCTAAATAATTAAGCAAGGGTTACTTGAAAGGAAGTTTGTTTTGTTTAACGACACCATTAGCGCACATTGATTAATTAATCATCGGCTATTGGATGTCATACATTTGGTAATTCTGACATATAGTCATCATATGCACCATCCCACAGACAGTACAAATACTAGTCGTGGTGCACTGGATGGAAGGAGAAATAGCTCAATGGGTCCACCGACTGGGATCGATCCTTGACCGATCGCGCATCAATCGAGTGCTTTACCACTGGACTACGTACCCCTTACTTGAATGTACACGGTTTGATAAAACTAAGAGACAGTACTTACCACTCTTCCCTGCTTGTAATACTGTAAACAAAAGGAAAATAACATTTAATATACATGTATATGATTATCAGACTTGAAACGAATTTTATATAAAATGTTATATTGAAATTAGTTTCCGGCATACTTCGTAATTCACCCGAATCATTTCCTATACCCTCGGCATAATCCCGAATGTTTTCAAATTCTTTTCAAATCACTGGCAAATGATTTTGCAAGTAAGGTTTTGAATGGTCGAATGAAAGGTCAACTGGGCATGAGCTCCAACGGGCTGCTGTTAGATCCACAGATAATACTAATTAACCAGTAGAGCTAATTTTAATTAGATTGATTAAGTCGATACTTTTCTTAATGTCCTGGGCTTCCCTCTATTTAGCAAGTTTAAAATGGCGGGCAATTTCTTATGTTGGTATTCAGAACTTGTAACACCATGTTTCAACCGTTTCTCAACCGAAATAGTGCAACAAATGGACACACAAACCAAAAATGTATATCCTACCGTACTCACTAAATCTCAATTGAAGTACTTGCATCATTATTACAAAATAAACAAAATTCCCCGCCATTTTAAATTTGCTAAATAGAGGGAAGCAACTCGCCCTGCACATTAAGAAAAGTATTGACTTAATGTGCTCCCCGCACTGTAACTTCAACTCTTGACGTGGGACCTTTAAGGTTCATACAGACTGGATAACTTACATAACTTGGGCTTCTTTCGACACAGCGATGCGGTACCGGTGCCGTCCATACATGTCCACGCCCCGGCGTCCGAGGCGGAGTCGAACGACGTGATCGTCAGGCTAGCTTCCGAAGGCGAATTCACCGAACCTACGTAGAGCTCCGGAAAGAACGACTGACACGATTTAGTTCTAAAGTTACACGACATAGCTAATTTATTATCGGGTCGCTTCCAGAATAATTCCCCGGCTACATTTCCGTTCAGTCTACAGTACACTTGTGACGTCTCCCCGTTCTTTACATCGGGGCCGCAGTTGACAGATGGTGCAAAGACACCTGTAAAATAAACAAATATGGAAGGAAGGAAATGTTTTATTTAACGAAAGAAAGAAAGAAAGAAATGTTTTATTTAACGACGCACTCAACACATTTTATTTACGGTTATTTGGCGTCAGACATATGGTTAAGGACCATACCGATATTGAAAGAGGAAACCCACTGTCGCCACTTCATGGGCTACTCTTTTCGATTAGCAGCAAGGGATATTTTATATGCACCATCCCACAGACAGGGTAGTACATACCACGGCCTTTGATATGCTAGTCGTGGTGCACTGGCTGGAACGAGAAATAGCGCAATGGGACAACCGACGGGGATCGATCTCACACCGACCGCGCATCGAGCGAGCTCTCTACCACTGGGCTACGCCCCACCCCCTTATTTAACGAAGGAAATACCATTGTGGATATTGTTCGCCTGTGGTTACCTCCCGGTAATCGACACGATCGTCCTCACCTTCGATGCCTGGCTGTCTGTTTATAAACACCAGTGTACTTAACAACCGGATGATTAAATTCAGCTGAACTGCATTAAAGGGATAGACAGACCCTAGTTTCAACCCGATGGACACTGAGTTTGGTTAATTTACAAGCCTGTAACAAATGCGGATACAACAGAGTGAAACAACAGTGTGACGTTGAAATACCCTTAAAATAGACTAAAACGCGACTCCATAATCGTTACTTCTCAGAAGCACGTGCGTTTTTAAAAATATGAAAAATGCATTTTGTGGTAATAGAAACACTGGTAAGCACAAGCGAACAATATTGAGAACGGTATTTTGTTCTTCATATTTGTTGTTATTATTATTATTATTATTATTATTATTATTATTTCTCATCCGTTAAAGGCTTTTGCGGGAGATATCGCTGGCACTATAATTTGCGATATCTCCTGCGTTATTCTCCTAGGAGATATCGCTTCTTATAATCTTCATTGTTCAAATTTTAATCACGAGACATTATTTTGTTACGTCACTGTGTATGTTTCAGAGGTAAACCATTAGCGCACATTGATTAATTAATCATCGGCTATTGGATGTCAAACATTTGGTAATTCTGACATATAGTCATCATATGCACCATCCCACAGACAGGACAAATACTAGTCGTGGTGCACTGGATGGAAGGAGAAATAGCTCAATGGGTCCACCGACTGGGATCGATCCTTGACCGATCGCGCATCAATCGAGTGCTTTACCACTGGACTACGTACCCCTTACTTGAATGTACACGGTTTGATAAAACTAAGAGACAGTACTTACCATTCTTCCATGCTGGTAATACTGTAAACAAAAGGAAAATAACATTTAATATACATGTATATGATTATCAGACTTGAAACGAATTTTATATAAAATGTTATATTGAAATTAGTTTCCGGCATACTTCGTAATTCACCCGAATCATTTCCTATACCCTCGGCATAATCCCGAATGTTTTCAAATTCTTTTCAAATCACTGGCAAATGATTTTGCAAGTAAGGTTTTAAATGGTCGAATGAAAGGTCAACTGGGCATGAGCTCCAACGGGCTGCTGTTAGATCCACAGATAATACTAATTAACCAGTAGAGCTAATTTTAATTAGATTGATTAAGTCGATACTTTTCTTAATGTCCTGGGCTTCCCTCTATTTAGCAAGTTTAAAATGGCGGGCAATTTCTTATGTTGGTATTCAGAACTTGTAACACCATGTTTCAACCGTTTCTCAACCGAAATAGTGCAACAAATGGACACACAAACCAAAAATGTATATCCTACCGTACTCACTAAATCTCAATTGAAGTACTTGCATCATTATTACAAAATAAACAAAATTCCCCGCCATTTTAAATTTGCTAAATAGAGGGAAGCAACTCGCCCTGCACATTAAGAAAAGTATTGAATTAATGTGCTCCCCGCACTGTAACTTCAACTCTTGACGTGGGACCTTTAAGGTTCATACAGACTGGATAACTTACATGACTTGGGCTTCTTTCGACACAGCGATGCGGTACCGGTGCCGTCCATACATGTCCACGCCCCGGCGTCCGAGGCGAAGTCGAACGACGTGATCGTCAGGCTGGCTTCCGAAGGCGAATCCACCGAACCTACGTAGAGCTCCGGAAAGAACGACTGACACGATTTAGTTCTAAAGTTACACGACATAGCTAATTTATTATCGGGTCGCTTCCAGAATAATTCCCCGGCTACATTTCCGTTCAGACTACAGCTCACTTGTGACGTCTCCCCGTTCATTACATCGGGGCCGCAGTTGACAGATGGTGCAAAGACACCTGTAAAATAAACAAATATGGAAGAAAGGAAATGTTTTATTTAACGAAAGAAAGAAAGAAAGAAATGTTTTATTTAACGACGCACTCAACACATTTTATTTACGGTTATTTGGCGTCAGACATATGGTTAAGGACCATACCGATATTGAAAGAGGAAACCCACTGTCGCCACTTCATGGGCTACTCTTTTCGATTAGCAGCAAGGGATATTTTATATGCACCATACCACAGACAGGGTAGTACATACCACGGCCTTTGATATGCTAGTCGTGGTGCACTGGCTGGAACGAGAAATAGCGCAATGGGACAACCGACGGGGATCGATCTCACACCGACCGCGCATCGAGCGAGCTCTCTACCACTGGGCTACGCCCCACCCCCTTATTTAACGAAGGAAATACCATTGTGGATATTGTTCGCCTGTGGTTACCTCCCGGTAATCGACACGATCGTCCTCACCTTCGATGCCTGGCTGTCTGTTTATAAACACCAGTGTACTTAACAACCGGATGATTAAATTCAGCTGAACTGCATTAAAGGGATAGACAGACCCTAGTTTCAACCCGATGGACACTGAGTTTGGTTAATTTACAAGCCTGTAACAAATGCGGATACAACAGAGTGAAACAACAGTGTGACGTTGAAATACCCTTAAAATAGACTAAAACGCGACTCCATAATCGTTACTTTTAAAAATATGAAAAATGCATTTTGTGGTAATAGAAACACTGGTAAGCACAAGCGAACAATATTGAGAACGGTATTTTGTTCTTCATATTTGTTATTATTATTATTATTATTATTATTATTATTTCTCATCCGTTAAAGGCTTTTGCGGGAGATATCGCTGGCACTATAATTTGCGATATCTCCTGCGATATTCTCCTAGGAGATATCGCTTCTTATAATCTTGATTGTTCAAATTTTAATCACGAGACATTATTTTGTTACGTCACTGTGTATGTTTCAGAGGTAAACCTATCATTAGTCACAGGTACCCCCAAACAGAAACTAATACATATACTATAGTTAACGAGTCTACCACTGCCAAATATAATGACATTCAACCCATATTACTGACATTGTTTACAATTGTCGCCAATGAAAATAATGATATCGGATGATAACAAAAATACCCCCCCCCCCCAGTCATTCAATAACTGAACATTACCTGTTATTAAACTAACTGCACATTACCTGTTATTAAATAACTGGACATTACCTGTCATTCAATAACTGAACATTACCTGTCATTAACTAACTGAACATTACCTGTCATTAAATAACTGCACATTACCTGTCATTCAGTAACTGAACATTACCTGTCATTAACTAACTGAACATTACCTGTCATTAAATAACTGCACATTACCTGTCATTCAGTAACTGAACATTACCTGTCATTAAATAACTGCACATTACCTGTCATTCAATAACTGAACATTACCTGTCATTAACTAACTGAACATTACCTGTCATTAAATAACAGCACATTACCTGTCATTCAGTAACTGCACATTACCTGTCATTAAATAACTGCACATTACCTGTCATTAAATAACTGCACATTACCTGTCATTAAACTAACTGAACATTACCTGTCATTAAATAACTGCACATTACCTGTCATTAAATAACTGCACATTACCTGTTATTAAATAACTGAACATTACCTGTCATTAAACTAACTGAACATTACCTGTCATTAAACTAACTGCACATTACCTGTCATTAAATAACTGCACATTACCTGTCATTAAATAACTGCACATTACCTGTCATTAAACTAACTGCACATTACCTGTCATTAAACTAACTGAACTTTACCTGTCATTAACTAACTGAACATTACCTGTAATTAAATAACTGAACATTACCTGTAATTAAATAATTGCACATTACCTGTCATTAAATAACTGCACATTACCTGCCATTAAATAACTGAACATTACCTGTCATTAAATAACTGCACATTACCTGTCATTAAATAACTGCACATTACCTGTTATTAAATAACTGCACATTACCTGTCATTAAACTAACTGAACATTACCTGTCATTAAACTAACTGCACATTACCTGTCATTAAATAACTGCACATTACCTGTCATTAAACTAACTGAACATTACCTGTCATTAACTAACTGAACATTACCTGTCATTAAATAACTGAACATTACCTGTAATTAAATAATTGCACATTACCTGTCATTAAATAACTGCACATTACCTGTCATTAAATAACTGAACATTACCTGTCATTAAAAAACTGCACATTACCTGCCATTAAATAACTGAACATTACCTGTTATTAAACTAACTGAACATTACCTGTCATTAAATAACTGCACATTACCTGTCATTAAATAACTGAACATTACCTGTCATTAAACTAACTGAACATTACCTGTAATTAAATAACTGCACATTTCCTGTAATTAAATAACTGCACATTACCTGATATTAAACTAACTGAACATTACCTTTTATTAAACTAACTGAACATTACCTGTCATTCAATAACTGGACACAACCTGTCATTAAACTAACTGAACATTACCTGTAATTAAATAACTGCACATTACCTGTCATTAAATAACTGAACATTACCTGTCATTAAACTAACTGAACATTACCTGTAATTAAATAACTGCACATTACCTGTCATTAAATAACTGAACATTACCTGTCATTAAACTAACTGAACATTACCTGTTATTAAATAACTGAACATTACCTGTCATTCAATAACTGAACATTACCTGTCATTAAATAACTGAACATTACCTATCATTAAATAACTGCACATTACCTGTTATTAAATAACTGAATATTACCTGTCGTTAAACTAACTGAACATTACCTGTCATTAAACTAACTGAACATTACCTGTCTTTAAATAACTGGACATAACCTGTCATTAAATAACTGAACATTACCTGTCATTAAATAACTGCACATTACCTGTCATTAAACTAACTGGACATTACCTGTCATTAAATAACTGAACATTACCTGTCATTAAACTAACTGAACATTACCTGTAATTAAACTAACTGAACATTATCTGTTATTAAATAACTGCACATTACCTGTCATTAAATAACTGCACATTACCTGTCATTAAATAACTGCACATTACCTGTCATTAAACTAACTGAACATTACCTGTCATTAAATAACTGCCCATTACCTGTCATTAAATAACTGCACATTACCTGCCATTAAATAACTGAACATTACCTGTTATTAAACTAAATGAACATTACCTGTCATTAAATAACTGCACATTACCTGTAATTAAACTAACTGCACATTACCTGTAATTAAACTAACTGCACATTACCTGTCATTAAATAACTGAACGTAACCTGTCATTAAATAACTGCACATTACCTGTCATTAAATAACTGCACATTACCTGTCATTAAATAACTGAACATTACCTGTCATTAAATAACTCGACATTACCTGTCATTAAATAACTGGACATTACCTGTCATTAAATAATTGCACATTACCTGTTATTAAACTAAATGAACATTACCTGTCATTAAATAACTGCACATTTTAAATAACTGGACATTACCTGTCATTAAATAATTGCACATTACCTGTTATTAAACTAACTGAACATTACCTGTTATTAAATAACTGCACATTACCTGCCATTCAATAACTGAACACTACCTGTTATTAAACTAATTGCACATTACCTGTTATTAAATAACTGGACATTACCTGTCATTCAATAACTGAACATTACCTGTCATTAACTAACTGAACATTACCTGTCATTAAATAACTGAACATTACCTGTCATTAAACTAACTGAACATTACCTGTTATTAAATAACTGGACATTACCTGTCATTCAATAACTGAACATTACCTGTCATTAAATAACTGCACATTACCTGTCATTAAATAACTGAACATTACCTGTCATTAAATAACTGCACATTACCTGTTATTCAGTAACTGCACATTACCTGTCATCAAATAACTGCACACTACCTGTCATTAAATAACAGAAAATTACCTGTTATTAAACTAACTGAACATTACCTGTCATTAAATAACTGCACATTACCTGTCATTAAATAACTGCACATGACCTGTTATTAAATAACTGAACATTACCTGTCATTAAACTAACTGAACATTACCTGTCATTAAACTAACTGAACATTACCTGTTATTAAACTAACTGCACATTACCTGTTATTAAACTAACTGAACATTACCTGTTATTAAACTAACTGAACATTACCTGTCATTAAATAACTGGACATTACCTGTCATTCAATAACTGGACATAACCTGTCATTAAACTAACTGAACATTACCTGTCATTAAATAACTGAACATTACCTGTAATTAAATAACTGCACATTACCTGTCATTAAATAACTGAACATTACCTGTCATTAAACTAACTGAACATTACCTGTCATTAAATAACTGCACATTTCCTGTTATTAAACTAACTGAACATTACCTGTCATTAAATAACTGCACATTACCTGTCATTAAATAACTGCACATTACCTGTCATTAAACTAACTGAACATAACCTGTCATTAAATACCTGAACATTACCTGTCATTCAATAACTGCACATTACCTGTCATTCAATAACTGCACATTACCTGTCATTAAATAACTGAACATTACCTGTCATTAAATAACTGCACATTACCTGTCATTCAATAACTGCACATTACCTGTCATTAAACTCACTGAACATTACCTGTCATTAAACTAACTGAACATTATCTGTCATTCAATAACTGAACATTACCTGTCATTCAATAACTGCACATTACCTGTGATTCAATAACTGCACATTACCTGTGATTCAATAACTGCACATTACCTGTCATTCAATAACTGCACATTACCTGTCATTAAATAACTAAACATTACCTGTCATTAAACAAACTGAACATTACCTGTCATTAAACTAACTGAACATTACCTGTCATTCAATAACTGCACATTACCTGTCATTCAATAACTGCACATTACCTGCCATTCAATAACTGGACATTACCTGTAATTAAACTAACTGCACATTACCTGTCATTAAATAACTGAACGTTACCTGTCATTAAATAACTGCACATTACCTGTCACTAAATTACTGAACATTACCTGTCATTAAACTGACTGCACATTACCTGTCACTAAATAACTGAACATTGCCTGTCATTCAATAACTGCACATTACCTGTCATTCAATAACTGCACATTACCTGTGATTCAATAACTGCACATTACCTGTGATTAAATAACTAAACATTACCTGTCATTAAACAAACTGAACATTACCTGTCATTAAACTAACTGAACATTACCTGTCATTCAATAACTGCACATTACCTGTGATTCAATAACTGCACATTACCTGTCATTAAATAACTAAACATTACCTGTCATTAAACAAACTGAACATTACCTGTCATTAAACTAACTGAACATTACCTGTCATTCAATAACTGCACATTACCTGTCATTCAATAACTGCACATTACCTGCCATTCAATAACTGGACATTACCTGTAATTAAACTAACTGCACATTACCTGTCATTAAATAACTGAACGTTACCTGTCATTAAATAACTGCACATTACCTGTCACTAAATTACTGAACATTACCTGTCATTAAACTGACTGCACATTACCTGTCACTAAATAACTGAACATTGCCTGTCATTCAATAACTGAACATTGCCTGTCATTCAATAACTGCACATTACCTGTTATTAAATAACTGCACATTACCTGTTATTCAGTAACTGCACATTACCTGTTATTCAGTAACTGCACATTACCTGTTATTCAGTAACTGCACATTACCTGTTATTCAGTAACTGAACATTAACTGTTATTCAGTAACTGCACATTACCTGTTATTCAGTAACTGCACATTACCTGTTATTCAGTAACTGAACATTAACTGTTATTCAGTAACTGAACATTAACTGTTATTCAGTAACTGCACATTACCTGTTATTCAGTAACTGCACATTACCTGTTATTCAGTAACTGAACATTACCTGTTATTCAGTAACTGAACATTAACTGTTATTCAGTAACTGAACATTAACTGTTATTCAGTAACTGAACATTAACTGTTATTCAGTAACTGCACATTACCTGTTATTCAGTAACTGCACATTACCTGTTATTCAGTAACTGCACATTACCTGTTATTCAGTAACTGAACATTAACTGTTATTCAGTAACTGCACATTACCTGTTATTCAGTAACTGCACATTACCTGTTATTCAGTAACTGCACATTACCTGTTATTCAGTAACTGCACATTAACTGTTATTCAATAACTGAACATTACCTGTACTAGTCTTGATGAACACCATCAGTGCAGCTAATGCTAGAGCCAACTTCATGTCCTTTGCCTGCAAATAACGGACACAAACGTTTGTATTCCATTCTAAACTAATGAAGAATGAGAACAAAAGATCCAGAGTTTGGATTCATAAGACAATTAACATAACCTCCAACACACAACAAAATATCAGTATGTAAGTCCAATGCTGATTTCTGTCTGTACAGTTACAGTTGAAAGTCACGGTCACACTAACGTAGATTTCTGTCTGTACAGTTACAGTTGAAAGTCACGGTCACACCAACGTAGATTTCTGTCTGTACAGTCACAGTTGAAAGTCACGGTCACACCAACGTAGATTTCTGTCTGTACAGTCACAGTTGAAAGTCACGGTCACACCAACGTAGATTTCTGTCTGTACAGTCACAGTTGAAAGTCACGGTCACACCAACGTAGATTTCTGTCTGTACAGTCACAGTTGAAAGTCACGGTCACACCAACGTAGATTTCTGTCTGTACAGTCACAGTTGAAAGTCACGGTCACACCAACGTAGATTTCTGTCTGTACAGTCACAGTTGAAAGTCACGGTCACACCAACGTAGATTTCTGTCTGTACAGTCACAGTTGAAAGTCACGGTCACACCAACGTAGATTTCTATCTGTACAGTCACAGTTGAAAGTCACGGTCACACTAACGTAGATTTCTGTCTGTACAGTTACGGCTGAAAATCACGGTCACACCAACGGTGATTTCTGCCTACACAGTCACAGCTGAAAGTCACTGTTACACCAATGTTAAGTTCTGTCTGCTCAGTCACAGCTGAAAGTCACTGCCACACCAACGTTGATACACGTCTGTACAGTCACGGATGACTAGATCCACACCCCCCACCCCCCACCAGTCTGCTAAAATCCTTGCACACGCGCATGGGCAGATGACTCAAACTTAGTTTATTTATTACCTATAAAGAAAGTCATAAATAAATAAAATAATAATAACTGAATACATATTGATCTTGTAAAAATATACATAAGTAAATTGTTTCAAAGGCGGTGGTATGTACTACCCTGTCTGTGGAATGGTTCATATAAAAGATCCCTTGCTGCTAATCGAAAAGAGTAGCCCATGAAGTGGCGACAGCGGATTTCCTCTCTCAATATCTGTGTGGTCCTTAACCATATTTCTGACGCCATATAACCGTAAATAAAAAGGGTTGAGTACGTCGTTAAAAAAAACATTTCTTTCTTTTTCCTCGAATTCTCAGTCAAAACCTTTCCAAAGATGCAAAGAAAAAATAATAAATAATAAAAAAAAATAAAAAAAATAATAGTAATTAAAACAAAGTATTTAAAAAAAAAAAAAATCCACCCCCCCCCCCCCAAGAAAAAAACAAAACAAAACAACAACAACAAAAAAACAAACAAAAACCCAACAAAAAACCCACGACAACATTAAACAAAACAAAAAACAAAAACATCCCAACAATACACAGACAAAACACAACAATACGGACACAGAACGGTTGTGGATACCAATCTTTAATTTCATAATTTCTATAGACTATATAATCTGTAGGTTAGTCCCACAGATGGCATTCACTATAAGTTAGTTAAATAAAATATTTTTATAAAATAAGTTATTTATTGTTAAGCCAATTGTTTTCTATAGTCCGAACCAAAATGTTAACAATTATGATAAATTGCTCGCTTACCTTTATTTTTCGTCACATTTTGTCCAGACAGAAATCTTGTTTAAAAAAACCCATTACAATGACACAAATTTCACATACTAGATGATAACCATGTCACCTATACTGACTTCGCTGAGATTGCATAGGGCAAAAAGCATGTAATTTTGTGCTAGCTGCCATTTTGACTTTTTATGGAATATTCTCCAAGAGGGGTGAAAGGATAGGACTTAATCTAACAACGTCATAACATGTTATGATATAAAAGCAAACGTGATGACATAATATTATTTTTTATTATTATTATTTGTTGTTTGTTTAAAGATACCACACGAGATCACTGATTTTATATTAATTATGTCACATACTTTGGAGGCTTTCACCCCTCTTGAAGAGTATTCCATAAAAAAGCAAACTGGCAGAGGCAGAAAACTGCATGTATTTTGCCCTATGCTAACTCAGCGAATTCGATACTGGCGACATCGTTACAGTCTCATATGTGTCACTATAATGGGTTTTTTCATAACTTGAGTTTGGATAACATTTCTGGGGAATTTAACTGGTAATAATAAAGGTAGGAGAGTAATTTATCGTAGTTGTTAATAATTTGGTTCGGACTTTAAATTGAACACACAAAATAGTAGTCTATGTTTTGTTATTTCCAAAACACAAGTCAAACCAAACTGAAATTATTTAAAAAAAAAAAAAAAAGGTTTGAGGATTGGGGACAGACTGTAGATAATTAAAATGTCGACCTGGTGACAAAATGACATTAGTTTACCCCACCTCCCCCACCCCAAACACACACACTTCCACTCCCTCAACAAATCGCATGACTGTTCTTCATGATGAGGGTCTATAGTCCGTCCCATCATTCTATAAACATGTGTTTTTTGTTTTGTTTTTGTAAATAATGTCAGTTTGGTTCGACGTAAAACGAAAAGCAAAAGTGTTGTGGAAATAACACAACTCCAGATCTACTATTTATTGTATGCAATTTACAAATCAGTCAGGCCAGACATAATAACTTGTTGTAAATTGCATAGTATGAAAAAACCAACAAAAAACCCAACAGCGTTCCCTGTGGGACGGACTATAAATCTGAATGACAAAACCGTAGTACATGACGATCAGTGCCGTATTAAGAGGGGCTTTTCAGATATTTTACTTTATATTTGCTTTATAATAGTGTAAAAGTGTGTAAATATAAAAGTGTCCCCCTCCCCCCCCAAAAAAAAACCCCCCACACACACACTTTTTGGCACCTTCCTACGTCACTGATACTTCTTTTAATACTTTAAAAAAAAAAAGTATTTATTTAGCCTCCTTAATTATAAGATTATCTTGCTGGAACTATAAACGAATATTTATCGTTGGTATGTTTGTAATTTACTAATTCAACTTACCAAGTAAAGACGAATCGCTTGAGATTTAGGCAAAAATCGCTAGATTGGAAATATTAAATATTGCAAATATGACGACATTAGCTCAGAAATGACGTCAGACGGTCTGCTTAACCACTACAGTACGCGACACCGCGATCGTCAAACATTGACTAGAACCAAGACATGTTTTGTATCACATTGTACTGTCGTAATACAAAGCCTGATCCAGCATTTTTGAAAGAGTGGTGTTCCAAAATTACAAAAAGGGTAACTTTGAGTTTGATGTCAGCAAACGAATCGAGCTCCTGTAAAAAGCGAAGTGTCGAGGGGAGGTGGGGGGGGGGGGGGGGGGGGGGGGGGATGACGGTGTCTTGGGGAATGCCCACCTCAGGAAATGTTTGAAATATAGATACCTAGAGACGTGTTTTCGGGTCAATATAGTGTTATTTTGCTACTGTTCTCTTTGGAACAGTTTGTGTTATAATTTGTGAATTTTACCAATTATATAATAGGCCTATGATGCAAAGGGAAGTTGAACGCAACAAGTTAGAAAACTTACTTTAATTGGTTGTAATACTGCCGCTGGCGTAGCCATGGTTGGGATTGGGCACGGTGTGGTCATAAACAATAAGAAAAACAGTTTTTGCATCCTTAACCTGATAAACATCTATATTATTATAGTCATGTTCAATTGTTTAGACCCTAAGTTTAATTCCTATTCAATCCTTGTTTTCTGTACATTTGCATGAAAACAAACCCAAACCCAGACAGGCTTTATATACAATTCATCATCTAAAATGCACGAAGTTGACTTATTTCCAATTTACAAAAATCTCTATTATGTTTCGAATACGAAAGGAAGGAATAATGTATAACGTGCACGTTCAGAGCAAGCTGATGTAGCGCACGGCTGTCCTGGGCACAGGTGCCGGCCTCGAATACAGGTTCGTTCTCCTATAAATAACTGGCTATTTGCATAACAAAAGCATCACTCTACAGTGTGTTTCAAACTAATTTTCTTTTGCACCTTCCTAGCGGAATATATTTGAGTATGACTTATATTTAAGAAACAATTTGGAAACACAAGTCAATGAACAATTCAGGCGCAGATTCAGGCGGGGAGTCCGGGTGACCCCCCCCCCCCCCCCCCCCCCCCTCCTATTTTTTGTCAAACAATATATATTACAGAATACACAAAAAATTATCCCATCCACCTGTTCAAAAGCAACAGCAGGTTTTGGATCCCCGCTATTTAAAAACTTCAGATCCGCGCCTGCTATGTCATTAATATAATGTACTGATACACAAATAAATAAGTTTGCTATTGGGGATAAAACACTGTAAAGTATCTATAAGATATGTTGATACATTATGACTGTCAGGTTGTATACATGTCCAGGAATAACATACAATATTTATTATTTACTAATGCACGGGCAAGTGTTCACCTGAAGGTCACGTTCCATTTTAGTGAAGGGGGTTGGAGTGAGGTCTTAATCTCGTGACACAAAATGACATTCCTGAGTTTGCTGCATTGCAAGATATTTCTGACTAATAAAATAATTAAACTTACATATTAAATATATGTTCTAGTTTAGAATATCAGTGTCTGTATATTCAATGCTTCTGGTCGTCTTAATATTTATAAGAAGCCCAAATCTGATTTTGTTTTCAAATAATTTCGTACGTACGAAACAAACAATATTTTAGGAAATAAAATCAAATTTAACCTAGTACAATATTAGAACGACCGGAAACAATATCTTATGCAGAAAAATATATTTGATACGTAATTACAATTGTTAAAAAGTCTCTGTTAGTTGATAACATCTTTAAAATTGCAGCAAACTCAAGAATGTCCCTTTAATATAGGTTTTACTATACCAAACAAAATAGACAACAATGCTAACGTTTGTGGATCAAATCAAAATAAAAAGTTTATACAGGACATCGACCAGATTGTTCACTGAACAAAGTGAAACATTTCACAGCTCATTTTTGAAATAACGGGATGTTTTTCACAACACCCTCAGCTTTGCTGAAATTGAAGTACTTAGTTTTACAAGTACCACATAAAGGTTTCTAGCGTAATGGTACTTGACACTCTGTACTGGATGAAACAAAAGTATATACATTTATTGCCTAGATAAAACACATTTGTTTTGACAAAAGCATTCTGAGAGTACAGCTAAAGCAATAATGTACCCTACCGGGCCCAATAAAGTTTCGTATATCCTACATTCAAGGGCCACAACTTTATCTCTAACAATACATTGTCACATGTATCACTAGTGAGAGGACTGCCACCATTAATTCTACTCTATAAAATGTTTCATTGTCACATTTATCGCCAATGATAGGACTGGCACAAATAAATTCTACTCTATCTAATGTTCAGGTCACTTCTAGCTTTGACCCAGCCGGATGTTATTTGGTATAGTGCTATCTTAATAAAGCAAATGAATCCTTAACAAGTCTAGCTTTCTTAGAAAGAAGACATGATTTGTATAGTTTAGATATAAAAGTTTACTTGAAATCTACCGGTGTTGTTCACAATCTAATTAAAATTAGCTCCACTATTACATGTGGATCTAATAGCAGCCCGTTGGAGCTCATGTCCAGTGACCTTTCATTCGACCAATCGAAACCTGACTTGCAAAATCATTCCAGTGCTTTGAAAAGAATTTGAAAACATTCGGGGTACACGGAATGATTCAGGTGAATTACGATGTATGCCGGAAACTAATTTCAATATAAAATTCGTTTCAAGACGAAAAACAATCCGTGATGGTATAGCCATAAAATCAGTTTATACTAGTAAACAATCCAGAGTTTATTACTGCACTCCCCCCTCCCAGACCCCCCCCCCCCTCCTGTTTTTTCAATGTTGAAATATACCAACAAGTTCGCCTATTACATGAATAGTCTCGCCCGATATTTTTAGAATTTGTATGCTCCCGAATAACGCTATAAAAGGCGAAGTGTAATTGGTCGATATTTAAATTGCTATTTATAGATGAAATGTCATCTGGACATGGGAGTCCACGCAATGCTGTTAGATCTACTGGTGAGACCAGTAGAGCTAATTTTAATCAGATTGTGTTGTCCACGACTCGTGTTTTGTCCTCGATATGAGTTGTCTGTTATGTAAATGAGGGACTTGAATAAATATTTACATTATAAAAAAAATAAAAATAAATATAGACTTCGTAAATGGATATTTTCCTCGGAATACTCGGTACATAATTTTTTTAGAATATTTACCGCTCTTAAACATGCAATTGTGTACAGAAATGACGGATGCTATAAAATTGACAGTACAGATTGATTAGGAATATGCAATCTTATATTTAACAGCAGACATCATCACAATTCGAGTTATAGACTAAACGGACTCAAAACATATCATCCAGTCAGCTGCATGATTTCTGATTTCCGTAAACTCAAAACACATCATCCAGTCAGCTGCATGATTTCTGATTTCCGTAAACCCTGTGCACACCGTAAAGTTTGTCTTGCCTTGACTCCAGTCAGGAATACGAAATTGAAACATTCGGTAACTTGTCACTGGTTGTTCCTAAGAAAGAAAGGAATATGTATTTGAAACAAGCGGTAACACGTCACTGGTTGTTCCTAAGAGAGAAAGGAATATACATTTGAAAGAAGCGGTAACACGTCACTGGTTGTTCCTGAGAGAGAAAGGAATATACATTTGAAAGAAGCGGTAACACGTCACTGGTTGTTCCTGAGAGAGAAAGGAATACACATTTGAAACAAGCGGTAACACGTCACTGGTTGTTCCTGAGAGAGAAAGGAATACACATTTGAAACAAGCGGTAACACGTCACTGGTTGTTCCTGAGAGAGAAAGGAATACACATTTGAAACAAGCGGTAACACGTCACTGGTTGTTCCTAAGCGAGAAAGGACTATACATTTGAAACAAGCGGTAACACGTCACTGGTTGTTCCTAAGAGAGAAAGGCATATACATTTGAAAGAAGCGGTAACACGTCACTGGTTGTTCCTGAGAGAGAAAGGAATATACATTTGAAAGAAGCGGTAACACGTCACTGGTTGTTCCTGAGAGAGAAAGGAATACACATTTGAAAGAAGCGGTAACACGTCACTGGTTGTTCCTAAGAGAGAAAGGAATATACATTTGAAACAAGCGGTAACACGTCACTGGTTGTTCCTAAGAGAGAAAGGAATATACATTTGAAACAAGCGGTAACACGTCACTGGTTGTTCCTAAGAGAGAAAGGAATATACATTTGAAAGAAGCGGTAACACGTCACTGGTTGTTCCTAAGAGAAAGAATAAAGGAATACACATTTGAAACAAGCGGTAACTCGTCACTGGTTGTTCCTGAGAGAGAAAGGAATACACATTTGAAACAAGCGGTAACACGTCACTGGTTGTTCCTGAGAGAGAAAGGAATACACATTTGAAACAAGCGGTAACACGTCACTGGTTGTTCCTAACAAAGAAAGGAATATACATTTGAAACAAGCGGTAACACGTCACTGGTTGTTCCTAAGAGAGAAAGGAATATACATTTGAAAGAAGCGGTAACACGTCACTGGTTGTTCCTGAGAGAGAAAGGAATACACATTTGAAACAAGCGGTAACACGTCACTGGTTGTTCCTAACAAAGAAAGGAATATACATTTGAAACAAGCGGTAACACGTCACTAACAAAGAAAGGTTGTTCCTAAGAGAGAAAGGAATATAGATTTGAAAGAAGCGGTAACACGTCACTGGTTGTTCCTAAGAGAGAAAGGAATACACATTTGAAACAAGCGGTAACACGTCACTGGTTGTTCCTAACAAAGAAAGGAATATACATTTAAAACAAGCGGTAACACGTCACTGGTTTTCCTAAGAGAGAAAGGACTATACATTTGAAACAAGCGGTAACACGTCACTGGTTGTTCCTGAGAAAGAAGGAATATACATTTGAAACAAGCGGTAACACATCACTGGTTGTTCCTAACAAAGAAAGGAATATACATTTGAAACAAGCGGTAACACGTCACTGGTTGTTCCTAAGAGAGAAAGGACTATACATTTGAAACAAGCGGTAACACGTCACTGGTTGTTCCTGAGATAGAAGGAATATACATTTGAAACAAGCGGTAACACGTCACTGGTTGTTCCTGAGAAAGAAAGGACTATACATTTGAAACAAGCGTTAACACGTCACTGGTTGTTCCTGAGAGAGAAAGGAATACACATTTGAAACAAGCGGTAACACGTCACTGGTTGTTCCTAAGAGAGAAAGGAATATACATTTGAAACAAGCGGTAACACGTCACTGGTTGTTCCTAAGAGAGAAAGGACTATACATTTGAAAGAAGCGGTAACACGTCACTGGTTGTTCCTAAGAAAGAAAGGAATATACATTTGAAACAAGCGGTAACACGTCACTGGTTGTTCCTAAGAGAGAAAGGACTATACATTTGAAAGAAGCGGTAACACGTCACTGGTTGTTCCTGAGAAAGAAAGGACTATACATTTGAAAGAAGCGGTAACACGTCACTGGTTGTTCCTAAGAAAGAAAGGGATATACATTTGAAACAAGTGGTAACACGTCACTGGTTGTTCCTAAGCGAGAAAGGAATATACATTTGAAACAAGCGGTAACACGTCAAATGGTTGTTCCTAAGAGAGAAATGACTATACATTTGAAACAAGCGGTAACTCGTCACAATTTATAACAATGGTTAATTTGGTGTATAATATATTGTAAATGCAACATTCACTGAAAAGAGTGATCGAAAGATAGATAGAGAGAGAGAGAGAGAGAGAGAGAGAGAGAGAGAGAGAGAGAGAGAGAGAGAGAGAGAGAGAGAGAGGAGTGAGAGTTAGAGCCTGGGAGAGAAAATGTGTGCGTGACAGACATACACACACACACATACACACACACACACACACACACACAGAGAGAGAGAGAGAGAGAGAGAGAGAGAGAGAGAGAGAGAGAGAGAGAGAGAGAGAGAGAGAGAGAGAGAGAGACACACACACACACACACACACACACAGAGACAGACAGAGAGAGAGAGAGAGAGAGAGAGAGAGAGAGAGAGAGAGAGAGAGAGAGAGAGAGTAGCAGTCACGTCACAGCTGCTTGATACAGATAAATCAATAGCAGTTCCCACCTTGTAAGACGACAAACCCCTTATGACGTTGGTTAACTTTCAAACATGGTAGCCAACTAGTTAAATATTACTTTTTAAAACGATATTTATTAACGTTTGTATTAACATTGGGGATTGACAAACATGCAATTACTATATTAAGGTCTTTCCATACATTTTAAAATTACACATTTTAAATGGCAGACAAAATACTAAACTTGGTTAAAAACATGAAGTAGATAGATAAGACAACAAATGAAGCCTGTAGAAGGGGATGTGGAATATAACGGCAGCTCCCATTAATAGAGATGTCCTACATAACAGTAGAGCTTATGTCTTATATAGTAACAAACACCTGTAACAGCAGCTCCCATTAATAGAGATGTGCTACATAACAGTGGAGCTTATGTCTTATATAGTAACAAACACCTGTAACGGCAGCTCCCTTTAATAGAGATGTCCTACATAACAGTAGAGCTTATATCTTATATAGTAACAAACACCTGTAACAGCAGCTCCCATTAATAGAGATGTCCTACATAACAGTAGAGCTTATATCTTATATAGTAAGAAACACCTGTAACAGCAGCTCCCGTTAATAGAGATGTCCTACATAACAGTAGAGCTTATATCTTATATAGTAACAAACACCTGTAACAGCAGCTCCCATTAATAGAGCTGTCCTACATAACAGTAGAGCCTATGTCTTATATAGTAACAAACACCTGTAACAGCAGCTCCCATTAATAGAGCTGTCCTACATAACAGTAGAGCTTATGTCTTATATAGTAACAAATGCGTATATGTGAGTGATCAATATCTAACCATATAGCTTATATTTATTTTACAAATCTATTTACAAAACCCAGTAATAAAAAGGAACCAAAAATGAGAAAAGAAAAAAGAAACAAATAAAAAGGCACAAACAAACAAACAAATACCTATATGTGAGTTTTCAATATGAAACAGTAGAGCATATGTTTGTGATATTTACAAGTAACAAATATGTACAGTATATGTGAGTTTTCAATATAAAACAGTAGAGCGTATGTTTGTGATATTTACAAGTATCCGATACGTACAGTACATGAGAGTTTTCGTAAACTCCGAGTTTTTCATACGTTGCGTCATTCCTTTCACCGAGGGTAGAGTACGTGCTAGACTCATTTGTAGGACTCTGTACATCATTATCTTTAAAATAATAACAATATAAATAACAATTATAATGTTATTAATAACAACAATAACACTATAACAGTAATATTTAACAACAATGAATCTGACCGAAAAAACATTATACTCGATCACGACCGTATCTCTGCACAATGCAGAGTCGAAAGGGTATTTGGTAAGACATTGAGTGAGGCAATGAATATCTATCTAGTCCCTCGTCTACAGGAGGACAGCCGCACAAAGAGGACTGCCACTCCAAGAGTATTTTACCTCAGGACCGAGCTCATTGGAATAAATAAAGCTGTGATGGCATGAAGTTATGAATCAATGTCGTAACACGACTACTACCTGTCACGAACTGATGTTGAGGAAACTTATTATGATGCTGATGAAGATGATAATTATAATGTTCATGCAAGCCCACACCCATTTGTCACCCGGGGCATTCAATTTAATGGAATTCTAAGGAGGGACGAGTGTTTTCCAGGGGAGGGGGTGTCCACTCATGACACCCGATCTGTGGACCTGTGATGGTGACGGTGATGGTGATGGTGATAATGATGATAGTAATAATAACGATCACACAAACGATGGTGATATTTATGGTGATGATGATGGTGGTGGTTTTAACAAGTACCTTTTGCATTCATTCATATAAGCAAATTAGCATCAAACGTTTTATTTCCTAGCTTTCCTAGCTTTCATGCTGCAGAACTGTGTAAGCAAGCATGCTTAAGCATGCAAACGTTATAAAAGTTAATTTTTACCAGAACGTGATTTGCTTTTCTAAACCCATAATTCTATACCAGCAAAAGTTAAATTTCCA